>NC_138083.1:27493735-27953735 GCF_964212035.1 Myotis nattereri | reverse complement strand
TAAGTTCTGTTACCCTCGTTCCCACCCCAAAGTTTAGTTCATAAGGAAACCACAACTAAAAGCGTTTAGGTGACTTCCTAATGTAGATAAACTAAAATGGCTGAAGTAGAACTTCAATACTTACCTTGAGTTCAAAGTCTCATATTTCTTATCACATACATTGAGCTTGTAACTTTTAGCATTAAAGCATTTTATTACCAGGAGGATCCTGGTAAGCTTCAACAGTGTGGTCAGGGTGTGAAAAGATGAAAAACCACTAAGAACTTCTGTAAAAACTGGTTCTGACTTTCAAGTTCTACTAAAATTACAACCCTCCCAAAGTACAAATTAATAGACCAAAAAATTAATTTATAATATATTAGGACAAGAAAGTAGGAGAGTAAGAGTATCCTGTCATCTACAACATAATAATAATAGTAACAATAAAATTTAAGAAGAATGAGTATGGACTATGTACCAGTTACTATGCTAAGCATTTTATATGGTCATCTCACTTTATTAGTCAAAGCACTTTTTTGAAATTACCATTTTTCTTCCCATTCTACAGATAAGTAACCTGAAGCATTAGGTAAATGGCATAACTCAAAACAAGCCAACTCTCTTAATCACTTTGCCGTACTCTCTCCTATCTATTCTTATTCTTTTATCAGAATAAGAGAAGCATTGTCCATCGGAAATATAATGCAAGTAACATATCTTATTTCAAGCTTTTAGTAATCATATAAATAGTAAAAGAGAAATAGGATGAATTAATTTCAATAATATATTTTATTTAACTCAATATATTCAAACTAGTGTAATTCAAACTAGTGATATTTAATCTTTTTTACTAAGTTGTTGAAATCTACTTTGTGTTTTACATGCATGACACAGCTTAATTCAAATTAACCAGACTTCCAGTGCTCAGTAGCTCCATATGGCTAACTGCTACCTTACCATTATTGGACAGCACATGGCTAGTCACTTGGGATACAGCACTGAGTAATGAAATTTTCTTGCCATTATGAAATGCGGTATGTTCAAAATATTAATGGAGGAGCCTCTGAAATGTTTCATCAATTAAATGAACTATTATTTTATGCTTATGCTACCCAACAGGTATTGTTTAACACCTTAAATTTTGTAGGAGGCTTCATCTCCTCTTCAATTATTATTCATAATTTTATGGCTTTAATAATTGTATCACACATATTTAAACATCTCTCTCCTGAAATTCTTCTATAGGGGACTCATGGAGATGGATTATTCATGTATTTTGTAATTATATTTTTATTTGGAGTTTATTTTCAGCAGAATTAATATGCAGTCTGTTTGGAAGTTATATATTTTCAGGGAGGTTTGGTATTTGCTTTCTCTGGGTATCCTAGGTATCACTTCTGTGGGAATAGCTTTATATTAATTTCTCAGCTTAGAGTAGATAAATTAGCTTATGGGTAGGTAAGTATTTTTAGGTCAATTTTGTTTTTTCTTTGCAAGTGAATCCCAACTCCAAATCCCAATAAGAGCAAAATTTAATAATTCTCATGGGTAATTATTTTTCTTCAGCTAGATCATAGCCGAAAAGAGGAAAAGGTTATTCATTTATTTATATTTTCCAGAAGTTTAAAGGATTTTCTTCAAGTCAGCCTTTCACTCACCCCCAAAGTGTATAATCTTAGCTATTTTGTTGCTAACCTCAGACCTTGCATGTTTACCCCTTTATTGTGTTTTCTCTAAGCCCCTCATAACCAGGTGATTCAAATGTTGGCATTGGGCCCCTTTATTCAAAACACTAAAAGAAAAATATTGTTAACCAAGAATTCTATATCCAGCAAAACTGTCTTTAAAAAAAACAAGGGGAAAATTAAGACATTCTCAAGATTACTAATTGTTCTGCCAGTTCAAATCTATTATTGGTTCCCTTTAGTGACTTTTTTATTTCAGTTATACTTTTCAACTCCAGAATTTCCGTTTGGTTCTTTTTTATAATTTCTATCTCTTAATTGTTATTCTCTATTTGAGGCAACATCGTCATCATACCTTCCTTTACTTCTACAATGATGGTTTCCTTTATTCCTTTGAACATATTGATAATGACTACTTTGAAATCTTCATCTGTTAAATCTGACATCTGCTCTTACCAGTACTTTCAGTTGCCTGCCTGCTTATTTTACATTGTATGGGTCATACGTTCCTATATCTTTGCATATCTCATAATTTTTTGTTAAAAACTGGAAATTTTAGATAATATATTGTAGCAACTCTGGGTACTAATTCCCCATTCCAGGACTTGTTGCTATTTGCTTGTTTATTCTGTTAAAGATGAGCTAGGTTATTTTGGTAAAGTTCATTCAGTCCTTCCCTTCCCCCTCCTTCCACAGTGGGAAGCCCCTGGCATTGCTCCTTTGAGGATGCTGCCTAGGTATACCCATACTCAGGCTAGGATAACAGTTGATTGATAGAGCTCTTTGATAGTCTCTCTTTATTAACAACAACAAAAAAAATTATTGTCTTTCTTCCCGTTCACATTTGGTGGTCAAGATTCGTTAATTGCCTGCTGATTGCTCGCTTATTTCCAATAAAGCCCTGGGAATATATGTTATTACAGGAATTTATCCAATCAAATTTTGGTTCTTTTGAAGGGATAGTCCTGAGATCAGTGCTTGAGGTTTGTTCTCTCAGAAGAGCATATTCTAGCTGTGTCTCTCCCTTTTTCTCGTTGGCAAACTAGCCTATATCTCCAATGAATCTACCAAACTACCTGCTAATTGCTGTTCACCACAGCCTACAGTCCAGTGATGGCGAACCTATGAAACGCGAGTCAGAGGTGACACGCGAACTCATTTTTTGGTTGATTTTTCTTTGTTAAATGGCATTTAAATATATAAAATAAATATCAAAAATATAAGTCTTTGTTTTACTATGATTGCAAATACCAAAAAATTTCTCTATGTGACACGGCACCAGAGTTAAGTTAGGGTTTTTCAAAATGCTGACACACCGAGCTCAAAAGGTTCGCCATCACTGGCCGACGCTGTCCTTGAGAGCTTCCATAGGCTTGACCTTTGCCATATGCTGTTGCAATTGAAATCAGTTCCATTGGGAAGGGATTCAGAGCAATTCAGGCAGTACATGTACAATCTGCAAAGGCCTATAAAATGGTGAAGCGCTTTTCCTGTCATGAATAATAAAAAATGCAAACTTACCATGTAAACCTTTCCCCTCTTGTGTTTATTTTATTTCTTTAAACATACATTTTGATAAAGGATTTTAAGTCCTAGACACTGTTCAAGGTGCATAAAAAACAAGTTGCTTGACCTTCATGCCGCATGTGAGTGGTGAAGTTGAGGTTGAACACAGGAAGTCTAACTTCAAAGGCTCAGTTGTTTTTTTTAAAAATATACTTTATTGTTTTTTTACAGAGAGGAAGAGAGAGGGATAGAGAGTTAGAAACATCAATGAGAGAGAAACATGGATCAGCTGCCTCCTGCACACCCCCTACTGGGGATGTGCCTGCAACCCAGGTACATGCCCTTGACCGGAATCGAACCTGGGACCCTTCAGTCCGCAGGCCGATGCTCTATCCACTGAGCTAAACCAGTTAGGGCAAAGGCCCAGTTTTTAATCACTATGCTACATATCCACATGTCATGATGCAAAATGTATGCATAACGTGACAAACTGATAGAAAAATGTTGACTACTTTTGTAGAAAAAAAGTCAGAGTTCAGACACTAACTTGGCCAGGACTTATCAACTTGAGCCTACATGTGCTCCTCTGTGAAATAATAAGAATGTTTACCTAATTGTACTGTTGAGCTAATAAGATGAGATCATGTGTATGAAATGCTTATACTATGCCTAGCTTAATAAGTATTGATTATTTTACTTGACCTTTAGGAGGGAATTTTATAATTTATTTTTATTTCTTCTTTATGGACATCCCTGTAATTTGTCCTTTCCTATTTTCCACAACATAGAAGAGATCACCCCCTGATTAAAGACCCAGAAACTATGCTCTGATTTCTCTTCAGACCGCATAAATCTTTCGCCTTTTAAAGACCCAGAAACTAAAGAAAAGATATCTCATTAAAATGTCAAAGTCACTGCATATGAGATGATATTTTTGGTGATAATACATCAATGAAGAAACAAAGAATAAGGAATATAGAACAGTTGTATATGCTTAAATACAGCAAAGGGGAAAGGACATTTCTAGTATTGATAGACAGGGCCTACAATGAGAGACCCCTGCACTCTGGCTCTGCGTTTCTCTCTTACAGGATCTTTAACAGGATCTCTGTTCTTCTAGATTGTTGGGTACATTATTTTGTTGCTTCTTAATAACATGTTCCCTCTAGTACAAAACACTTTGGGATCTAGTTTGGTTTCTCTAGACCTGGAGTCCTCAAAGAGTAGCTTTGGACCAGCAGCTTCACTATCACTTGAGAACTTTTTAGAAATATCAGACACACTGAGACAGAAACACTGGTGGATAGGGCCTAACAGTCCCCTTTAACAAATACTTTCATTGATTATGAAGAGGTCTACAGTTTGAGAACAGCTGCTTTAGACAATTACCACTGTTTCTACTGGGAAGAATTCTTTATGCCTGGATTTTTGGCCAGGAGGCCCTGGGTGGGACCACCTTTGAGTGAAATGCCCACTCATGGTCACAGGAATTACTTACAAGTAGTACTGCACTGGTGAACAGTAAACTAATTCAGTGTTGTCAGAATCCACCAGAAGTAAATCAGATGATTTTTCTTTCAGCCGGAAGACCGCACATATTTTCATTCAGCATTTAGAAGGTGACCACCATCCTCCACTCTCTAGGTTCCAAGCTCATTAGTCTTCTTTGGGTTTCTTGACATAGACTTGTTTGCTACTGACCTTGGCTGTTGCTCAGACTGTTTCCTAAAACTCTTTTTCTTCCTCTCTTTACTTAGTTAACACTGGTTTCTCTTCAGATCTCAGTTTAAGTTTTAATTCCTTGAGTGTGGCATTTTCTGAGTCTATAACTTCCTCTTTCCTTCCTTCCTTCCTTCCTTCCTTCCTTCCTTCCTTCCTTCCTTCCTTCCTTCCTTCCTTCCTTCCTTCCCTCCTTTCTCTCTCTCTCCCATCTCTCATGTAACTATGTCAATTTGCAATCATACTTTCATTTATGGGGTGTTTGAATTTATATCTGTCTTCCTTGGGAAAACTTAATCTCTATGAGGATTAAGAGTGAATGTTTTTGTCACAAATGCATCCTCAGTTAAGATACTCAACACATATTTGTAGGTACATAAATTAAAGAAAAAATGCCAGTGTATTAACATTTTGTGTTATCTATCAGTTCATTTATATCCATGTGAAGAAGTACCATTTAGTTTCTGATTATATCAATTTGACAAGTTTTTATTGAGCACTTTATGCCAGACATTCTGTTGGTGTTGTTGATGGAATAGAAAGAAAAAAAAAATAGACAGCATGTCTTATGGAGCTTGCATTCTCATTTCTACCAAAGGCCTACAAATGAAGCTAGATTGCTGAAAATTCCACCTGTAACTTCTTTAATAATTAAAGCATCTGAATTATAATTAAACTAAGTTAAAGAGAATATAGTTAGTATACTTAAAGTTAATGTGTAGGATTACATAAATTAAGGTAGTTCTTAAATTTTAAATGCCTCGTTACAAAATTATTCTGAAACAAGAAGGGCATTTGATCTCCAACATATGATTCCAAAATGTGAAAAAAAGAGTCCTCAAATGTTAGCATAGCTTCAATGAAAAAAAATATAGATATATACATATATATATATTTCAAAAATAAGATGTTACTTTTTAAAATATAATTTATGGTTTTTGTCAATGCATACTAATGTGAAACTTTGAGGAGAGTTGTTTAAAATGAAGGAGAATAAGTCTTTGATTCAGTTGGCAAAGTATATTTTTTATAGGGAATTATCTATTCTTTAGGAGGTGAACTGGGGTGGAGGAGATTGAAGAGAAAAATGCTGATCACACCGGCAAATGCACACGTACATAATTTACACCAATAGATTGCCTCCAATGTACAGAGAAGAATATTTCCAGAGAAGTCTCTGGAAAGTGGTTATCCTGACCTTGGTTGTTTCAGCCCTATTCCAAATTGCTCAGGTATTAGCCTCCATGACTGAAATCAGAGATAAAGAAACTGCATGGAGGGATATCAGGCCCACTGTTTTCTAGAGTTGTTACTTGTTAAAGTGCTTGATAACTGTCTATGGCTGGTCAGCATTGATTACTCCTACATCTTTGTAGCAGCTGCCCACAGTTCCCAGCATGAAGTGCCAACAGAAATGCAGCTGAGCTCTCTATTAGCTGAAGCTCCTTGCACCTGGTTCACACTTCTCTCTTCCTTTCCTCTGTTTGAACGTGATTTGCTGTTCTTAATTTGTTCGCACATTCCAAGAGGAATTCTCCAAATCAAGGAGTGACTCCTCCCTCGTGAAAATGAACGATTAAGAACATATTACCTAAGACAATTTTATCTTTCCTGAGAAGCATTTGAATGTTGTTAAACTTGTCACATTGGAAAGTGGCACTGTTGGTTTGTTATCTTTGTTAACTAAGTCAGATACAACCAACTGAAGAAAAGTGGGGAAAAAGAAGAGGAAGGAAGGAAGGAAGGAAGGAAGGAAGGAAGGAAGGAAGGAAGGAAGGAAGGAAGGAAGGAAAAGAAAGAAAGGAATGAGAGGGAGGGAGCATGCTAGGGAAAGGAAGAACACCCTGATCACAACCCTTTGTCAGGCCAAGCCCTTTAGGGAGATTTTGTGAGTTTTAATATGCTGCCTCCTCTCGCTAGAACTCTTTTTTTTTTCCTCAAAACAAATAAAAATCTGGCATGTCTTTGAAGTAGTAACTGCATCAAAGACTTGCTCCCATTAATTGTAAATCACTCTCCTAAAAGCCAGTCTACAGTTAGCTGTTCATGAAAGGATGCCTGGTTTTGCAGTACCTTGGGTTCTCAAAGCAGAAGAACCTCTTAATTGATCTTCCTCTATTTTTACATCAAATAGCAGTAAGCAGAAAAATGTCCTTTAACTTATAAAATGGCCACACCTATTAGAGATCCTTGAGGCAGATAGAAGGGAAGAAACACATCTCGCTCACACTCTGGGGTTCTGAATTTAGAAGAAAACTAGAAATTGAAAAAATGAGTTTATACTTGAAGCCAACAATGTATTGACTTTTGGTTGGTTTCTATGGCAGTCAAAGTGATAGCAAAATATTCTCGGATACAAGCTAACATTTTTAGAGTATTTTAGAAATTCAACTTGTAATACAAAATATTTATTGTTAGAATCACAGATTCAAAGGACTTGAAAAAATTAATTTCCTCTCTAAGTCTATGCTGAACTTATTAAACAGATCAGTGTGTTACATGTTTTAATGTTTTTCCTGTGCAAAATGTTCATATCTGTTTGTATTATTAATTATCCTTTACATCAAGATATTTTACCCATATCTTAATTTTATTCTCTCATCAATGCCTTGCATCCTGTGTAGATCAAAGAATTGGACATTGGCAGAGAAACTTAATTTCAGCCATATGATATATGATTTTCAGATATATCATATAGCTGAACTTAAGTTTCTCTTGTAAAGAATATACATTGAATAAATAGTTTTTAACCATGTGGCATTTACACCTACAAATAAATTCAGGGGAGTGATGCTAAAATTAGAATCACCAAATTTGTGAGATTCTATCAAAATGATTTTGGGAAAAGTGAAAAACATAACTCATTGCTTAGAATACAATGAATTAAACTGTGTTATTTGGAGTCTAACCTTTTATTTAGTAAATTAAAAATGTTAAAAAAAATTTAATTGGTTGCTTAACAAGTTGAATAAGTTAAATTGTTTTAATTTTTTGTATCTAAAATTTTCTAAAATGTATTGTCCCTATTGCTTCATCTGTTTGCAAAATATGAAATTAAGCAGAGTGATGCCATTCATCAGAAAATTATATTTTTCAATGTCTCATCCTTGATGATATTTGCCAAAATTCTGGGAATGACAAATCTAACATATTTCTCAATGTATTATTTTCAATAACCAAGAAGTCAGATAATAAGCAAATACATTTTATATTACTGAAGCAACTTGTCTATATGAAGCCCAAATTAACTACTTAATCTCTTTTAATAAGTGTTGTAAAAGAAAATTATAGCTAGTACAAGGCAGCATGTGGCTTCCTTGCCAACAGCTGTCAAGAGAACAGTTACCTAAATAACTGAATTAGGAACACAATTCATCACTAATCACTAATGGAGCCCTCTATCTAATATTCAAATATGTATGACTCCATCTACCATAAAGTGACACAAAACATATGTAGTCTTTATGTACCAAATCTGCAAATAAAATTTTCTCAGTATTATCTAACCATGGTGATACTTTCTAGTCACCTAGGATGCTGCACTGCAAGTACTTGGAAAGGAAGCATATATTTATGAAACGGGCAAATATCTTGGTGGTCACTTTGTTAAAATGCTTCATTTTAGAAACAATAAAACTCAGAGCCAAAAGGATTAATGACTTGCCCAAGGACACCACATTTAAGCATGAATAGATCAAGAACAGTGCATAGCTGAAGTTGGAAACTGACTGTCTGCCATAGAGTAGACAGAAACAAACTTGGTGGTAGAAAGAACCAATGGGTTAGAGGAAATCTGACCCCCTGGAACAAAAAGGGGACAAAAAGCAAAACAGTGAATGGGCTTAAGGAATATTGCCAACAAGGTCCCATGGAGCTTCCCTATTAGCATTGTGCAGTAGTTTGGTCCATTTTGAAAGTTCATATGTTAGCATGGGCATAATTCTACTGACTGTAAAATTGGTCACAGGAGTGCCTAGGGATATGCCAGCTTCCTGATGAGGGTTATTAATGTGATCCTTGTTTTTCCAGCTAGCTTTTCAATATCTTTCATCCTATCGCAATGCTTTTTTGTTGTCCTCTACCCTAAATGACTTGCATAAAGCCATGGAGATGATGGATTCAGAGCAAAAGAACTTAGGCACAATTAGATTCAATGAAAAATCCCACTAAATTAGGAGTGTATATCTAACAGAGGAAGTGTAGTACACTGGCTAAAAGTATTGGATTTGGGGACAGAGTTTTAGTGTTTAAATCCCTGCTCCCTCCCTACCAGTTTGACCTTGATCAAATTGTTTATCCTCACTCTGGTTCTTTAAATTCATCTATAAAATTAGAATAAGTAAAAATAAGGCTGTGATGACTACTGAACAAGAACTATATAAAATTAATAGTGCCAGACACAAAGTAAGGGATATAATGATATCTAAGTGAATCTGTGGCACCATAGGCTCAGAAATCACTTAAAATTTTGTATTAAAAAATAACTCCATATTTTCATCTAGTAAACTTTATCTACCCATAGATAAATGTTTAAAAAAATTATATGAAATTTGAAAAGCTAGTTCAGCTTGTGTAGGTGCCTCTTTGTAAAAGAGAATTTGAGGAAAAGTAGATTTTACTTATAATGAAAATCAAAGGAATTCATTCTAAATTTTTGGATTTTTAAAATAATGAAACAAGCCTATTTGGCTTTAAAAATAAAAGGATTTGGTTTTATTTAAGGATTTGCAAACCTTGAAAATAAAGAAATAGGAAAATTAGCACTTATTGCCCAATTGTGTGCTGGTAACTATTTTAAGTGCTTAAAATCAGAACCAATAAACAACTTGAGTACTTTTTACAAACATAACTGTGAGTGAAGAAAACAAGTTGCAAAATATTACATATTCAAGCTATTCCAATTCAAGTTAAAAATAAGCAAAATTAATATTTTAGTGTTGTATACCCAAATGTTTTAAAGCTACATTTTTAAAAATTCATGAAAATGATTATTATAAAAAGGAGGATAGTAGCTACTTAAGGAGATTAGGAAAAGCATGTATAATGGAGTAGGGTTAATTGGAGAATAGGAGTTCCAGATTGCTGGCAAAATTAAATGTGTACTTGCTTTATAATTATCCTATATAATAAAAGGCTAATATGCAAATAGACCTAATGGTGGAATAGCTATGACTTGCACTGACCACCAGAGTGCAGATACTCAATGCAGGAGCTGCCCCCTGGTGGTCAGTGCGCTGCTGGGGGGGCGGGGCACTCAGCCAGAAGCGGGAAGTGGGCCTAATCCATCAATCGGACATCCCCCGAGGGCTCCCCAACTGTGAGAGGGCACAGGCTGGGCTGAGGGACCCCCCCCCCTCCAAGTGCACAAATTTTGTGCACTGGGCCTCTAGTACAATATACTATACATTTATGTTTATTCATTTCTGTAGTATAGTATTACATTTCAGAATAAAAAGAAAAAACCCACAGCTACTTAAGAGGCATACATTTGCAAAATTGCCATAGTTTCCATAGACTATACTGTCTTGCTAGAAATGCTAATAATTGTGGTCAATAAGACCTGATTCAACATGCATATTGAATCTCCCTTGGACTACAAATGCCTGATTCCACAGGCAATTTGTAGACAGGAAATATATAGCAAATTGCTGCTCAGCAGATATACCTTACAACAAGTTTAATGAACATGGCAATGTTTCAATACCAATGAGGAATAAAACTTGTTAGAACTATAGTGTCTATAAAGAGGAATGATACATAAAGCATTTCATCATCCTCATGCCTTACTAAAGTAATACTTGAGCAGTTGACTTAGAAGCAATGTTTCAACTTGTGGCCTTGTATTAATAGAAGCTCAGAGAATAATGATGCAAAATATAGTTAATGATGAGTCAAAAGTGAAACTGGTTTGGCAAATCTATCTCATTTCAGTGGCAAATAATTAATGTACAATGAAAACTGAAACCAACTACACTAAGGTATAACTGAAGGTCACTTTTTCAAGGCATTGGCTAACTGTGAATGGATTTATGGATTTCAAGGACTATTGATTTTTATGAAGGAAAATACATTTATTAGCCCTTCATTAAATGTTATATAGTATTTATCAACTCCCAAGATTCCCAATAATTGTTAGTGAGGTTTCTAATTGGTTACCACATTATATTTTCCACAGATGGCTGCAACATTATCTCCATTAATACATGGTCTTTTAAGACCTTGTCATTCCCCATTATGAAGTAGAATATGTCTGTCTTCATATGAAGCTGGGTGAGGTTGAGAATTATTTGTAATCAATAAAGTGTTGTAAGTATAATGCTGTATGCTTTTTTTGACAGTGCATCAGAAAAGATGATACAACATGTCTTACTTGCTGGAATACTAATTCTTGAAGAACTTCAGGAGCCATATAAACCACTGTCTGCCATGAGGCTGCCATGTTGTGAGGAAGCCAAAGCTCTCCATCATATAAAGAGTATATGGTGAGGGCATGAGACTATATGAAGAGAAAGAGATACCCAGGCAAATGCCAGCTGGTAGGCCTCTAACATTGGATATTGCAGCTACAGTTATCATCTGACTTCAACCACAGTTCAAAGCCAAAAGCCTTTTCAAATTCCTTACACACAAAATTTATGAGAGATAATAATAATATAATATAATATTTGTTCCTGTCTTAAGTCACTAAAATTTAGGTCAGTTGTTACTTGGCTACAATTAACTGACCAACTGGGTTATTTATTTATTTATTTATTTATTTATGTATTTATTTATTTATTTACTATCTTCAGGGCTCTTTGTTCTCATGGAAAGATTACATAGAATGTTCAGGAAACTTCATAGATATTCATTTGGTATTTGTAGTTGATTAGTGCAGGTTATCTGCTCAACATTTGGAAAAGGTAGCCACTTAGAATCATTTTGATAAACTCATAAATGCAGACCTTTGGTCCATGATATATAATAAGAGGTGACATCAGCAAAAGTGGGCCTTTGAAAATCATCTCCTCCATAAAAGCTTTGGGAACACCGGCAAAAATTGTCAGAATTAAATTTTTCAAAACTGTGGAAATTAACCAAAAGCTTGCAGCAATTTCTGGAAATTGTATTTAAGAAAAATAGCTGAACCTTGGTAAGAATAGTAAGTTTTATGGCATTTTAATTTACCTTATTCTCACCCTCTTTCCAGTAGCCTTAAAAAAAATAGTAGCCTGCAAATTATTATGAAAACTAGCACCCTGGCAACCACTGGTGATGGCAAGATGGATTTGGAACTCCTTCAAATCCCATTCCTAGAAGAATATCATGATTTGACCTGTCTAGTGGTTCACTGACATACACTACTTTGAAAGGTGGTCTTGATTTGACCTGACTGGGAGCTTGCCTAACTGAAACCACATTTTCCCCAGGGGCATTTGTTGAAACAATCAGAAGCAATTGTATAACATCACAGTTTCTTGGGGTGGTGGATAATGGTTGGGGCAAAGAATAGGTAAACCAAAAAGCTTAAACAAAAAAGTCAAGAAATGCAATACCCATAAAAGGATTTTTGAAAAGCTCAGACATGTTCCTGAGGATCTCAGACACCCATATGTAGGGCTGTGTACATGCCCAGGACTGTGATCTTGCTAAGAAAAGACCTGAACCTAAGATCTAACTTCTGACTAACCTGAAGCTATGTGTAAGCAGGAAGTGAAGGATGAGGCAGAGTTGTAAACTGCCTGACTGAATGTGGAAGGTTTAACCCAACACACACATAGAATCCCTCTGCAAAAACAGAAAGATTTAGTAATATCAGGCATTTAATGAATCTCTGTCAATCATTAAATGACCATTAAGAAAATTGAGCAGAGACTTCAATGAACACACAAAACAAAAGCTGTAAACTAGAAGAGTTTTTAAGTTTTATTCTGATAGATCCTTTTGATATCTAAGGTTCATGCCTACCTATGTGGCCTTCTATCTCCCCTCTTGTAAATGGTATTATTTTTTACTTAATATTTTTTGCTGTTTTGTTTTATTTAAAAAAAGACTATGCGTTTATTTGTTTCATTCCAATCACTTTAATCATTTTTATTTTTGTAAGTTTTTAAAATTTATTGTTATGATTTTAGACAAATAATCTTATAATTTGAGAATAATACCAATTTTATTTCTCTTCTCTAAAATGTACTTTTTGTTTATTTATCTTTTGTTTATGTGCATTTCTACTTTTGCAAAGGAACATTAAATAATAATGATGATAATGTAATTTATGAAGATGCTTTTAATATGTCATCATTTTGTAAAGTACTGACTTTGAATATATTTATGTTAAGAAATTATCATTTATTTTATTTTATTATTTTATTCTATTTTATGAACCAGCCAGGTATAAGTGTAAAACTTTGGCAATTTCTTTTTTGGCAAAAATAAGATGATAATATGCTATTGCACATTAACTTATGTTAATAGATTTATCTAACCATGAATTATCTGTACCTTCTATTTTATATTGCATTATTGGTGGGCAAAGAATATGGGCTATTGTATATCTTACTTAAAGAAAATCTATTTGTGGCCTAATACATGGTAAGCTTTTATCAATAATCCACAGGCCCTTTTAAAAGAATATATACTCCATATTTTCAAGGCATAACCTTTGAACTATATCTAATGAATCAACCTTATGCATTATTCAAATCTTATCTATGATTTCATGTTTTCTACACTCATTTTCACATTAACTGACAGAGGTAAGATCAAGTTTCCTATAATTTTTGTTTTTGCCCACTTCTTGCATTTTATAGACTTTGCTATATGTAGCTTGGTATTATGTTATTTGCTGCATTAAAAAAATCATGAAGCACATTTCCTCACCATGGATTTTATCCTTTATGTTATAATATGCCCCTGATGGTTTTATTTAATAGCTTTTGGATTGAAATCCACTTATCCAATACTAAAGTTGGGACTGCAGTTTTTGTTTTATTTATGTCCTTCTTTTCTCATTTACCTTTATATTTTTGCCTTTTGCTTTTCACATTTGTATGTCCTTTGTTAATGAATGCTATATTCAGGATATAGTTGGATTTTATGGGTGACTTGACTTGAGGCATTTTTATCACTGGTGAATTTACAGACATAGTAGAAGTGATTGTTTAAATTGTGTTGTCTTATCTGAATTGATAGCCTTTACTAGTTCCTCGGTTTTCTCACTTTGCTGCACAGGGTGTCCTCTCTCTGCTCCCTCCCAAACTTACACACTGTGGAAAGTGGGACTGTATTACTTTTTATGTGATTAATTTTATAACTGTAAATAGTCCACACAAACCATTACTTTTGATTTATTAACTTAAGATAGTGTCAATGAATAATAATGATTTTTAAATTGGTTTCTGGATTTTCGTCCTGATCCATATCTAAAGTTAACATTATGAAGCTGCCCTGCATGGGTTATGATGTTTACATTCCTTTTTACAATGAAACTTCTCATAGCCTTTGCCCAGAAATTTATATCTAATGGGATCCATGCTCATCATTGATTATGGGTATTTGACTATTTTGCCATTTTTTTTATGCATTTAGTATGCTTACATCTGGATGAACTGGATTTTTTTTTTTCATTAGGTAGTTTCTTTAAGAAAACAAAAAACCTTATACATACATATTCCTTTGCCTATACATGTTGAGAATTTCTTTGCGGAATGTAAGATTCTTGGACAACATCCACGTTTGCTCCAGAACGCTAGCAGTATTCTACTGACCTCTGAATTTCAACATTGTTGCAAAGAAACCTGAAATCAACCAATTTATCCCATCTGCAGAGAATTGCTTTTTTTTTTTTTTTTTTTTTTTTTTTTTTTTTTGCTTGAAGAACTGTGGAATTATTTCTATTGTCTTGATATTAGGAATTTCATCAGTATACTTTGCAGAGTTGCTCACTATGCGTCACTCTCCACAAAACAATATACTAACTGTGCGTTCACTTCTTTCTTAATTAAGGAATATTATCCATTTTAAAAACACTTTTATGTCAATTTATTTTAGGCTCATCAAATATCCACTCATTGGATCTGTTTTCTGTTTTCCACTTTTAAAATCTTTTTAGAATTGCATTCACTTTTTCTTTTTTCTCCAGATTTTTAAAATTTCTTTGTGTCATAGATTTTCCCACTATATTTTCAAGTTTTTGCCCTCAATATGTTTCCTCTCTCCTAAGCTTTCCTTCTGATTAATTTGGTTGTATTATCAACTAATCTTCATACTTTTTATGTCCACTTATTTCTTTTTTAAAAAATACATTTTTATTGATTTCAGAGAGGAAGGGAGAGGGAGAGAGAGATAGAAACATCAATGATAAAAGAAAATCATTGATTGGCTGCCTCCTGCATACTCGCCACTGGGGATTGAGCCTGCAACGTGGGCATGTGCCCTTGACCAAAACTGAACCTGGGACCCTTCAGTCCATAGGCTGATGCCCTAGCCACCCAGCCAAACCAGCTAGGGCCACTTATTTCTTTCACAGGAGAATTTTGTTACAAGACATTTTGTTTCCAAGGATATACACTGACTTCTTGATTTTGGTATTCAGTTTTTCCTCCCTCTCTTTCTCCCTCCCTCCCTCCCTCCCTCCTTCCCTTCCTTCCTTCCTTCTTTCCTTCCTTCCTTCCTTCCTTCCTTCCTATTCTTCTCTCCCTCTTTCCTTTCCTTCCTTTTGTATTTCTTTTTTTCTGTTCTTCCTTCTTTTTCTATTTTTGTAGTCAATTTGCATGATTGCCATGTCATTTTGTTTAATCTTACTCCTCTGAATCTTCTTTGTAGTCAAGATTTGCTCTCTAACCTTCTCCCTCAGGCTCAGTGCTGTGACAGTCTTACCCATATGAATGGCAACAATGGACTCCCTGATTCTCTAGCTTCCAACAATGGACTCCATGATTTTCTAGCTTCCCATTGAAATTCATCAATGATGAGCCCTGCAGAAGATTGCAGAGCATAGGTAAGTTAGGATATTTATTCTGGTACAGTTGTCACAGTTGACTTCATTCCTTATCTGAAGACAAGGTGGAAGCAAAGCATTGAGTTCAAGTGACTAGAGCAGGTGGTCACTATTGCAACAAGTAATAATGGTAAAGTGTGGGTCCACTGGCTTCTGTGGCCCTAATATACTCAGTGAGACAAGGAAATTGAAATCTATGAATTTTCAACTGGGAATGTGAGTGGACAGTTAAAAAAACTTTGAGAGCAACTAGGAAGGAGTCTCTCTTTCCCCCGACTCTCTCCTGCTGGCTGAGGAAGCCCCCCTTCTCTACTGAGGAATCTATCCATCGTCCACATAAAAGCTTTACACTGACTGCAAGACTCTTTGATAAGTGTCAGTTGTCTCACAAGCTGATGCCAACTCTTTTCATGACACACTTATACCATCCCTCATTGCCTTAAGTCCTATAATGAGATGTAGATGCCACATAGCCCAGACAGAAAGAACAAAAGGCCTGACCAGAAAGAAAACAGTCTTTGTTCCAAAGGAGTTACTAGTATAGGAGTTCATCAATCTGTATTGACCAGGGTCTGGACATCATATATGGCAGTGAGGTCTAAAGATGTTAGACCAAGAAAAAGAAATATAAGTCTCAAATAAGACTAATTATTTTTATTTTTCAATTATAGTTGACTTTCAATATTATTTTATATTAGTTTCAGGTGTATAGCATAGTGATTTGACATTTCTATAATTTGTGAGTGATTTCCCTCAATAAGTCTAGTAACCACCTGACACCATACATAGTTATTACAGAATTATTGACTATATTTTTTACTTATATCCCTGTGAATATTTTATAACTACCAATTTGTACTTCTTAATCCCTTCATCTTTTCAGCTTCCCCCAAGCTCCCTCCCTTCTGGCAACCATGGGTTTGTTCTCTGTAGCACTGAGTCTGTTTCTATTTTGTTTATTTTATTCTCTAGATTCCACAGATAAGTGAAATCATATGGTATTTGTCTTTCTCTGTCTAACTTGTTTCACTTAGCACTTAGCATAATAACTTTGTGTAGGTTCATCCATGTCATCACAAATGGTAAGATTTCTTTTTTTTAATGGGTGAGAAATATTACATTGCACCACAATAAGATTTCACCTCACACCAGTCAGAATGGCCATCACAAATAAATCAACAAACCACAAGTATTAGCAAGGGTATGGAGGAAGTAAATCCACGTGCACTTTTGGTGGAATGCAAACTGGTGCAACACTATGGAAAACAGGGTGGAGGTTCCTCAAAACATTAAAAACAGAAACACCTATCCCAGCCAGTGTTGCTCAGTGGTTAAGCATAGAACTATGAATCAATAGGTCACAGTTCAGTTCCTGGTCAGGACACATGCTCAGGTTGTGGGCTCAGGAGGCAGCCGATCAATGATTCTTTCTCATTGATGTTTCTACCTGTCACTCCCTCTTCTCTCCTCTCTGAAATCAATACAAATATATTTAAAAATAAATAAATAAATATAAACAGAACTACCTTATGACCCAGCAATTCTACTTATAGGTGTTTATTTGAAAAAAATCTAGAACACTAATTTGAAAAGATATATGCACCCATATGTTCATTGCAGCATTATTTATAGTAGCCAAAATATAAAAAAGTAACCTAAGTGCCCATCAACAGACCACTGCATAGAGTAAGATAAATTATTGACATGAGTACACTCATCTAGAATTTGGGATTTAATGCTTTGGCTTGAAAACTTGTAAATGGCATTCACAGTCTGATACCAGTAAGTCACCTAACAAAATGAGGTGGAAATGCTGGGACATACCTGGCTTCCTGAAGAAAAGTGAGACATCAGGGAGATGGAATACAGGTGGAGATCTCTTATGTATAACCTCTTTTTAGGAAAATCATCATCTGGTTTTTCTGGGAATGAGGACTTTCTGGGATATAGGATTCCCAGTGATTACACTTTGACAATTCCAGGCAAACTGGTTACTCTATCTTCTGCCCTCTGACTGTGCCCTTGAGAAGCTTGGGAAACATTCCTTAAGAGGCATGAATCCATCGATGGTGTTGGCAATGGTGTGGGGGGTGCCAGAAACATTTAAATGCTTCCTAGTGGTTGCCTTCTGAAGGCCAGACATGATGATGTGTCTGGGCTGACCAGCAGACCCTGAGCCACGGATGAAGATTACCCCAACACAGGTTCCTGTGGAAGAGAGAGCTAAGGGACTCTTTTACTTTAGTAATAAAAGCAGTCCTGTTTGCCTGCTTCTTTAGCTTTTTTATTGTAACAACTGCTAGGTACAATCAGCAGGTAGGTACCCTTGAGAAAGTATATGCTTCTACAAGGTCAGGTCTTTAAAGACTAAACATAGAGATTCTAGCAAAACACCCTGGGGGATCTGACTTGTTTGGAAAAGTCAAGGTAGGGGCTGCCGCCTTCGGCAAGGTCCCCTCAGAGGCCTCCCACCTTTCAGAGAATCTTCTTACAGACCTTCTAACCAAATCCTGTGCTTCCCCTAAATGATGAGAGATACTTTAATGGAATGAGGTTTCTAGATGTCAATGGGAATGCTAAGATCCCAGAATCATAGAAGCAGTTGGTGACCCATGGGAGAGCAGACCAATCCTGTCATTATTTTCTGAGTCCCAAATAGTAAACAAATAGATTACTTAGTAACCCACAGAATCCACATGTTAGCTTTCTGACATGTAGCTTGAGAGCTATTTGGGCAGGAAAGGCAATATAGAGCTTCCCCTTCCCCCATTGTTTGTCCCTCACATTCTCATATTGTAAAGCAAAACCATGGCACATCCTAGGCAGATCTCAATGTCAGGGAATGGTGTCTCCATAAAACACTTGTATGATGCAGAGGGGTGACTCCTATCAGTTCTCTATTTAGTTCTCCTGTTTGGCTTTTGCAACAGTCAAATGGATAACATTGTAACTATCTGCATACTTAATCAAGTAAGGACATCAATGACAATTATTAATTTTTGGAGTGGCATCTTAGAACAAGTCAATACAGTCCCTGAAAACACACATACAACTATGTGATTTAGTGAGTGTTGTCTTTCTTTTACTGCATAACAGGATAATCAGAAATAGTTTGCCTAAACTTGTCAGAAAAAACAGTATTTATTTACTGTCTTGTTTCAAGGATAAGTCATCTCTCCTGCTTTCTAACTTAAGAAACATATGTTTGCTTAATGACTGTTAATTAATCCATGACAACCTTGTTGATGTGTGAAAAGCCATTAAGTATTTAAATTATATATACATTTCAGTAGGAAAATTGGGATTCATTCCACCCCAATATAACTAATAATTACCAGAGATATAGAAATATAGTAATTGGACAATAAAAACAAGTTTGTGTCAGAAATAAATTAGGATTGTAAAGTAAATAAATATAAGTTGTAAATAAAGTGCAATGTTCTGAAAGTTTGTTGTACTCATCAAAGGAGGAAGGGAAGGCTTCATAGTGGGTGCCAGACAAGGGTATAAGGGAGTTGTTCTTTGCCGGGGTCCAACCCCAGCGGGTCCAGGGGTCCCCAAAGGTGCGGACGGAGTCGGCGAAGAAGGAATGACACGGAGACAGCGTTCAGTTGATCAGCAGCCTAGCCAGGATCTGTAGCCAGGATCTCCAGCCAAGTTCTGGTCTGGATCTCCAGCGAAGTTCTGGCTAGGATCTCCAGCCAGGTTCTGTGTCCATGTTCTCTTGCTAGGTTCTCCAGGTTCTCCAGCCAGGCTCTGTAGCCATGTTCCCTCGCTAGGTTCTCCAGCCAGGTTCTGTCCAGGTTCTCCAGCCAGGTTCAGTCACCAGGTTCTAGTCAGGTTCTCTTGCCAATTTCTGTAGTCAGGTTCAGTCCAGGATCTTTTGCCATGTTCTCTCGCTAGGTTCTGTCTCTAGGTTCTGAGGCCAGTTTCTGTCCAGGATCTTTTGCCATGTTCTCTCCAGCGAAGTTCTTCTGTCTCTAGAGAACGTTCTGTGTAGGTTCTGTGCCTAGGTTCTGTCTCTCTCTCTGTCTCCTAAGTTCTGTCTTGTTACATCTGTATTTATACCAGTTGATTCAATCCTATCAATCTCTATTACAAAGGTTAGGGCGTTTCTTATCTCCATTCCAGGGAGTAAAGATTATGTAGCTTAAGCATGATTGTTCATAGTTAAAGTGATTAATTACCCGCCTGGCACTTAGTTAAGAGGTTTTATTCCCTCCCTAACTTCAGGGGAAAATCCCTACCTGGGGAAACAACCTTTCTCAGAGACCTTGGTTAAAACACATAGTGCCAAGAAGGTGAGCAAACATATTAAGAACAGTATGCCATATATGCCAGGTCCCTTGAAACAGCAAGCATGGACCGGCTCCCGGCAGTTCTTTGGACGGTGATGGGCAATCAGGTTGATTGATGTTTCAGGAAGACCTTTGGTAGCAGATTCAGGTGTGTTTATTATAATATTCATTCCCTGGAGAATATGCTACTGGAAGAAGGATCTAATGTGCAAGATTTTGGCATTTCTGTAGAGGAATGGAATCTTTGGGCTGAAACACTGCTTGTTGAAATATGTAGAAATAGTGCTCCTTCCTGAAGCAAAGAAGGGGCCTAGGATATACATCATCTATATCACCCTTTCTTGATGTATAAGCAAAACAATGTATTTTTTGCTTTATTCAAACATGTTGTGCACTTCAAACATGTTCCATGTGAGTGTCTCTGCCTGGACTAGGTTTGCTAGTATAAATTGGTTGGTGTGTCTTTACTTGAATATTGTTGAGATATCACTTCTTGTAGCACATTTAGTGTATTTGGGGCTGAAAAAAATTATGACAACAACAAATGAAATCATTGTTTAAAGATTAGTCTAATATTTCCAAAGCCATGATAGCAAAAGGTCATTAATTGAATAGGCATTCTGTGAGCTAAGTGTCTGTGGCCCAGAGTGACACCGTTTATCTTCACATCTCAAAGAATATCACACTGGCCTATTACATTGATGACACTGTGCTGCTTCCACTGAGTGAGCTGGAAGTATCTCAGATGCCTTAGCAAGACACTTGCATGGCCAAAAGCAGGAGGAGAAAACGCAAAGCCTCAGGAATCTGTGATATGGGGGATTTTAAGACATCTTTTCTAAAGTGAGAGATGTTATTACTTACACAGCCCAACACTAAGACAGAGGCATAATACTTATTTTTTTGTTTGTCTGTTTTTTTTTTTTATATGGGGGCAATATGTGTCACATTTCAGCATCAGGATGATTGGACCCATTGTTTTGGTTATCCTTAGAGCTGCCCTTTTGAACGCCGTCTGGAATAACAAACAATTCTGCAGCATGTCAGGTTCTGGCTTTCATCTGAGCTTCCCTGTCACTAGGGCCTTATGACCTACCAGACCCAATAGTATGGCGATGTTTCATGTTAGAAGAGATGTTTTATAAAATCTCAGGAAAGTCCCAACAGGAGAATCACACAATAGATTCCAAGGGTTTTATAGAAGGGCCATTTCAACTTCAGGCGACTGATAGTCTCTATCTGAAAAACAAATTGTGGCTTGCTACTAAGCCCTGATAGACTGAATACTTGATCATAGAACATCGAGTGATTATGCAGTCTGAATTCCCTAGCATGCACTGAGCATTATGTGATCCACTGAACCATTAAATTGGATGTGCACAGCTGCATTTCATTGTAAAAGGAATCATATTTGTGACACCATGACTGAGCACACTTGGAAGACACAAATAAAATGGCATGAGTATATAGTTCCATTTTACCTCTCCTTTTATTGTGCTGCCTCTCTCTCATTCCACAACTAGGAACTCAAGGTAACCTCACTATGAAGTTAGCTGATGAGGGAAAAGCTCAGGCTTAGCTTGTAGATGGGTGTGCATGGCATGCTGGCAACAACCAGAACTAGAGAGCTATTGCTCTCAACTCTACTCAGAATGGCCCTCAAAAACAGCAGTGGCAATGCATGGTGCTTTATTTTTAGTCAGAGTGCAAAGATATGACAATCAAATGTTTGAGGTAAAAGTGACTTCACTCACGGTTATACATAAAACCCACTTAAAGAATGTTTGCTTTCTGTCTCCATCCACTTTGGGCTTGGGAGTTTTAGAGGTTCGGGTGCCCATCGTGGGAATGCTTCTTCCAGGTGTTTGGTCGTGGTTCTGATGAACTGACACTATTCTCTCCACACCAACATTTTGGACTTCATATATCACTGAGCCAGCAAGCAGAAAAAAGAGCTACTATTCTGGGTAGGGTGGTTGAGTTTGATTACAAGGTAGGATTAGGGCTGTATTACACAATGTGGGCAAGGAGGACTATGTTTGGAACCCAGAGGATTTTCTGGTAGTACTTTTTAGTACTTTCTTTGCAAATAGCCCTTATCAATGGAATAGTAAGGTAACCAACATTTTGACTCCCATAGGAGTGAAGGATTAAGCCAGGACATTAGTAAAATATTCCACCCAGCCAAAGTATTAGCATAAAACAAGCAAAACATAGAATAAATGAAGGACAAAGGCAGCTTTAATACCTTAAGTTGCAGGCATGGCCATCTGTAGATCAGCCTATCATAGGGACTGAAATTCCTCTTTCCTGCAAGATCTCTGTCTCATACATCATTTTTGACAAGGATATCTCTCTTTGGACCTTTAATTTTCACAACTAAAGCATAGCTGGACTTCCTTGACTACCTGCAAAACTTATCTGTGTACTGTTTTGGATCTTCTCTCAGTTCCAAGTTTAAAGGCTGGGCATTGTGATATATTCCTTCAGCTTTCTAGTTTTCTCTGGGTGGGGGATCCTAATTGGAGTTAGTTGTGGTTTATCCATTGAATGAAAACTTTTCCTATGGTTCTTGAAGTACAGTTCATTTCATCTACTTTGTAATCCATTTAGCATGTAGCCTTGCTTGAGCTGTAGGTCAACCATGAATATTATCAACAAATTCAGGAATTTCACCTAGACTTGCTCCTAAAAATAAAATTTAAACATAGGGAATTTTTAATCTTGCTTAGACAAACTCTTCTTCATTGTCAAGCTGTCTAGGAAAGGGGGAGAAATGGCTGAATCTTTTGTAAAATATAAGTTTTAATTGCTGTGTTCTTAGTGGATATTAAGAGTCAGATTTGTATGAGTTATTCCCTTAATGAAGTTCATTTTTATTTTGTTTTTGATATGTATTATTTAAAATTCCTGCTGGTTATTGGGTAAAATTTATTCTCTCTCTCTCTCTCTCTCTCTCTCTCTCTCTCTCTCTCTCTCTCCCTCTCATTTTATTTTTTTGCATCCTTCCAGGCATGGAAATGCAATACACATTGTACATATAGGAAACCAAAAATTGAGTAAAGTTGTAGTTGAAAAATTGAACAGGCAAATAAGTGGAATAAAAGTTGTCAAAATGTGTCTTCCCCAAAATACCCTATGTCATCTGGTTGTTTTTTCAACTACTGAAAGTATTTCTTAACATACCTAAAATATTCCCAATTGATTTCATGAAGGCAGTGTAACCATGATATTGAAATCATTTTTCACTGTGTAGTTTATCATTGGACAAATGTTATATGCATTATCTCATTATTTTACCACTCAAGTATCAAATACTACGGTATGCATACCTTATAGATGAGAGAAGTACTGCTTAAAGAGGTTGAGAAACATAAGAATCTAAGTCTGAATGTCAACTCAGACTTGATTTCAAAGACTAAACTCTTTCTCATTATACAACCCTGAATTCTCTTCTAATACGGAGGACCATCCCCTTATTCTTGAAATTCTCTCCTTTTCTTGATTATGCCACCAAGCTGTCCTGGCTTTCTTTTTATCTTCTCTGTTGTTGTTTTTGTTTGTTGGTTTGTTTGTTTGTTTGTTTGTTTTATCTAATCTCCCTCACAGTTTCTTTTTCTTTCTTTCTTTTTTTTCCTGTCCCTTTAATGTTCAAGTTCTCCGGGATTCTATCTTTAATCTTTATTTATTCTTATTGTGTAAACCCTTCTGGACAATCTCATCTCAACTGTTGCATTTTGTTTATATTGTCAGAATAAAATTATTAGACATTAGCTAAGAATTAGCACTCCTATTTTTCTGATGTATAATTATCCTCTTTCTCCCCATCTAAATATTGCACCACAAACATTCCATACATAAGAGGGTATCCACTAACTGATGACACAATGAGAGGAAAAAGTCTCATTCTTGCTTTGAATCTATAAACAATCTCCTGAAACTCATATCAGGACAGTAGTCTTAAAATTTTAGACTATTGATTTGCAAAAGCCAGATATTTTGCAGCTCCTAAAACAAGACCTGAAGGCAAATTAACATAGAGATTATGCCCTAAAAAGTGTTGCATAAGACAATTGATAAAAGGCCTGTGCTGTTCCTGAACAGTAAGTAAAAGTTCATTTGATTGGAGTAAGAGGGAATTTCAAAGAGGAAAAGGAAGAGGAGAGCTCCTGAGTCCTTAAGATGGAAGTAGAGAGTCTGCCTCCTGAATGATTCCTAGAGCATGAGCTAAGGAACAGAGTCTGCACACAAATGCCAACATCATGCTTGTATTGTCTGGTACATAGTTTGACAATATGTAATTATACCTTCCCCCATTGATTGGCCAAGATGCCGATCAGGAACTCATTTTGCTGCTGATGGTTTGGGGATCCCCATAGTGGACTATTTGAAAGAGTGGCATGAATTGTAACTAGTTGAGTGCTACTCTACTATTATAGAAGTTTATAAAGACTTTAGATCTAGCCGAAACCGGTTTGGCTCAGTGGATAGAGCGTCGGCCTGTGGACTGAAGGGTCCCAGGTTCGATTCTGGTCAAGGGCATGTACCTGGGTTGCAGGCACATCCCCAGTGGGGGATGTGCAGGAGGCAGCTGATTGATGTTTCTCTCTCATCGATGTTTCTAACTTTCTATCTCTCTCCCTTCCTCTCTGTGAAAAATCAATAAAATATATTTAAAAAAAAAAAAAGACTTTAGATCTAGAAGACCTAAAGCAGACAATTGGTTTGTGTCTGGAACCTGGCCTAGATCCAACCAATCTCTGAATCTCAGCACACCTTCATTGACAGGGAGGAAGCCCAGTATATATGTGTGGCTAACAGAGCAGAGGATTCTGTAGTCCCAGCATCTATGCACTATGCACTCATGACCACCTAGCTTTCTAGGCTACATGAAATGCATTTTTGTAACATCACTGTGTCATTTCAATAAATAGCCTTCTTAGTTGAAAAAAACAAACAAACAACAAACAGAGTCTGCACAAAAATGAGGGCCTTTCAAGGGCAGACGAATTTTGCTCCCAGGTCAAGCATAGGCTTGGATGCTGAGTTACAATAATAGAAAGCACCATGCATATGTTCTCTATGCCAGCACGAGCCATAAGGCAGGGATGGAAGCAAGACAGGCTACAGGTAGCATGTAATGAAGTTGTCCTCACACTCTGTCTGGCCTCCTGGTGCGCAGAGAGTTGTGGGAAAAGATATAAATGTTTCCATACTAGAAGATGTGTGAAGACCTAAAGAATCCTGATGTGGACAAAGAGAAGGTAGAGAGATTTGCCTGATTTCTTGAAGTTGAGGACATCTACAAATAGAAGGTAAGCACCAAAGGTGGGTGTGATAAACTACATCACAGAAGATGCCAATGAAGGAAAAAGGACTTCAACTGACCAGGTAAATACTCTACACTGACAACACAAGCCATCCAGTAAATAAGATACCTCCTCAGGTAGGAAGGGGAAGGTGTGGAGGAAATAGACTTGGATTCTTCAGAGAGAAGAACTGAGAGTCACATGACATAGGAGACTACAGGGAGGGACAAAAAACTGGAACCATTAAGTACTTATTCAACTATAAGAGTGAAAGGAAAGGGTGGGTGGGAGAAAATGGAAGGCCTGCCACTAATGGTACCACATAAGGACTTAATTAAGGGATAAACAGTAATAAAAGACAATGAACTTTTTCAGATGCAGAGATAAAAAACATTTCAATCTCCATCTCCCATTAGAAATCTAGATCTAGAGGAAATCCTCAAAACCACTCAGTTCACTCCTAATTAAATATGCATTAAGAGAAAATTCATATCCTTTGCCTCCCTCAAAGTGCTCATTCTCAGTTTTCCCCTAAAATTAAACTGTCATTATTTGTTTCCTTTAAGCACATTCTTTTCTCTGCTAAACCAGAGAAAAGCAGGTCTATAATCTCCCATTGACACTTGATTGGCTATACCAACTTTTAACTAATCTATTTCCCACAGATATGTCTGAAACACTTTTATTATTTATATAAACTTGCCTAATACATCAAAAAATTTCCCCAAAATCCTTTCTAGATAAAAGAAGAAAATCTAGTCTTAATATACCAATAAGAACCTAATCACTGTAGTGAGAAGTTGAAATATTCCAGTCTTGTGTGGCATCGTATTCTTTACATAACCTGGGACCAAATTAACATATTAGTGGTCTCATTACCAGGATGTTTATAAAACTTGGGATCCAGTCTGGATCTTGGATACTCTCTGTTTTCTTTATGGTCAGATAGGCAGGCCTCATCTTGACTGACATAATTTCTCCCCAAATTAGGGATCTCCTTTCACTAATTAACAGTACAACATTGACTTAACCTTCCATTTTCAGATTCCCATTTACTTATAGGCAGCTGTGAACTTCATGCTGAATTACCTATTCTGTGATCCAAATCCTGAGAGAAAAATAAAGGCTGACATAATTTTGATGGAGGTATCTCTTTCTTTGGAACAATTACTTCCAAGCAATTTTACAAGCACCACTACTCGTTTTCTGTAAAGGAGCACCTTTACCATAACTTAATCCTCCTTCAGTATCAATCTCTCAACTCCAATTGGAAAGTGAGTGTCCTAAAAATGACTTTTGTCTAGTGAGTGAGAAAGCCAATTAAGAAGACAATTCCAATTCAATTAGAAATGTGAAGTGACAGAGATTTACCTGGTATTTTAACAGTCATTGGAAAGAGTTGGAGAACAGTGTTGGGGAGGAAGCAGCAATAGTGAAGAGTGGATTTCTGAATTGAATTTTTAGGAATGAGCCAAGTAAAGATTGGTGAAGGTGCTTCAGACATAGAAATCTGCATGTGCAAAGGCATAAAGTCAGAGATATCCTTCTTTAGATTGTTATATGGTGGGTTACATGATTAGATTTTTGAATATTGAACTAACATTGCATTTCTGGAATAAAACTACTGGGTTGAGGTGCATTATTCTTCTTATATCAACATTCTCTTACAGATTGCAAGATTTGATCTGTTCATATTTTGTTAAGGGTTTCTTCATGAGGGATATTGGTGTATACTTTTCATGAATTGTCTTTGTCTGATTTTTTTAGAGGAATGTTTGACTCAAAATGAGTTGGGAAATGTTGCCTCTGTTTTCTAGAAGAGGATGTCTACAATTTATATTATTTCTAATTTTTTAAATAATTTACCAGTAATACCTGCTGGGTCTAGGTACTCCCTTAGTGGGTTTTAAAATATGGGTTAAATAGATATATTTTATAGTTATGGGACAACTCATATTATCAATTTTATCTTGAGTGAGTTTTAAGTACTTGTGGTTTTTGAGCAATGGGTTCATTTCACCTGAGTTTTCAAATTTATTTCTATAGCATTGTTCATAGTACAGTATTCCTATTATCTTTAGTAAAGATCATGTGTATCTATATTTATATCTCCTATTTTATTACTAATTAATTGCTAATTTGTTCAATCTCTTTCTCTTTCTTTCTCTCTCATAATTCATGTTAAAAGTTCATCCATTTTTATTTATATTTTCAAAGAACCAACTTTTGATTTCTTTGGGGCAGGGGTCCTCAAACTTTTTAATCAGGGGGCCAGTTCACTTTCCCTCAGACTGTTGGAGGGCCGGACTATAGTTTAAAAAAAAACTATGAACAAATTCCTATGCACACTGCACATATCTTATTTTGAAGTAAAAAAACAAAACGGGAACAAATACAATATTTGTATTTACATGTGTCCTGCGGGCCGTAGTTTGAGGACCCCTGCTTTGGGGCTTTTTTTCTATTTTTTTAATTTGTTTTTTTTTTTCAATTTCACTATTTTTATATTTTTAAATTATTATTTTCCTCCTTTCTTTGAGATTTTTTTTCTCTTTTATGGCTAAACAGTGGGTAAATTGGGAGAAAAACTATGGTAAATTCATCTTTCAGTTTAGCAGTACTTTAAATCATGGCCTTCTTTCTAATATCCTATTATTACTTATCTTTCATAGTCATTGAACATCTGACTTGTCTATTCATTCCAGGATTTTGATTGTATTTAATGAAAGATACAAGGTTTGCTTTTATTGGCTACTCAAACCTCATGAGCTGCATTTCTGTTCATGATGTGATTTTTCTAAGCTGCAAACAAAGTAAGTGAATTTACAAAGTACCTGAATTCGCATGGTAGTGCCTTCCACAGAATATAGTATATATTTAAACTACTTTTGTTAGGTATTTTACAAAGTTCAGTTCTAAATAACTAAAAATAGATTAATTGTCTACTTAAATATTATACAAGATAATGAGAAAGTAGAACAGTTCTCCATTGTACAAGATTTTCCTATTCAATCATTGTGTAAATTGAAAATACCTGAGCAGATTTTCAAAAATCTTGCCCACTGAAATGCACTTCTCTTGATCAGTGCTATTTACTGGAATTTTCTAGAATGATGCCACTAGTCACATGTTGCCACTGGTTATTTGAAATTTGGTTATTGTGACTAAGAAACTAAAAGTTTAATTCATTTAAATTTAATTTGAAATAACCAAATAACAGTTGCTAGTGACTACTGTTAATTCATAGGCTAACTCTTAGAGGTATAAGGTAACATCCTTGAAAGTCTCAGTAGGCAAGCAAAGGGGAGTGACTGTGGTAGAAAGACCATGGCCTTTGGATCAGAAAGCTCTAAATTGAGATTCCAGTATAGTCAATTCTAAGCTCTTAAAAATACAACTAGTGGTGGCAATACCAAACTATGTTAGAGAGAAGAACCATGACAGAAAGTCTGCTCAATTCTATACTTTTCCAATGCATTAATTTACCTTCAATGGGGAGTTTTAACTTTGTCTTTGTCAAATAATCTTATTCAGTTGGTTACAGCACTCATATCTGTTCATAGAATTTTGAGTTTGAATGTGTCATCCAAACAATTACCTGTTCTTCCAGTTTTGTGTCATGTATAAACTTAATAATCTCATCACTTAATGCCTTTCTTCAAGAGTTTTATAAACTTGTTGAATGAGACAGACACAGGAATGTATCCCTTTATAATAGCATTAGAGTCCTTTTTCAAGTGGGCCCTTTTCTATTAGATACCCCAAATCTTCAATTTTTCACCTTGTCCTCAAAGATATCAAGGAATTCTTGGTCAAATACCTTGTTGAAATAAAAACAGTATCTTATATAATAAAAGCCTAATATGCTAAGTGTCCAACTGTTCATTCAACCTTTCAACCAGTTGCTATAACGTGTACTGACCACCAGGGAGCAGATGTTCCAACCGGTAGGTTAGCTTGCTGCTGGGGTCTGGTCCAGCCAATAGGGACTGGGCAAGATGGGCCAGGCATGCCCTGGAGCACTCTCTCAGTCCAGATGGTGCACCAGTGGAGTCCCTCAGCCTGGCCTGCACCCTCTTGCAATCTGAGACCCCTTGGGGGATGTCAGAGAGCCGGTTTCAGCCTGATTCCTGCAGGCCAGGCCGAGGGGCCCCACCAGTGCCCGAATCCGTGCACCAGGCCTCTAGTATATTATATATTTTTAAACAGGCTGATATTACAATTAGATTTTAAAAAATGATATTTACTTGGTAGAATTTGGTACAATGATATAATATCCCAATTTATAAATGAGATAACTGAGACACAATGAGAGTCAGTTTACTCAAATTCAAATGCCTAGGAAGTAGACCAGGAAGCAGAAATTAGGAACATCTGACTTCAGGACCTGTGACATTTCCAGTAGATCCCAGGGAGCATCATTTAAAATGGCCCCCAGTGTGATTCTTGTCTCCTGTATAGTTGAATGGGGATCACATCTAGATTATATGTGCAGAATTTGTGTTCTCTCCACATGTACTAACTTTCATGTTGCTTATTATAAAATCAAATTTACCTTGTTGAGTTAAAATTTCACAGGTGCTCATTTATTATGCATTTCTAATCTTTGGTACATATGCTAGTATATCCACATTGATCCCTTCTGTCCCGGTTTTCTCTGTAGTGCTTCTTACTATGGATTATTACCGAACCTTCCAAGTTATGCCTGTTCCCTTTCCTAGAATGGAATTTTAGGAGGGTGGGGCAAAAGTAGATTCACAGTTGTCCCTATGGAATATAATACAATAATGAATAGATAACACAAGAATAAACTCTGTGTTTCATATACTCACAACTGTAAACTTACTTTTGCCCGACACTGTATATTGAGCCAAGTATTAGGCACATGTGCATGTCCATGATGACATATGTTGCCATGCATCCGCTTCACAGTAGAATGCACTGGTAACATCAAGGCAAATTACATTTGGGGGCTTTCTCAATCATTCAAAAAATCTCATGGAGATGGAGTGGACCCTGGAGGAGATTTTTTTCCCCCAACCCACACTTTGGTAGAGAAGCTTACAGGAGAGGGGCCTGAAGGTCAGTTTTAGTCAGAAGTATAATCTACTATGAACACTGTGCCAAGAAATTAGAGCTTAACCACTGCTTAAGTGGGTCACTAGGAAGAGAAACCCATGAGTGCCACTGGATTGCCAACTGTAAAGGCTGTAGCAACTTCCTTTGTGAATCAAGAGTCAGTAGGAACGACGAGACAAAGGCAAAGTGCGGGTGGGTGTTCCAGGGCTGGAATAGAGCTACGCTCATGTTTGAGACAGCATATTCCTTCAAACTAGAAGCAGGCACTCAATTTATCCAAACCAGGCCAAATGCAATCAATTCAGCATTAGTTTAAAGACTATTCTAGGTGCACATTTATGAATATCTACTTATGTTTTTCAGACCCATCTCCCTTTAATTTATGGGTCCTCAAGGCCATTGGAATTGGTCTTTCAATTGATGTGGTTAAAGAGGAAGAACAGCCTTAATTACATTAGAAATCTAGGCAGAACCTGGCTTTAACTGGTCTCTTCTTCTTCAATTTTTGTAGGCCAGATGTTTGCTGTTTTTTGTTTTTTTTTAGTAACCTTCATGAAACTACATCATACACATATCTTATAGTCTACAACAAAGTTTCATTTGCACTTTTCTTTTTGGCTAGAGGTAGTAATCTACAAGGAACCTCAGCACATAAGAATGAGAAGCGACTTCTGTTTTGATGCTTTTGTCCTAAGTGATCTAAGTGAATAGGGCTATGGCAAAGAGCTCGTCCCACCAAGGCCAACTTGGTAGCAGGCCACCTTGATGCTATCAATTTTGCATTCCCAGCTGGTGTCCTTGTGTAGTTTTAATAGGATGTCCTGCGCGTGGCCCTTACAAACTCCCCACAGCTTGCTGAGGTGGATTAAAAGATGCAAACTCACTGAAATACGCCAAAGAATATAATGGTCTCTACAGAAGATCTGGCTGTGTCAACCAGCAAAAAGTTCCAGCTGTGGCAGCCATGTGGAACAAAGGGAACTCTTGGCTTAATGCAGAGTGCATGCTTCTGACGTTCCAGTTCAGGCAAGAAATAAATAAAGCTATTACAAAGCCCTTGACCAGATGTGTCTGACATAGGCTGAAATGTGTTTGTACAGAAACTTTGCTATCAACGTGGCCATTCTTATGGCAATGGACATCTGTTCCTGAAGGCTAATAGGGGTGCAGTCCACAATCATAGCAAAGACTCGAGCTGGCTGGCCTCTTTAAACTGCCTTTTCCCTGGCTGCTCTTGTTCACCTTAATCTGCATAGTCTGTCATGTGTGGGTCAATGATTTATTTAACACAGAATCTGAGTGCTTCTGTGTCACGGATTCAAACTCAGCCTAATAGTCAAAGGCTTGAATATTTCCATTTGTTTTCCAGGAGCAATTGTGCACAATCCCCGTGGATAACTTGACACTGGTATGCCCTGTCACAATTTACATCTGTCTTTGACTCAATATTGCTCCTAAGGTTAGCTATTGATCATTGTTCTCACATGAGTCCTTCATTACTCTAATTGGAACCATTTATAAACACATTCCTTGGACAGATGACAAAAGGATCCATGATGGACAACTTCTTATTCAAAACAGCTGCCCAATATGTAAATCAAAAGCTGTTAAAGATTGTATTGAGCTGAGAACAATTATACAAGGTTTTAGCCTGTTGTGAATTAAAATGACTGCCTTAGAGCTTAAGAGATTTTTAAAGGGAGTCTTTCTTTGCAAGAATGCCAGTTCAAATTCAGATCAGGTCATTGACAAGTAAAATCATGTGAAAATAATGTAAAACAAATTAATGCTCTCAGCTTTTCAGTTAATAGACAGATAATACTTTCCAAAAGCACAATTTACTACAGCCAATATTTTTGTTACTTTATAAGAAAACCCAAGGATTGACAGGTCTTAGGAACTACTTAGAATTTACTTTACATTTCAGAATTTAGGAAATTTTCATCATTTTAAGCACATTATAAGTTCGGCTTACACACACACACACACACACACACACACACACACACACAGGATTTCTTCTGCTTTCTATCTGAAAACAAGATAAAAGTCAAAGCTGAGTAATCCTTTAGAGGACTGTGAAAACAGTTACAACTAATATTTATTGACTCTGCTCTGTGTCAATTGATATTCTAAGTAATGCAGTAAGTATTAGTTCAATTATTTCTTACAATAACTCTGTGATGAATGAACTATTATTATCTTTATCTCACAGATGAGAAAAGTGAAGCCAGTGAGATTAAATATTTACCCAATGTCACATATCCCAATTTAAACCCAGAATGTCCAACTCAAGAGTAAGGAATTCATATTCTTTTGTTTTGTAGGAAGTTAGAGATGAGCAGCTGGTATGGGCCTGCCCCAGGGTTCTGAGCAGGGGTCAGACCAACATTGCCTTTAGATCACCTCTCTATGGGTAGCCCAGCAGACCACCAGCAGGTTCTGGGCCTGAGTTCAGAGGAAAACAAGATGACCTTAATGCCAATGGAACCTTACTAGGGCTCTAGACTAATTATAATAAAATTTGCATTCTGGTTTTGACCCCAGTGGGTTTTTCTGTATGCATTATGGGTAAGGGCATGAGTAGGAGAAATATAGTTATATAACCCTTTTCTGTCAATCATCCTTGAATGCAAATGAAAGTCTCCACCCATAATATCCCTCATTTAAACGATATAACCCAGAAATTTAGGGCCATTGTCAATCTTGACTGGCCTGCTCCTCCCTTGGCATGTATCTTCAATAAATCCCTCTCTGCTTTACTTTTATTTTCATTGACCTTAAAACAGTTTCCTCATCTATGAGAGGGACAGAGGTCCCAACAGTAAACTCAATCAATAACACTTTTACTATTATTTCTCTGAGAAAGGCACATTGAATGCCAATACTTAGTCAAATAATTAAATAATGGCTACCAATCTACATTTTAAGATATCTACATTTGTAAATGGATGGATGGACTCAAAGATAGGTATATGATATATAACTAGATAGATGATAGATAGATGATATAGATAGATAGATAGATAATAGTAGAGACACTAATATTTATTGAATTCCTCTATTACCTCCAATACCCACATTTTTTTAAATTTAATCTTCCATATTTTTAAAAATATATTTTTATTGATTTCTGAGATGAAGGCAGAGGGAGAAAGATTGAAACATCAATGATGACAGAGAATCATTGATCGGCTGCTTCCTCTACGCTGCCCACTAGGGATTGAGCCTGCAACCTGGGCATGTGCCCTGACCGTGAATTGAACCGTGATCTCCTGGTTCATAGTTCGAAGTTCAACTACTGAGCCACACTGGCCAGGCTATCTTCCATATTTTAAAGATAAATTTTATTAGTCCCATTTGTTTTAACATGAAGACATCGACATACAGCAACCATCCTATTTTAAACCATACTGCAGGACTGCAGCAGGTTAACTAAGCCTTTGGGGGCAATTGATATCTTTGTGTGACTCTCATTTCAAGTATAAGTTATGCATATGGAATCAGCATCCTGTGCAATACAAAAGGTCAGTGATTCTGAGACTCAAATGTTTAAATTTGACTTCAGAATGTTTTTATCATTATATACTTTTATGTATGTAAGGTGTAACAGAGGGACAATAAAGAGGGTTTTGTCCAGAATTCAGTCTCAATAGAAAAGCTGAATTTAATGTTGGAATTATATTTGTCTTGGCTTATAGCAATCTGCTCATCTCCAGTCTTTCTCCCAAAGTCCTTTCAGGTAGGTAATAGGGCAATACACAGAGAACCAGTATAGAAGGAAGTGGTGTAGGGAAAACTTTTGAGCTGCTTTTATAAAGTGAATACCTTTGATTTGATTGATCTGATGATGTAATACCACCATGCTAGTAATTACCCATGTAGCCTGTTTATGCACACAAAAAATGTTGTGATGAATATTTAATTCCAGCTAACAGATTACTTTAAGGATTCAAGGAAAAGTAGAAATAGCCAACTATATAAAAGAAAATATCCTATCACTATTCTTCTTTCTTATCTTTTCCATTTTTTTTCTTCTCAGTTAACTTGCTCCCTGATCCTAAATCAATAGTGTAACAGAGGCATGTCCTCTTGGCATCAAGAATTATTCCTCTCAGTCCTCTTTATAAATAATTATATTTCTGCTTCTCTCTTCCTGAAGGCTGAATTCTTAAGATTGAACTGTGCCCATTCCTTCACTTACTACTTCAGTAGTTCCTACAGCAGGCCAACCACTGGGCCTGCTAACAGTGGAGGCCAAAACACCTGCTCTCAAGAACTCAGTGGAGGAGGAGAAGGACAGAGAGATGGTATGAATGCAGCAATATGAAAAAGTCATAAAAATTACTATTGTTTGTTACAGAGGCTTATAGCAGAAACAGAACACCTATCTGGGAAGATCAGAAAAGGCTGCAGGGAAGAGGCAGTGCTAAAGCATTAGAGAATTTACCAAGTGTACAAAGTGGGGGAGGAATTCCAGACAGAGGCATAGCAAATGCAAGTGTCTTCAGGATGGATCAACCTATGCAGAATAATAATTCAACTTAACATATGCAGTCAGAGGAGATAGAAACTTTATCCCTGTAGTGTATTTACTGTGTAAGTGTATTGACTATAAAATACTTATAATCAACTCATAATCTCCAGTTTAAGGAGAGGTGGGAAAATAGTAATAGATTAAGCCTACTTTCATCAGTATAGCACATGATATCTCCTTTCTCTCATCCTCAAAGGCGCTTATTAACTGGAAAACTCAGTTACCAGTAATTATATCTGGTTTAAGACACTGTTTCAATCACTAACATTGCCAATATAATAGTTAAATATATGGTTAGCCTCCTCTACATTATTTTTTAATATATTTTTATTGATTTCAGAGAGAAAAGGGGAGGGAGAGGGAGATAGAAACATCAATGATGAGAGGGAATCATTGATTGGATGCCTCATGCATGCCCCTACTGGGATTGAGCCCACAACCTGGGCATGTGCCCTAGACCCTTCCTCAGTCCACAGGCTGATGCTCTATCCATTGAGCCAAACCAGCTAGGGCTCCACTACCATATTATAAGCATTGTATCAGGAGAGATCATGCCTGATATCTCCTCTTATTCCACATGAGGCTTTAGTTAGCATGTTTCAATCAAACATTTTCATTTAATTTGATAAGTAAAATTTAAAAGAAGGAAAAAGTAAATCAAGTGAATTGGTATTTACAGATTGCTTTCAAGTTACCAGAGAGTATAGTAGGCACATTCAACTACATCTAGATGGGTGAAGCAACATAAAATATGGGCTTTGGAGACATACAGATTGGAGTCAAGTACTGTTTTGATTATTTCTTTATATCACAGGTCTTACTAGCAGCTTGCAAATATGTAAAATAGGGATATGGGACTTTGGTAAGTATTAAGTGACATATCATATGTTAGAGTACCCAAGTATAGGAGAAAAAGAGCCTAAAAGTATAATATTGCTAGTTTATGACTAGTTGTATTGGTTTGCTATTTTCTGAATAATGCTGCATAACAAAACACAACATTCAGTGGCTTACAGCAGTAAACACAGTCTCTATGCTTGTCTTTTCAGTCCAGTGTGGAATCTGCCAAACCTAAACTGTGTTTGACTGGGCTTGGCATAGAGCTGAAGGCTGAGTATGGGTCTGCTCCAGCTATTTCTCATTCTCTTGGTCCCAGTTAGTAGCTACTGAGACATGGTTTTCTTATGGCAAAAGCAGTAGAGCTAGAGGGCAAGCCTAAATGCACAAGCACATTTTGAACTTCTACTTCAGTCACATATGCTAACATCTCATTGACCAAAGTAAGTTACATGGCCACATCAGGAATCAAGGCATGATCCTGGGAGAAAAGAGCAAGCATTTGCTTAAAAAATGATTCAGTTTGCCATGAGAGTTATTTTTGATTATTTCAATTAGAATTTTTAGTTTGATTTCTTAAATATTATCTAAGTTATCTGTATCTAATAATCTATAACTTGATTAATTTTATTTTAAAAAGCTATACAATCAACCAATTTTAAAGTTGCTTAAGAAAAGAGAAGACTCAAATAAGCTATAACTGATTAACTGTGAAATCCCTAAAGATGAACAATAATGTCAAAAGATAGACAAATGATAATCAAGAATAATATATTCAATAAAAAAACTTAACATTCCAAACATTTATATTTTGTGCTAATGAGAAATATTTTAGTGAGTATTTTGGAAATTCAAAGGAAGCGGAAGATCTGGACCCAATCTTCTGTGTCATGGCAGTTGGAAGCCAATTGTTTTGCCATTTGTTAGTTTAGTTGTCATAAATGTAAGTAGGCCTTTTATACTCATTGGCTTTACCTAGTAATTTATTCATTTTTTCAACAATATAATTATTGGGTGCCTACTATATGCCAGGTTCTGGACTAGTTATTGGAAAAACAACTGTGATTGTAAACAACTTTCCAAATTGAAAATTTCTATTACAGGGGTGTAAAAAAAACCAATTGATTTCTTCAGTTCCACTGAGCCATGAAGGACAAAAGACATAACTTGGAAAAGATTACCTACGACCTTGAACACTCTGTATATATTTTAGTACATGTGTAACATATTCCAAGTAGAGCATGGGATGAGACTAAAATGTGGGGTCCTATGTGAACAGTAATTGCTTCAATCGCGTTACTTTAAGAGCAGGCATTTCTTATACCTTTGGTACACTTAATCCTTTCAATTGTGTCTTTCTCATTGATTTAGAATCATTCCAATTTTGGTTCTAATGAAAAGAGCTAATACTACATATTTATTGATTTTTGAGGCCTTGTGCTAAGCCTGTTCACATACCTCAATTTGAATTTAGAATCTCTATACTTAGAAAGGCTACAGACTGAAGAGGCTCAAAGTGAACTTTTGCTTCTGCTTTCCAGATCCATGCAATGTGTGTGGAGACAAGAAGCATAATTACTCTCGAAGATTAAGCACATTATAAAGATGTTCTGTGAGAGACGCAGCTCATCTGGGCAAAAGAGAATAAAATGCTTGATCTACTGAATTAAAATGTAATTATCTCAATACCCACATGAGATGTCGAGTGGGGAATTATGCTTTCTACCAGTTGTTTTCTTGTCTTTTAAATACCTTCAATTAAGTTTTAGCTGTTCAGTGACCATTAGTGAAGGCATGGGAGTTTGCACCTTAATTCTAAGTCCTCTGTTGGCTTCTGTCTTATAGTCAACCTCAGAGCTGCCTTGCAGAGTGAAAAGCTGAGAGTATTGGTACAGAGCATTCTCTAGAACTGTCATTAATGATGTACCTTCATCACCTATCATTTTACCACCTTGAACCCACAACTGACTTTAAGTGTACCCTATAAACACCCCCTGCTACATTTCTGCAAGTTTCACCAAAAAACCCTTATATTTCTCTTTTAATTACCATCATAACAGCTCCCATTGTGGTTTGACCCCAGTAATTTAGTTATATTTATGCTGCTACAATGGACCAAATAGATAATAATGAGCACTGATGTGGCCTACAGTTGAAGCAAACTATAATTACACTGGCTTAATGAAATTACCAGAGAAAGCAGTACAGAAAAAACATACTCAGATTAGTAAAAGAAAAAGAAAAAAAAAGCAGCAAAACCTGAAGGTTTTACATTCCTAAAGCTCTGCTTTATACTCAGAAATTCCTGGAGACCTGGACATGTGCTGTTCACTTCTCTTCCTTGATTTATGGTCTGTGATTTCCAGACATACCCATCACATTCTGAGCTTTCATCTCTTACTTTCCAGTGTCTGATGGATTTGTCAAATCAAGATAAACAGTTGCATGCATCATCCAGCAAATCAAATGGGGTACTTACTTGGCAGTCTGATTTTGTACTAACTGTACCAAATTAAAATTTAAAATCAGGAGTTTGGTTAAGATGTTGGCATTCAGACCCATAAAATCAGGTAGAGCCCATGCCTAGAGCTCCTTAGAACTCTAACTCTAAGAGCAGCTAACAAAGTTACTGCATCTGTAAATTAAAGTCATTGCCAGTTAGCATCTCAGGATAAATGAAAGTTGATGTTTAACAACTAGTAGGTGGTAAGATAAACCAAAATGGTCAGTGTTGGAATTATCATGCAATGACTATAGAGGTGCTACCCTGGAAAAATTTAAATGAACTTCAGAAATCAGTAAAATAAGCCTTTAAAAAAAATCACACATTCCCAGGGTTCAGCAGGAATTGGGCACGGGTTGCATTGAATAATGAGTTAAGATACAGAAAAAAAAGCATACATCTGTCTCAGTATTTCAGACAACATTTTAATAATTATTGTGGCACTTATCCTGATTTTCATTTGTCCCTGAGGGAAATGGGGAAGCTGAGGAAACATGGCTTCCATGGACTGGCTATAACTTTAACAAGTGGGAGAAGGGAGCCTGTAGGCTTCATGTTCTTCACCTCGTCCTCATCCACCCAAATATCTATGAACATGAAGAACAGTCATTCCTGCTGAAACCGGTCTGGCTCAGTGGATAGAGCATTGGCCGGCAGACTGAAAGGTCCCAGGTTCGATTCTGGTCAAGGGCATGTACCTGAGTTGCGGGCACATCCCCAGGAGGAGATGTGCAGGAGGCAGCTGATCGATGTTTCTAACTCTCTATCTCTCTCCCTTCCTCTCTGTAAAAAATAAATAAAATATATTTTAAAAAAAGAAGAACAGTCATTCTCTTTAAAAAATATTTTGTTGCTGTTGTTAAACCTCACATGAGGATATATTTTTCCATTGCTTTTCAGGGAGAGTTGAAGAGAGGGAAGGAGAGAGAGAGAGAGAGAGAGAGAGAGAGAGAGAGAGAGAGAGAGAGAGAGAGAGAGAAACATTGATGTGAGAGGGGAAGATTGATCAGCTGCCTCCCTCATGTCCTCTACCAGGGGTCAAATCTGAAACTAGGGCATGTGCCCTGACCAGGAATTAAACCATCAACCTTTCAGTGCAGGAACAATGCCCAATCAACTGAGCCATATAGGCCAGGGCAAGAACAGTAATTCTTATCTACATCTCACAAAATAAAGTCTAAGGTTATCAATTTCTAAGAGAGATGACATTCTTAATAGAGTCAAGTCCTCATAATAAAAATTCTCCTAATGATTTTAGGGGTCATGTTCAATTATCTGTGTCTATTCAGGTTCAACTAGCTCAAATTCCAATGGGTCCTTCTAAAGAGATTTCTCTCATTCTCCTCATTGTTGAATAGTTCTCAACTATTTCATGCCCCAGTAGGCCCGCATTCCTATTTCAAGTGCATATCTGGGTAGCAGATTAAGAGAGAAAAGATAGAGGCAAAGTTTAAACTAGCCAAAAGGATATTTTTATGTTGTTTTTCTCCATGTCTCCTCATCAATGCTTAACTAGAAATGTCTTGGCCAAACTGCATATTTATGCTCCCTAATGTATTTCATATCCACATAACTCACTCTGTTATCTTCACTACTCCTTTGATTCATCAACTGCCCTTTCTCTGTACCAGGTGAGCTAGTTTTTTCCTGGTAGAAAGATCCAGCTATTCATCTGGGAGTCATTTGAGTACCCGGTATTAAGAGGTGGAGCTGCTGTGTTTTGCTTCACCTGCTATACTTATTTTCTATCTTTGTGATTGGATTTCCTGATGAGCATGAAGCTGCAGTGAGGACAGATGGTCTTAAGATTTAGAAGGAAAAAATTTAGGGATCAGAGAAAGTGTATAAACATGAGGGTGACTTGGGTATTAACAATGATGTTTGTGTGCATTGAATTTTATACACATTTCTGACTAAAATGAACCAAAGTGAACCTTGGACACCAACAAAAATCCCTTTTCTTATAGAGACACGTGAGAATAAGTGGGCGTGAGAGATATATGTCTATTATACCTGGCAGGTATGCCTGGCAACTGGTCCCAGGATATCGGGGACTCTTCAGAAAAGTCTCCCTGCTGAGCTCAATCAAGAAGTCATAGCAAAGAAAAGTCTTTGACTAGAGAGAGTTGACAAATGTAAATTCTTTTTTTTTTTTTCATTTCAAATACTTTGACTCTGGCCCAAATAGGATGTATTTGTCCTCAATCAGGTTCTGATTGCTATGCCATAAATAAAATAAAACACAGTAAAATAGAACAAGGTAAAAATGAAATAAAACAAAAGTCCCCTTGTGATCTCCCAATCATACAATGCATTTCTGAAGAATTAATCTTCCTCACCTATACACGATGGTTATATCCATCAGTTTTATCATGAAGTTGGCTTAAAACTGAGGATACATCTTGTCTTTCACTACACATGATGGATTCCAGATGTTCAGATTAAATAATGGTACTCCCCTGTAGACATAACGGACCATAGCAGCAAAGTAAGTAGGCAAAATGAGCAAACCAGGCCCTGCAAATGACCTTAATTATTTCAACTAAGAGGGAACGGGAAAGTACTGGTAATACAACAAACAGCTCTTTGAAAGAGCAAACAAAATGCCCTGGTAATTTACATTTAAGTCGGACCAGCTCCTGCTCCCTGCAAAGCACAATGTGTGTGGAATAATTCAGCAAGAAATCTAGCACCATACCATTTTTATAATTGGTATCCTATGCCAACTTTCCAGCAGCAAGTAGCATATAAATCATAATGCTGATATTGTTTTACTTTTCAAATTTTTAAATGATGTTGCACAAAGTCTTATTGCTAAAAATATGAATGTGCTTTTACCTCATTCAGGATGTCTCCTGGGCTTCCAGCATTTGAAAAGGCAGTCACCGATGTCATAACTGAAGTGAGTCAGAGTTATATGGCATATAGATTAGATAGATAGATAGATAGATAGATAGATAGATAGATAGATAGATAGATGATAGGTAATAGATAGATGTACTGAAACAAATCTTTATTTTTACTTTCCATGATTAAGAGAAATACAGCTGATATTCCACTTGGCATAAAATTACCCAAAAGCAGTATTTCATGCCACGGAAAATGGAGTAAAATTGTAGTTCGTGTCAAAGCTGGACCATGAGGTGAGTTCTGTCACAGCAATCTTTTGTGGTTCTCCACTACACCATAAATTAACCTGTCCAAATCACTGACACTCATCCACAAAGCACAGGTGGCAGTCTCCTTTCATGCACACCAATAGAGTGAGATAAAAATAAATTGTGCTGCCATCGAAAACATGCCAAAATAATATTTTTCCCATCTGCTAAGCACAGCCCCTGTGGTAAGTGAACTAACAGGTTTCCACGCTCACACTTGATGAACAGACACCACAAGCAATTAATTAACATTAACACGATGGGAACTGATTTGATTTCTCACTTTTAGACATTAATCAAAGCCAACACCAAGAATACACACCTTGTATAACACTCACACTTGTGGGCCTTCAGATGTGGCTGCTCTAAAGCCCATTTCTATCTAAATATTTACAACAAAGTTGGTCTTCTCAAGAGTCCTATCAAGGTAGACTCTATGTCCATGTTCTGTGCTGGCAAGGCCATGATCAGCAGACCCATCAGAGCTTGGCTTGACTCATTTTCCTGATACTCACAATACAAACAAGGACAATCCAAGGGTAAAGTCTATTTTTGCATTGCACCAGTTAGTTAAAAATAAATGTTAGACTTTCCTTCCTATTTAAAAATATGCCAGACAAATAGTATATTTTAAAACGTTGCTGTGAAGAGTATTAGAAAATCAAAAAAGATTTGAGTCTTGGCATGAAAAAGCCACTAATTATCTTTAATCTCATCATAAGTACTTAGGGTAATGTTGACATTTTAAAGAAATAGTTGGTCTATGGTTTAAAATATTTTGGGTAAATGAATATATCAGAAAATAGGAAATATAGCAAAAGTATTCTCCAAAAAAGTTCAGGACAGGAGGATGTTACTGGTAAATTATTTCAAACTTGCAAGGTAGAAATAATTCTGCTATGGAATATTTAAAAAAACAACAGAGAAATAAGTTAACTTCTACAGGTCTTTTTAGAAAGCCAGCATAACAGTGAGGCTTTATGATTTTTAAAGTGGAAAGAGAACAAGATTATGGCATTGGAGACAGCGGATAAGAATGAATTAATTGATCTCTTTCTATATTTATGGCTCTTCATTTTGAGTTGAATCTCAGATAAACATAATTGCTGGGGGGGGGGGGGAACGAGGCTCAAATACACGCTAATGGAAAAAAAGAATAAATAGAAGAGATGTGACATGATTAGACTTACAAGTAGTATGCCTATGGGTCACTAAAAATAGAGACACGAGTACCTGCTCAATCAACTTGTGTCTGGGGTTGTTCTGGTAACGCAGACAGGGCCGAAGGCCTCCTCAGGGAAGCCAGACACTGGAGAAAGAGAAGGTCGGGGGTTATTATCTCTCCTCCTCTCCCACCCATGTCCTCCCTTCTTTTCTTCTTTCTGCTGCTGTTCCTTTCCTCTCCCTCCACCCCTCCTCATGCCTTCTGTGCTCTCCATCTCTCCTTTCTTAAACTTTTCTGAAGATAGTAATAGATAAAATTGATCCCATTACTAGAATAAGCTCTACCTTCTTTCTTATGCCAACTCTCCCTGTTGAATGGATGTTCAAAGAGAAACCTATCCTGAGTGGAGGTTCAACCCAGAAGAATTACTACAGGCAGATCATCAGTTCTTATCATGCACATATTATTAACTAAATACTTTCTATCTATTTATCTATCTATCTATCATCATCATCATCATCATCATCATCATCATCATCATCATCTATCTATTTATCTCCATTTGAGTCCCTTCTATTTCAGTTAATCCCATAAGCATCTGTGGCAGATAGTATTTTCCAAAGAGGGCTGCAGTTATATCTCCAGTGACACATGTTCTTCCAGAACTTTGCCATTCCCCCATCAATAGATGAATTCTAATTCTCCTCCTTTAATCTATCCAACCAATAGAATATGTCAGAAGAAACCCTATGTGACTTCTACAGCTAGGTCATAAAAGATGTTACAGCTGGTATACTTGCTTTCAGAGACCACACTGATTACCCTGAGACAGCCATGCTGGAGAAGCCAGGAGCAGTAGACACTTTGATTAACAGCCCCACTGGAATCTCAGCACAGTCACAACCAACTCCAAGTCAGAGGAGAGAGCCTTCTTGTACATCTCACTCTGTTGAGCCTGCAGATAACTGCAGCCCCAGGTGACATCCACTACAACCATACGTGAGACCCTAAGCTAGACCCTTACTGCCAATCTGACCTACAAAATCAAGAGCATGTGTTAAGTCGCAAAGGTATGGAGTAGTATTTTACTCAGCATCAGTAACTGGAACAATCCTCAACATTTCCAGGGATGACTTGTAATTAAAACTCACTGGAAGGAAGCACACACAATTTGAGAGACAAGATTAAACAGAGAAAGTTCAATGTAATTGTATTTTATAAAAGAAAATTTTAAATCATCTTCTTCAACATCAGAGGTATGTAGGTGTGACAGCTATATTTTCTGTTTTCAATTCATCTCCTCTGGTGGACTCTCTGGTCTTCTCAGGGAGAAAACACTGAGTTTTCTACCTTATAATACTCATTATCCAGTTTGATTAATATAGTCTGACCTCTATTCAAGACACTCTTTATTCTATCTGACCTGGCCACATTGATCTCTGGGGGTAAAATAAGGGAAACAAGAAGATAAAAGGTGAAAATTGTGGATGATACTTGAGACACAGTTTTTGTTTTAAGGAACTATCAAAAAGAATAATAGTTGGCCATTTGACATTATCTAGCACATTTTTATAATTAATATCTACATAGTAATCAGTATTACTATGGGTTTTCTAAATGTACAATTTACTTTTTAAAATATTTTATTAAAAATATCATTCATGTATTAGGTTTCCCTCTGGTAACCTAATCCCTACTTTCTTAGAAAATGTCATAACACAATTATTGAATATGAGTTTCTTTCTATAAATAATTATTTTTACTTTTTAATCAATTGTCTCAGTATATGATCTTGAATTCAGGAAAATAATTGCATTAACCTTTGAGCCTGTTATTTTATTAGCTATAAGCTGTGAAGTAATCTATGATTCAGCTTGCTTATACTGCTCTGCCCTAGTAGGGGGATGATCTAGCTGATGACAATCTGGCAGATTTATGTCCAGGGAGAATCAGTCCCACCCTGTGTGGGTGTTGGCTTGAATGGCTCTAGTCCCCGTGGGCAAAGAGATCCTGACACCTCAGCAAGCAAGGAGGGCAAGTTGATCCAGCTAACATCAGTCAGGAACTCCTGGCCAAAGGCATGATCTAGAGGGAAGAACTGAGTTCACTGTCAACTACACAGATTGAAAGGGAAAAATAATGTAAGTTAGGTCATCCGCTTGTTCCCAATACAAGGAGAAAGTTGGTAACTGTAAAATAGTACTAGCAATGTGTCTTTTCACTATGAAGCCTCTTTAGCACATTTATGCTAGTGTTAGCTACTGTAGCATCAATGGTATGAATATTATTCTGATTTGGAACAATAAGTTAAAAATTGCATTTGAATGATTTAATGGAGGCTTGTTTCCTATGTGAATAGACTAGAGCCAGAGGATCCAGAGTCTACCTCTGACCCTCCGTCATCTTGCACTCTCATTTTTTCATTTATTGAGGTGTCATTGGTTAACAAAATTATGTGTGTTTCAGGTGTACAATTCATCTGTATATTGTATTGAGTGTTCACCACCCAAGTCACGTCTCCTTCACTATTTATCCCCTTTTTACCCTTTTCTAGCTCCCTCTCCTCCCTTTTCCCTCTGGTAATCACCATGATGTTGTCTGTGTCTATGAGTTTTTTGCTTAATCCCTTCACCTTTTTTCACCTGCCCCTCAAACCCCCAAATTGACAGCTGTCCATGTGCTCTCTATGAGTCTGTTTCTATTTTGTTAGTTTATTTTATTCATTGGATTCCAGATATGACTGAAATCATATGATATTTGTCTTTCTCTGGCTGTCTTATTTCACTTAGCATAATGCTCTTCAGGTGCATCCATACTGTCAAAGATTTCCTTCTTTCTTACTGCCCCATAGTATTCCATTGTGTAATGCACCAAGCTTTTTTATCCACTCATCTACTGATGGATACTTGGGCTGCTATTGTAAATAAAACTGCAATGAACATAGGGGTGTATATATTTTCTCTGGTGATGTTTCAGTATTCTTAGGATATATTCCCAGAAGTGGTATCTCTTAGTCAAAAGGCAGTTCCATTTTGAATTTGTTGCGGTAACTCTCATTCTGCTTTCCACAGTGGCTGCATCAATCTGCATTCCCACCAACACTGAAGGAGGGTTCCCTTTTCTCCACATTCTCACCAACACTTACTGCTTGTTGATTTATTGATGATAGCCATTCTGACATGTGTGAGGTGATGTCTCACTGTGGTTTGAATTTGCATTTCTCTGATGGTTAGGCCACTGAGTATCTTTTCATATGTGTATGGCCATCTGTAAGTCCTCATTGGAGAAGTGTCTATTCAGGTCCTTAGCATGTGTTTTAATTGGATTGCTTGTTTGTTTTGAGTTTCATAACTTCTTTATAAATTTGGGGTATTAAACCCTTATCAGATGTATCATGGCGAATATATTCTCCTTTTTCATTTTATTGATGGTTTCCCTTGCTGTGCAAAAACTTTTTAGTTTGATGTAGTCTCGTTTGTCTATTTTGTTTGTTTGTTTCCCTTTCCCAAGGTGATATATCAGAAATAATATTGCTATAATAAATGTCCAGATTTTACTGCTTTTGTTTTCTTCTAGTATTTTTATGGCTTCATGCCTTATATTTGTCTCTTATCCACTTTTAGTTTATTTTTGTTTGTGATGTAAGAAGGTGGTCTGGTTTCATTTTCTTGCATGTATCTGCCCAATTTTCAACCCCATTTATTGAATAGATTATTTTTTATTTTGTTGTATTTTCTTGCCTCTTTTGTCAAATATTAATAGACCATAAAAGTGTGGGTTTATTTCTTTGCTCTCTATTCTGTTCCATTGATCTATATGTGTTGTTGTTTTTTTCCATGCCAGTACCATGCTCTTTTGATTACAATTACTTTGTAGTATAGTTGATATCAGGTATTGTGATTTCTTCAACTTTGTTCTTTCTCAAGATTGCTGTGTCTATCGGGGGTCTTTTGTGGTTCTAGGTAAATTTTTGGAATACTTGTTCTAGTTCTGTGAAAGATGCCATTGGTATCTTGATATCTTCAATTTCACACATATATCTATATCTATATCTATATCTATATCTATATCTATATCTACATCTATATCTATATCTATATCTATATCTATACCTATACCTATATCTATATCTATATCTATATCTATATCTATATCTATATCTATATCTATATCATTGATTTCAAAAAGGAAGGGAGAAGGAGAGAGAAATGAAAACATCAATGATGAGAGAGAATCATTGATTGGCTGCCTCCTGCATGCCCCTTACTAGGGATTGAGCCCTCAACCCTGGCATGTGCCCTTGACTGGAATCAAACCTGGGATCCTTCAGTCTGCAGGCCCACACTCTATCCACTGAGCCAGACCAGCTAGGGCTTCTTCAGTTTCCTTCTTCAGTGTCTTATGATTTTCCAAGTACAGGTATTGTACATCCTTGGTTAAATTTATTCCTAGTTTTTCCTTGTTGTTGCTATTATTTTTGTTTTTTGTTCTGTTTTTTTAAAAGCAATTGTTAATGGGATTATTGTCTTTACCTGGTTTTGGAGTTAGGATACTGAATATCTCTTGAATATTTTGGCATTGTTTAAGAAGGACAGGTGTTAGTTTTTCTCTTAATTGTTGGTGAAATTCTCCTGTGAAGTTTTTCTATCCAGGATTTTTGTCTGTTGCGAGTTTATTTATTTGTTATTACTGCTTCAATTTCACTAGTTGTAATCTGTCTATTCAGGTTTGATGATTCTTCCATATTCAGTTTTGGAAGATTATGTTTCTAGGAATGTATCCATTTCTTCTATATTGTCCAATTTGTTGTCTTATAGTTGCTCACAATATTTTATTACAATCCTTTGTATTTCTTTGGTGTCAGCTGTTACTTCTCTTCTTTCATGTCTGATTTTACCTATGTACTTTCAATTTTTTTAACTGTAAAATGAATGGCTTTTAAGGACATTTCCAGAAGTAAGATTCTGAGTTCTGAAGAACATCTTCATTTATTTGGAATGCATTTGAATTTATAGGGTACTAACTTTCAAATTAAACAGATGCTTTTTAGACTGTAGTCTTAATTACCCTTAATCTAACAAAGTTTTAGGTAGAAGGAAGTTTCCTTCTTGTAAAGCAAACATCTCTTACAAAACAATGTTTTTATGAGCTCAATGGAAATGATTTGGAAGCATAAAGATTTAATTTCATATTAGTGGGGGTGGGTGATTGACACATACGTAGGCTTTTATCAAAACCTTTGAAATCAGAACTTGAGGTAATTATTTGGGAGAAAAAAAATTGATTTTGGAGTCACATGTTTTCAGATAAATGCATAATGTGAATGTTGCAAAATGCTTGGTGTTTATTTTAATTATTGGATTTGCCTTGAGATCAGAGCTCTTTGTGTTTGATAGGTTATGGCTTAGGTCATAATAATGTTTAGGCTCAAAGCACTAATGTACTTTTAAATTTGAAGGTTGAAAGCAAACGCTATTAAGAGCATCAACAACAATGGATAGATAGCTAGATATGGTAGCTACATGGCTAGCGAGATATATAGATCTATTTATATATGTGTGAAGGACCAGAGGTCCTCTGTGTCAGCAAGGCCCAGTGAGTGAGTTCAGGTGAGGAGGGTCTGCCCTACAGGCATGAATATATTGGCAAAGATAGGTCAAGTCTGAGTCACTATTTTGGGGTTGCTGGCAGGTCAATAAAGTCAGCTCCACTCTGGGTTTTCCTGACTAGAGCAAGATCTGGGTCAAAATCCAGGCTCTGCCTCATTGGAGTGGAAAAGAGGCATGGGCAGGCCAAGTAGTGAGTAGTGGTCTAATATGAGCTCAAATTATGGCTCTTGAGAAAAGAGAAAGGACAATTTAGCTTAGAGTTGGGGTAAGAAATAGAAGCAATCAGTTTCCTTGGCAGAAATATAACTAAACCTTTCCTGAAGCTTTCAAGAACTTCGGGACACATTTTGATTTGTGCAGCAACCTCTGGATTTGCTGATTTGGGCTGGGATGGTTGGAAGATTCTTGGAAACTTTGGGGTAGATCATTTAAATCGGTGTTTTTCAAACTTTAATGTGCACATGAATGCTTGAGGATTTTGTTAAATAAGGGTTCTGACTCAGTAGATGTGGGGTGGGCCCCAAGAATTTGCATTTCCAACAAGCCCCTAGGTCAGTGGTTCTCAACCTTCCTAATGCCATGACCCTTTAATACAGTTCCTCATGTTGTGGTGACCCCCAACCATAAAATTATTTTCGTTGCTACTTCATAACTGTAATGTTGCTACGGTTATGAATCGTAATGTAAATATCTGATATGCAGGATGTATTTTCATTGTTACAAATTGAACATAATTAAAGCCTAGTGATTAATCACAAAAACAATATGTAATTATATATGTGTTTTCCGATGGTCTTAGGCAACCTCTGTGAAAGGGTCATTCGACCCCCAAAGGGGTCGCGACCCACAGGTTGAAAACCGCTGTCCTAGGTGAAGCTGCTGCTTCTGGTGGACACACACTATGAGCCACGAGGAGCCCAGCAGTTCTGGCTGCGTATTGTGATCACATCTTTGCATCACCGGGTTTGGCATATAAAAATACAGGCTACCCTATATGAAATTATAGGATACTCAGTTAAATTTAAATTTCAGATAAGTAACATTTTTTTTTTTTTAGTTTAAGTTTGTCCCATGCAAATGTTTGGGATATATTTGTTCTTTAAAAAAAAAGTATTCCTTATTTATCTAAAATTCACTGTTACCTTAGAATCCTCCATTTTATATGGCACCCATACATGAGGGCTTTACAAAAATGGTCCTGTCCCAAATATTCTGATCCAATTGGTCAGCCTGGGCACATGGACCTTACAAAACACCTTAAGTGACCTTAGGTGCCATGGTTGAAAGTTACTAATAAACACTCATGCTGTTATTAATCAGGTTAAAAAATTTAAAAGGTAAGGGGTTGTATAGTCTGATCAACAGATTGGGGATTAACATTTAGGGTTTCAGGCACTCCTTCCATCTTGAATAGAAAGCATGTTCCTTTTCTTAAAAGCTTAAAGGGTAGCCTTCCTGGGTACTTGCTTTGGTCCTAGAACTCTGAGGGTGTGTGTCATCTACCCTCTTTTGTGTAGGCTCATCTGGGTATTTTTAACCCCCAGTGGCCTTATCCTAGTTAAGTATTCAGAATGCATTTAGAGATCTGCCTGTGGGGAATCTTAATTCGCTGATGCCTTAACCTCACACCTGGGAATTTTATTTTTTTAAAATATTTTTATTGATTTTTTTAAGGAGAGAGGAAAGGGAAAAAGAGATAGAAGCATCAACATCAATCTGCTGCCTCCTGCACGCCCCCTGCTGGGGTTGAGCAGACAACCCAGGCATGTGCCCTGATCAGGAATGGAACCTGACACCTCCTGGTACATAGGTTGGTATTCAACCACTGAGCACCAACGGGCCAAGCAACACCTGGGAACTTTAAAAAACAATGGTGTCTGGGTGCCAGCCCCTTCCTCCCCGCAATAGAGATTCTGATGTAATTGGCCTGGGATGCAGCCTAGGCACTGGGATTTGGGGGAAGCTCCTTGAGTGATTCCAATGTGCTGCTCTATCAGACCCTTTAAATGCAGTAGACTTGAGGACTGTGACTCTCAAGTTGTCTGTAAGTGGTGGGTCCAGCTGAGCGCATCACAGATGTGTGTAAATCAGCAACTTCAAAGGCTGGAAACACTGAGCTTGTCTGCAGGGTAAACCTGGAATGCCTCATATGTTATTCTTTCAAGACTTGTCAAAGCATCTGAATTCCTTCTAATTAAAAAACACATAGTTTCCTTAGATTCTGACATCTTAAAATACCTATAAGAGCCTTGTCTGTATTTCCACTGGTCCTAGGGTATCCTGTTTTCCTGATGAAATGCAGAGTAAATAATTATTTTAAAAAATTAAAAAAGAGATAGGGGATGGGGATGGGAGACAAAGCCAGTATTTGCTTAATCTGTGCTTTCTAACTAGCAGTTTTAAGATGCTGGAAATATCTCCCCCATCTCCAGGCCTTTCCTGTGATCTTGTACTTTCCCACTCATCAGAAGAAAGTAGACCAGGTCTCTTCTTTGGGAACAGCTGCATATCAGTCCTTTCGTGAGGAAGGAAGATTTCTTAGGCAAAGTATTTTGGCAGGAACCAGGACAATAAACAGTAAGGCTTTCTACTTTCTTCCTGCTTTCTCCTTCAAGAATTGAAACGCACTCAGAGCAAGCCACGATTGAATTGCTGCTATTAAAGGTAGACAGATGAGAGTCTTCTGAAGTCTTGAAGTTTCAGAGTATTATTTCTCACACTTGTGAGGGTCATCCATGCTTTTATTTAATAGGGAAACACAGTCTTTCCATCTGCCATGGAGTGGTGAATAGTTAGTGCTTATTAATTAGCCTGATCCCATTACACTAAACTTCCCCATTATCTATAATAATAAAAGGGTAATATGCTAATTAGACCAGTCATCATTCCAGATGTCATTCCGGACATCCTTCCAGATGAAGCCGGTACTGGAGGGAAGCCTGGGTCCCGGGTGCCATAGAGAAGCTGGTGCTGGCAGCTGGGGGAAGGAAGGCCTACACTTGCATGAGTTTCGTGCATCAGGCCTCTAGTATCTCTATAAGCATGGTTAATTGACATAGGTTTAGATGACTAAATCACATGATTGTAGATTCACCAACTGTCCAGTCCAGATTTCCCAAACCCCAGTCCAAAAGTCCTTTATGACTAAGCCAGACCACCACCCATTATTATTTTTTTTGGTATGGTTCTAGTTCTATAATTTAAATTAGATAGACTTTGATCACCTCCTTCTCAGTTGGTTGATTGAGAGAAAACTAGGCTACACAGATAGAAAGATTTATTGACTCAGTAAAAGGCAAGTCCAATCTCCCATCAGCTTCAACCCTCTGGCAAGTCCTTAGAATCATCCTCTTAAGCTGGGAAGTATAATGACTCAACAGTAGTTTATTCAGGAGTGCAATAATTTTCACCAAATTGTAACACTCCCTTTGCAAAAAGGAAAGATGTTCATATTTACTAGATTGGGCATCTTTTTAAAATGTGCTATTTGTCAGAAAGCTTTATTGAAATGTTCATTTGTGTTATGATTCCTTTTATTTTTTACCCCCTCTCTTCCAATTCTCTACTCCTTTGCTTTATGGGAGGTTTACATGACAGAGTTAAAAGTAGAATTTGTTTTTAGACCACCTGGGTTCTAATCTTGGGTTTTCCAAAGCCTTGAAATCTCATAGACAAGTGTCATGGATATGAGGTGACTGGTAAAGAAGCTAAGCCAAAAAAAAAAATTTGTTCTGTGTTGTACCCATGAGGCTATAACTCAAGCATATGTTGTGTCTCTCCGAATTTGCAAAACCTGAGTTTGGGGTAGTAATGCTTTCAGAGCTTGCAGCCAACTGTTACCAAGGGATTTGCAGGCTTGGATGAGAAGTAAGCCTTTAATATTTAGAAAATAAAAATATAAAGCACTCAATTGCATTTGAATTTCAGGTCATTGATTTTTAATGTAAGCATGCCCATGCAATATTCATGTTAAAAATTATTCATTGTTTATCTGAAATTCACCATTAGCTGGGTGCCCTGCATTTTATCTGGGAAAGCTAGCAAGGTGGATTTCATTACTGATTTAATGGACTGACAGAGACATATCCTTGCCTCTCCTTTTCCAGAAACCACACAGGCCTTCTGGATTCTTGGGAAAATTCTGAGGCACACCAAAAAGTAGGTATCATTTTGATTCATTCACACTGGACAGCTATTGTTGTGTTGGCTATTGTCATTTATTTATTTGACAATCTAAGGGAAAAGAGGGCATTGCCCCAGACTAAATAGTCAGAAATTGCATGTTTTAAAAATTCTTGTGGCATGGCGGTTAAAAATTGCTATTGTAAGGGGATGAGGAGGTGGAGGGAGATAATCCTGAGGGTTTGCTCTTGTTTACCCTCCTCGTGACAAGAGGCCATTTGTCATGGTCTGCAAGAGATTGGGAGACTCCCAGTGCCACGTTTCTAAGATAGATCACACCTGCTGTCACCAGGATGCTGTTGGTTTCAATGGAAAGTGGACTTCACCATACTTCTCCGCAGTGAACTAACTGGTGGGTCTTGTCCTGCAAAGTGAATCATGTCCTCTTAGTGTACAACAATGTGTTAACATCAGAATGACCAGGTTTTCATGAAAAGTCGAACACTCTTAATATTCTCAGAGAAATGGCTTATTCTTTCCACATATGTCTACCCGTCAAGGGAAAAGCATTTGACACAAGATGTCCATGCATGTGACGCACTAAAGCAAGCATGGCTCACACTCCTATTTGCAAGGCAGCAAGGGAGCCATAATGGATGAGCCATTTGTTTCTGGACAGAGCACAGCTCTGGGTCTGGGCAGAACCACAGCCTGGGACAGGAAGTAAACAGGGATTCTTGCTCGGCTCAACCTTAGGGTGAAACTAAAGCAGGCAGATTTATAATGTTCCAAGAATCAGGTCAGGCCAGACGAGAGGATATACAGCCCTTCTGTCAGTGACACTATGCCAAAGGCTTTTTTTGTTTTATTTTATTATATTTTTAAATGAGCAGCAGCCTTCAGATCCTGAGTTGAAACGCCTGATGCAGGCCTGAGTCATTGGCACCACTCCCTAACTCCTCTCTCCTGCAGGTGTGCTGCCGGCCTCCTTCCCCTCACTCCCACCTGACAATTGTAAAATTTAAGGAGATCTCTCAGGGTGGTATCGCTTCAGGCGTATGAATTCCTTCCGGGGCTCTTTGAGCTTGGAAGCAGTTTAAAGGTAAGAAGGTTTGAAGAGTGAATGAGTTCCCAAGAATAAACATGTTTCAAAGGAACCTGGATGAGGGACTTTGTTTTTGCGGGTTTTTGAAAATGACGTTTGCTTACTTAGTGTAATAACTCCTTGAATATATTGCCTTGTGTGATATAATGTATTTACATAATTCCAGATTGAAAAATCATAAGAAAATCCAAAGAAAATTTCTGGAAAGAAGAAAAAACTTGTTTTTGTGAGAATATATATATTCACATACACATACATACAGGGTGTCCCCAAAAAATGTATACACAATTTAACAGCTGATAGATCAATTTTGAAAATGAAGTGTATTCTAATAAACACTGCCTTTATAATTATTCAAAGTGTGTGCATACATGTTTGGGACACCCTATGTTTATATATACATATACGTAAGAATATATATACATACATCTATGTATACATACAGATATGGATACAAATATATACATATTTGTATATATTTGGATACAATATATGGATACAATATATATACATATATTGATATTGAGAGATTTAGATACAGATATTTGGAAAAGAGGACAAAAATAAATTTAGATCATAAGCCAATTTCCAGCCTGTTTTTAATTTATGCCAAATTATTTCCCCTGGGATTCAAAAGAAGATGGTAGTTTGTAATTACAGCAATCCAAGTTTTCACTTTTGTGGCATCACAGCATTTGTCACATTGAGGTTACAAATGGGGAAGTCCTCTAAGTGCTGAACAGGAGAATTGGCAATTCTAGGGGGAATGGTGGTAAAGAGGGAAGGAGAAGAGGTTACCTCCCTGCCTCCCGCAAGGAGGAGAGAGATGCCTCTCACAGTGTGGAGACGTGGGAAAAGGAGGAAGAGAGTCTCTCTTACTAACAGAGGAAGAGGCACTTGTTCACTTTCCAAAAAAAAAAAAATGTTTTCATGTCACCTAAGACAGATTATAAGCAACTTTATCTTACTTATATCTGTCGATTCCCTAACTTTACCTACAGTGAGATATTTTTCTAAATCTCAGACTTCAGAAATTTAGGTAAGGGGACAAGGGGTAAAGAAAATATAGTCCAGGGACGACGTGGGAAAATCAGGTGAACTTTTCAAATACAAAAGCCCTGAGCCGCGTTATCTAAAATGCCAGGGCCACAGCCCAGCAAGACGTGGTTGTCTAGGGAAGGTGCTCTCTCTGCCAGTCCTTTTGCTGAAGTAACTCTGTTGCAAGAAAGGGAGAGGATCAGAAGACATTCTGCCATCCAGGTTCATCTTAAATTTTTAAAATCTCCCTGCTTTTATTACTCACTGTCTTAAGCATGTTCCCAGGAAACAGGAACATAAAGATGACTGACATTTAGAAAGCATTTTCTTTAGGATGCTGAAGTCATTCTTACAGAGAAAGTCAGGTGTGAGGTGTGGAGGTGCTTTGAATAAGAATTTTTGTTTATTTGTTTGTTTGTTTGTTCGTTCTGTGTTTTGATTTGCCTACTTTATAATCCTCACATTTTAAATCTGACTGAATTAAGCTACACATAGATCTCAGGACATTATATCACACAAGGCAATATGTTCTAGGAGTTACTACACTAAGTAAGCAAACGTCATTTTCAAAAACCCGCAAAAACAAAGTCCCTCATCCAGGTTCCTTTGAAACATGTTTATTCTTGGGAACTCATTCACTCAGTCTGTAAGAATAAATATGGGGCATGCAAAGTGCAGTCTAAGAAAGGAAGGGACTTTCAAATCAAATCAGGGCTACACTGATTTTCCCAAAGCCTCTGGAAAAGCTCAGCTGAGAAAGAGGCCTTGTTTTTGTTTATTTGTTTGTTCGTTCTGTGTTTTGATTTTCCTACTTTATAATCCTCACATTTTAAATCTGCCTGAATTAAGCTACACATAGATCTCAGGACAATTGTTTAATCATTTGAGGGATTTGTCTATTCATTAGACCTAAATGATCTACTCTAGACTTGAAGTAAAAAAAGAATGGTTTAGTGACTGTGTTCTCTGTTTGATTTTGAGGAGATAATATAACAAGGACTCTAGAAGCCTCCGGAGTCTCTAAAGCAGTGTCTACCTAGACATGGACCATCCATCCGTTGACTCCTGATTTGATGATGTTCTCCACAGGTTCATTTCCCATGTCAGCATTCTCACCTGGCTTCTGTCTACAATAAACATCTCACACAATAAATTTGGTAACATTTCTTATTTTGATACTGAAATAACAGTAACAGAAAAAAACAATGAAAACAAAAACTAAAGCAGTTTTTATGGGGTGTTTTTGTTTGTTTGTTTGTTTGTTTGTTTTTTTAAGAACCCAACCTTTCTATACATTCAATAAGGTGAGAGTTTTACTCACTAAATGTCTATTTTAGATTGGGTGTAAGGGAAGTAGTTCAAGGAAGTAAAGAACTACACTTCTAAGACTTCTAAATGCATTAAAAGATATTCATATCCTATCTAATAAAAGAGAAACATGGTAATTGGCGTACTACCGCTACCCTTCCCATTGGCTAATCAGGGCAATATGCAAATTAACTGTCAGCCAAGATGGCGGCCGACAGCCAGGCAGCTTGAAACTAACATGAGGCTTGCTTGCTTCAGTGATGGAGGACTCCAATGTTCCCTGCCTGCTGCTGCAGGCCTCTGAGCTGCAAGCAACTATGTAACAAACATAGAAGCTAAACAAAACCCCAGAAACCTGCCGGGCTTCAGCCAGCAGGATCGCAACATTGTAAGCAAAGACCAGAAACCTACTTTTAGCAGCGGAGGCCTAAGAGCTGGAGCCAAGCCTCAAAGCTAAAGCTGGCCCAGAATAAAAAAAAAGAAAAGAAAAGAAAAAAAGGAGCAGTTGGGAGCTTCAGTCACCCCCAGCCTGAAAACAGCCCTCAGCTCCTCACCCAGACTGGCCAGGCACCCCAGTGGGGACCCCCACCCTGAAGGGTGTGTGACCAGCTGCAAACAGCCATCATCCCCTCACCCAGGCTGGCCAGGCACCCTAGTGGGGACCCCCACCCTGAAGGATGTGTGACCAGCTGCAAACAGTCATCATCCCCTCACCCAGGGTGGCCAGGCACTCCAGTGGGGACCCCCACCCTGATCCAGGACACCCTTCAGGGAAAACCAGCTGGCACCCACCCGTGCACCAGGCCTCTACCCTATATAGCAAAAGGGTAATATGCCTCCCGGCACCAGGATCAGCGTGACAGGGGGCAGAGCCCAAACCCCTTGATCGGCCCTGCTCTGTGTGTGACAGGGTGTGGCGCACCAACCCCCCCTCCCCCACGGGTCCTGCTCTGTGTGTGACGGGCTAGAGCCATAACCTCCCCATCAGCCCTGCCTTAAGTGTGAGAGTGGCGGCACCCCAAACCCCTGATCGGCCCTGCTCTGTGGGTGATAGAGGGCGGTGCCCCGACCCCCTGATTGGCCCTGCTCTGTGCGTGACAGGGGGAAATGCCCCAACCCCCTGATTGGCCCTGCTCTGTGCATGACAGGGGGCGGCGCCCCAACTCCCCAATCGGCCCTGCTCTGAGCCCGACCAGGGGCTGCACCTAGGGATTGGGCCTGCCCTCTGCCACCCGGGAGCAGGCCTAAGCCAGCAGGTCGTTATCTCCTGAGGGGTCCCAGACTGCGAGAGGGCACAGGCCGGGCTGAGGGACCCCCCTCCCCCCCGAGTACACAATTTTTTGTGCACCGGGCCTCTAGTTAAAGATAAATCTCTGGCCATCCCAGAGTGTCCCAGTCTGAGTACCATATCCCTACAGAAGCAAGAGTATCAACAGGGAAATCAAAGGGAGATTTGAGAAATGTTGAAAAACGAACACTAGAGCTCCTGAGAGAGATAATAATACCTGTAGAAAAAGATGAGCTGGGTTGTTTTTTCCATAAGTGCTGTGGTAAGTGGTAAAGTGCCCCTTTAATAGGGGCATGAGTACTTTTAAACTACATTTGACTAATATATCTTATGTTTCTACAAATGATACCCTAAAGGGAGACTGAGTCATTGTCATATCTGATTAGTGGGGTGACATAGACATATTTAATTAGCCTAGATGCAATGTGAATTTTTAAAAAATAAGAGTGTTGTTTTTCCCTCTTAATTGTCATGTTCTGTTGGTTTATGCCCAGTAAGTAACAATGGAATTATTTTTAAGCTTTTTGTTCAGATATAGTACTACTAAGGAAAATCTCTTAAAATATGAGCAAGAGTAATAATAACTCACAATTGTATTTTGTAGTTTATAAATTGCTTTATTATCCTTATAATGCATCATTTTATTTCTGCCCTGCAGTACCTGGAAAAACATGCAAATTATCATCCATACACATGAAGCAAATAGTCTGTTTGGTAAACACAAACTCACACTAAACTCCCAAGTTGTTTATTGAACCATCCTGACATGGGTAGTGGTCTTCCTTTCTCTTCCTTTACAACCATCTCTTCAATCTCTGGCTCCATCTGGTGGAATATTGTGGGGTCATGACCACAGGCATCATTGTTCCTAAATCTACCTTGTGGGGCCAGTATCCTCCCTTTATGATCCTCTAAGGAAATAAAAGCAGGTCTTTCAGAATCTAAAGATTGGATTACTATTAGCACCCCCCATAATTTATCTTGCTAAGGTGAATGCCTCCTGGAATAAAATGTTTACTTTGAAAAAAAAAAAAACAACAACAACACACAAACAAACCTTTCTGGTATGGTTAAAGAAAAAAAGACACACAGGTTAAAGAAAATCCCATCGTGCCCCACATAGTTTACACTGTTCTTCTATATTTTCTTGCCTCACTTGACGGCAGAAATATCTCCCATGAAGTAGGGAGGGCAGAGGATGCTACAGAAAGACAAACGGAAACTTCTACTAATTGAACTTTACCGAAAACAAATAAACAACACACTGAGGAGACAGAGACAAGACTAAAAGCCTAGTGTTGTGATCCTACCTGCAATGTTTATACTATGCAGGTCACATTGTTTAAAACAAACACACAGCCTGGCTGGCCGGAGTGGCTCTGTTGGTTGAGAGTCATTCCATGCACTGAAGCCCCAGCCCACAGGGCACGTGCAAAAGGCAACCGATGGGTGTTTCTCTCCCACATCATGTTTCTCTCTCTCTTCCTCGAAGCATGTCCTCGCGTGAGAATTACAAATAAATAAACAAAACAACAAACAAAACACATAAAACTCTTTTTTTGTGTTCCATAACATACATTTTACATATTTTTGAATGTCAGGTACTATACAATAAAAAATTAAATAAAGAAAATCTCCTCTGAAAGGATCAAAAAAAATCAAGATCAAATGAAAGAATGGTATTAAAATGAATGTTTAGAAATAAGAAAATAAATAAAAAAAATCTACTCATGTTTTAAAGGCTGATAAATGCCACTAGCATCACAAATTATACAGAGAAATTGGTAATACTTTTACTGTTTAACTGGTCCAATGCATCTCTAAAATCTTTTCCCTCCTACATTTATTCTACTTATAGTTTTACACAACTGAATATTGGGAGACTCTTCCACAGACCGGCATCTGACCGCATACATTTCAGACTTTGGTCCCTTCCACCATCCACCTGTGCTTAGTGATGAAGTGATAGGACAGATTTATGGCAGAATATGACCTCTGGCCCTGCAGCTCGGGGCCACAACCAATGTTCCTGGCATCATTCTTACACCAGATTTCCAGCCACATATTAACAGTACTTGAAAGTAACTGCGGGAACATGCATTTATCTCACTATTCCCAAAATAAATGTATCCTCCAACTCAGCTTTCCTCTAACCCCATCCACCAATCCCTGTGGCATGCCAATGCCACCCAACATGACAGGAAGCATCATATAGGACAGGGTGAAGTGGCCACAAACAGTAGTTACAACCAACGTTGGCAAAATATCTTACTTCTGACATTTTTTTTAAAAAGCAAAAAACAAAACAACAAACACATATGACCTTGAGAGGACATTGCTGGGCTTTGAAAGGCTGTGTGTAAGTGGAGGGCTCTGAATGTAAGCTTCATTAGCTTCATGACAAATCCATCTCTGATTGCCTCTAAGACACCCTGGTTGAAAAAGGTTTATTTAAAGGTGTGTTGATCATCACTATCATTGCCTTGTCTCTCTTACCGATCCTCTTCTTCAATTTCCAGGGTTGGATGAGGGATATTTTTGAAAGTCAGTGCTTTGGAGTAATGTGCCTTTTAATTTGTTTCATAACCATCTATTGCCATATAGGAGAAAGACTGCAACTTAGCCCAGACTGGGGGAGTTTTCTGTGGCTGCATTATTCAAGTTTGGGTATGGGAAGAAAGTGTGACTCATATGTGACAGCAACTGGACTATCCACTAAGGAGGCTACGTAAAAGGTGGCTGGGTTTCAAGCAACAGTTTGGCATGAAAAGCATTTTATGTTTAGCAAACACTTATTTTCCTCTGTAGAGTTCCTGTTGTGTCTCCTTTGCTACCTCCCTCAGCAATAAACAATATGTTTGGCCTGCCTAGGTGTGGGCACGCCAAACTTATTGTGATTATGGATTCAATGGTAACTTATATTTCTGACATGATTTAAAGTGGCAAAAACACTGTCCATTGGGTTCAGTTCCCATCAAGCACTCCCCAGCCACTTCTTCTTTGGATGGTGGAAGAAAGTGCTCCCCCCGCTCTGCTTAACCACTGTGGAACTTCCCACGCTTGGTCTCTGGGAAAGAGTCTCACTCAGGGAGGGAGCAGGGAGAGACCCGGAAGGTGGGCAACAGTGGTGAGCAGACCTGTGTGTCTTTTTTATTTTTTTGTCTCTTTAATACTTCAATGTGTATTTTCTGAAAGTGAGGATTGAACCTTTTACATCTGGGAATTAACATTGATAAAATCCTATATAATAAAGGGCTAATATGCAAATAGTCATCATGCCCTCACACCAGGGCCAGGGGACCTGAGGCCAGGCCAGGGGACCTGAGGCTGTGCCCCCCCCCAGTCAGCACTGGGCCTGGAAACCTGAGGTTGTGACCCCTTTCCTGCAGGGCTTGACAGGGGTTGGGCTGGCTGGATCTCGGTCTCATGCAATTTTGAGGCTCACACAGGTGGGCAGGAACTTGACTCTGGGTCCTCAGTGTGCCCCAGACTCTGACAGGAGGGAGATTTTCATATACATTTTACTAATTTCATCTCTGACACTTCTATTATAGAAAAAGGGCAAATAGCAACATTAAAATATTTCCTCTAATTAACTCCCTTTTAATGTGCACGAATTCCGTGCACCGGGCCACTAGTATTACCATATAATCTACAGATCCATTCCAAAATGCCAATTGTGACAGGCATGTCTTTTAGAATCCCAATAGGCCACTCCCTCTGGGACCAGGACTTTTAATTACCATGTGATTTTTAAAAATAGACTTTTTTTTTTTGGATCAATGTAAGGTTCACAGCAAAATTGAGTGGAAAGTACAGAGATATTTCATATATGTCATGTCACTCCTTGCCCGCCCACCCCCCCCCCCCCACACACACACACATACACACATGGTCTCTCCCACTATCAGTGTGTCCCTTGCCAGAAAGGCACCTTTGTTACAATCGATGAATCTTCATTGACACATCAAAATCACCCAAAGTCCATAGTTTACATTAGGTTCCACTCTTGGTGTTGTACATTCTAACTACATGTATGTATAATTATACTTCATACAGAGGTTTTTCACTCCCCTAAAAATCCTCTGTGCTTTTCTTATTCATCCTTCTCTATCCACACAACCAACCCCTGGAAACCAGTAATATTTTTACTGTCTCCTAGTTTTACCTTTTCCAAAATGTCATATCATAAAGTTGGAATCATACATTATGAAGCCTTTTCAAATTGGCTTCATTTGCTTACTTATATGCATTTAAGTTTCTTCCATATCTTTCCATGGCTTAATAGTTCATTTCTTTTTTGTGTTGAATACTTTTCCATTGTCTGGATGTACCAGAATTTATCCATTCAGCCACTGAAGGATATCTTGATTGCTTCCAAATTTTGGCAATTACGAATAAAGCTGCTATAACCATTTATATGCAGATTTTTGTTTGGATGTAAGTGTTCAGCTGAATTGGGTAAATACAAAGGAATGAAATTGTATGGTACCAGTTTGTTTAGCTTGTAAGAAACTGCCAAATTGTGTTCCAAAGTGTCTGCACCATTTTGCATTCCCGCCAGCAATGAATGGGAACTCCTACTGCTCCACATTCTCACCAGCATTTGGTCTTGTTAGAGATTTGATTGTGGCCATTCTAATAGGTGTGTATCTCATTGTTGCTTAACATGCGATTTTAAAAATGGATTTCTGAAAAGGAGAGCAATCACATTTTTGGAAACACGTGGCTTATATGTGCTCTTTCAGTCTCTGTGCTAAATAGAGAGGTTTCTTTTCTTTCTCTGCATATAGTTATGCCCTAAGGGGCAAAACACCTATATCTTTGGATTTAAGTTTTCTTATCCAGATTAAGAAGGAATTGGCATAGGTTTCCAACCCTGATTTCACATTAGAATCACCTGGGAAGCTCTTTAAACGTATTGTTCTCCTGGAACCACAACAGATTAAATAAATCAAAACCTCTGGAGGTGAGGAGTCTGCACGGTATTTTTATCTGAAATATTCCTATGAGATTCTCATATGTAGTGGCCTTGGCTGAGTCTTACTGACTTGAGGACCTACTAAATCTCCTTTAGTCCTTAAATTTTGCTGCCATATAATTCTGTAGGGCACAGTCTTCAGCACACTCGCCTTTAGTAATATGTATCACAACTACTTGCTAACTGGATTTCCATTCTCCAATACCATAGAACAAGTCTACCGATTCCAGATTTCTTGTTTTCTTTTATACAGAATCATATTATCTCCTGCCTTACTATTAAGAAAGGAGTGGAGAAGAAATCTACAGATCTCTTAAATATGCAACTTAGATATAGAGATAAATGACTATTTATTTCAGAGTTCTAATTCTGTTTGATTAAAAAAAAAAAAAGTCAGTGCATTTAGCATTTCCTTACCTCTTACACACGAAATAGGGTTGGGCCAGTCAAATTAATTGCCATGGCAAATGTTACCTTGTTACCCTTTAATACAGCTCGGTGGTACTGCTACAAATGTGTGTGTGTCCAGCCAAGTTGAGCCCTCAACACTGCATACCCATAATTTGTTTCTCCATGGACAACTTCCTTCCCCATGCTTTTGGAAGCTATTCCAGAAATTGTACTTTTCTTCTCTTGGCCCCTAGATATACCTTCTACTGCATTGTAAGCACATAACGTTGCAATATTTTTATGAGAAACTTCATATAGACCACCATTAGCTTTCTGACCTTTCCTACCTGCTCATTTATCTGCTTCTGCATAGTTTGTTCTTTTTTTTTTTGTTGTATAAAAGGGAATAAAATTTAATTTTTTGCTCAGCATTGCTTATTATTCCTCCTATGGTTTCAAAATATACCCACATACCTCTTCTAGAGTGTTGGATCTCACTCATTTATATCCAAACATGGCTCAGGATAAATATATGTATTGACCTTCAACTTCTTCCTGATTACTTTCATTTGGTTGCTCCACTAGCATCTCAAAAAAATAGCTCCAAAATACTACTCCATTCTGTCTTGACTGTGTTCAAAGTGGAGTAGTCATAAGAAATAAGGGTTTTCCATTCAGCATCTCTTATTGACCGTTAACTACAGAAGTTGTGTTTGTAAACATGCATATGGCACAGCCCTTACTCTTGCGGAACTCACAGAACTCTGTTAATTGGCGGATAGGATAACTGACATATATTTATCCCACACTCACCCCTGTACACAATCACCAAGAAAGTAAACAAGCAATGCAGTGTAATGGCCTGGCACATGGAATACTAGGCATTCCATCGTGATACTTATGGAAGAAGCAAACTTTGAGCCAAGCCTTAAATTGTTCAACAAATTCCAGGTATTGCAGGAATTGGCACTCCCAATAAGCAAACATCAGTGAGTAAATGTGGAACATACAGGGTTATAGAAGGAAAGGTTTGGGGGATAGTGAGCAAGTGTCTAAATTTGTGGGGAGTTCCTCCAGGTCTTAAGAATGACTCATTCATTAACCTCCTGTAAACTAATTCACAATGAGGTGTCAGTGGCTTAATGATACCCCTCCTAGGACATCAAAAGATTTTTCTTAATGCTTCCATTGAAAGGGCTACATCTCTAATGGTGTGTATTTCAAATCAGATGGTGGGGTACTTCGGGGAATATTTGAGGGTAGGGGAAATTTTTAGCATCACCACTCATACCATACCACAAAAGCAATAGGTGCAAGTCCCACTGAAAGATGAGCTGATAAAATGTTGTTGGTTTTGGAGTTGCTTTGTTGTTATTGTTATTGTTATTTTTAGCTGTTTGGAAATTGCAGTGCTTCTATGGAGAGGAGGATGAATTTTAAAATAACATGGAAATTGTGTGTATGTGTGCTTGTGTGTGTGTTACTGTGTTTGTGCCCTGGGGCGTCCTAGGTGAAGGGCTCCCTTGAAAAATTTGAAACAAATAAATAAAATGAGAGCTGACCTAAATTTTTGCCTCAAACTGGAACAGAGTTCAAACTTTTGAGGAGGATCAAAAGCTTGATTAACTGTTGTTTATTTGTTTTTAGAGGCTTTGCTTCCCTCCAACTCAAAAAAGTAAAAGTGATCAAACACTACACTCTGAGAGAGACTCTTGTCTCAATATTTCCAACCGGGTTGAAACCAGAAAGTACTTGTGAGGCAACTGGGAAACCCAAGTGACCTGCAACCCAAGGTCCGAGATTCAAGGGGTTAGGAGGAGTTCAGCTAAATTTCATGTTGGCATCCAAGGAAAACAGCAGCACTGTTGTGTTCAATGGAACTGAGATCCTAGAGGGCAGAAAACATCATTAAGTGAAACAGAAAAAGTACATGCATTTGTGTTTCCCACCAATGTCTGGAGGAAAGCACATTCATTGATTGGTTGAAAAGTAAAAAAAAAAAAAAAAGAGAGAGAGAGAGAGAGACCCATGGGGTGTTTTGAGACCTGTAGGTCAACTTCAGGCAGCTGGTGTAAGACAAAAACCACCAGGGAGAAGTCAGGGGACTTGAAGTAAGGCCCTCCTTTACAGCTGCATGACCTTCAGCACGCTGTGTAGCTTCTACAGAATTTTGGTGTTTGAATTTGTAATGTATTCACTTGTTCAGAAATACCAATGGCCTGACTTTCATGACACGCTGAAGCAGGGCTTTGGATCTTTCTGAATTGGGTTAGACCCAATACGAACCTTTAGAGTAGTGAAATTCAGGAGGGACTGCACAACACACACCGAAATCATTGTGTTAAAAGGTAATTTGGGGAAAGTCATTGAGGCCAAAGGATAGTTGTTAGTGAATTCTAAGCTGCTAGTTTGGAGTTTTGCTTGGCTATATGGATAATTATAACCCTTTATCAAGATTAATTTTATAACAGGATAAAGTTAATGAGGAGGGAAGAAACAAGGCTATCCCAGCAGAGATATGATGGTGTGGTGAGAGGTGGTATAGCCCTAACGAGGACAATGGCCATGCCTATAGAAAAGAGGGTATGAATTTCAGGGGTAAGATGGAAGTAAGTTCAAGAGGATCTGGCAACTGAACGTGGCCTACAAGGGAGCCAGAAGAGTCAGGAAGCTGAGGCTTCACACTTGAATGACTTGGGAGATGGTGCAATTAACTTGAATCACTTGGGGTAGAAGCAGGGTTGAGAGAGAAAAATGAGTCTGTTGAGCTGGAGGTTAGAAGGACTACTAACTGAAGGTGGGCGTATAAATCCTGAGATCAAGAGTTAATCATGGCTGCCGTCCAAAATGGAGAGTCAATTGCACAGGTATCACCTAAGCCAGTGATGGCAAACCTTTTGAGCTCAGCGTGTCAGCATTTTGAAAAACCCTAACTTAACTATGGTGCCATGTCACATATAGAAATTTTTTGATATTTGCAACCATAGTAAAACAAAGATTTATATTTTTGATATTTATTTTATATATTTAAATGCCATTTAACAAAGAAAAATCAACCAAAAAAATGAGTTCGCGTATCACCTCTGACACGCATGTCATAGGTTTGCCATCACTGACCTAGGCAATTCCTTCTAATGCCAGCTGGGCAGATATGTTTCCTGGGCTTTGTTGACAAGTTTCCATGTGTGAGCTCTTGGCAAGTGGACTTTGTCCCTGGAATTTAGACTCATTTCTGATGAGTTGAATTTCAACATCTACATGAGTTCTTCAAGCCTAATCCAATCTCTGTACTTCCTACAAGTTCTGACCTCCCTGGGTTTAATCAAGTCCCCAGTTGATTAAATCCATGACCTGTAGTTCCCATATTGATAAGAATTAGAAAGGACTATCAAAACATTTTCCAAAGGAAAAGGGAGACTGTAGGCTTCTGTTTGCTTTTTTGGATTTCTGATTTAACTTTAAAAATAAAACCCATGTTTTAAGGATCTGGATATATTAGTTTAATACTTTCCATAAGCAATGTGCATTTTAATAATGTTGTATTTCCAAAGAACATTCCAGGAAAATGGCAATGCCAAGAAAACATAAGAAATTCCTTCCCTCCATATATCACATTTTTCCTGTTTTATTTGCCTCTAAAAGGCCTCTTATAGATTACATAGATGTTTCCTCAATATTTAAAGACATATGATGAGATAAGATGATACAATTCTATAAGGTTGATGAGCTGCCTTTAAACCTTTCTAATTCTTTGATATTTGATGAATCATTAAACATTTTAGAGTTGTACCTGAATGATATGAAATTTCAGTGAAGCATAGCACCATTCTCTGAGAGCTATAAAGAACTAGGCAATATCTAAGCAATATAAAGTATTATAACATTGAATAGGGCATAATAAGGAGAAATTATTCACTGCAATCTAGAATATGGGGAGTGACACTTACCAAGGTAATTGTACATTTATTTTATGATATTTGATGAATGTGTATAATCAATATCAGATTACTAGTTACATGATGATGAGTCTACATCAGCTCTTGCCCATATAACTCTTTTTTTTTAATATATTTTATTGATTTTTTACAGAGAAGAAGGGAGAGAGATAGAGAGTTAGAAACATCGATGAGAGAGAAACATCGATCAGCTGCCTCCTGCACATCTCCTACTGTGGATGTGCCCGCAACCCAGGTACATGCCCTTGACCGGATTCGAACCCGGGACCTTTCATTCCGCAGGCCGACGCTCTATCCACTGAGCCAAACCGGTTTCGGCGCCCATATAACTCTTTACTGCACTTACCATATAGCAGGTTCTCAGTGAAAACTTTTGAATGAACAATTGAATACTTTGCAGCTTAAATTTTGACATGTTAGTATAATCAAAGGATCAATAAAAATTTTGAAAACAATTTCTCTTCTAAAATCCAATACAGAGGATGCTGTATATTGGTACAAGGAGGATTTGTGTGAAATGTATGTATGAGAAAATCCATGGTAACAAAATGAGGAAAGATAGAAATGAATACACAAATCTTTGAGACTCTAGCCCTGTTTTCTGTTGATGCCAACTAGTCTTTCTACTGTTATAGTGTTAAGTTTCCTTTGCTATGTTTTTTGTGTGCTTCTATGTAAAACATATGTTCCGCAAAGAACAAACAGCACTCACGCTTTCCCCACTTTCCCATTACTCCTTGAAGTTTTGCCTTAGTCTACAGAATGCTATTAAATTTGTTCTCAAGTAATTCACCAGCAGCTTTATAGAATGTGCTTCTTGACTCTGCTGATGACCTCTCCGTCTTTCTTGAATCTCACTTCCTTTGGCTTCCATAATAAGTATTTTCTCCTTATTTTCCTCCTTTTAAAAACTTTCTTTGTGAATATGCTCTTTGGCCACATCCATAGCTACTTGATATATATATATATATATATATATATATATATATATATATATATATCAATATATAATCTCCATAATATCCCAAACTCAGTTTGTCCAAAGCTATCTATTTCTTACATTTTTCCATCCCATTCTCGCATCCCCCTTACCATTTACCTTAGAGTATAAAATCAGAATTCAGCACTCAAACTTTATTCTTTATATCTATCTTTTTGTCTATCTATCAATCTATCTATCTATCTATCTATCTATCTATCTATCTATCTATCTATCATCTATCTATCTATCATCTATCTATTTATCTATCTATCATCTATCTATCTATCATCTATCTATTTATCTATCTATCTATCTATCTATCTATCTAATCTCTATTTCTCTCTCTTCCCCCTTCCTTTCCCTCTCACTCTTTCTCCTTCTTTATCCCCAACTCTTGTCAGTTTTTTCTTTATGGTGTCATTATGCCACTCCCACTTTTCTGTCCCAACCATCCCATTTCTGGTTTCATTGGACTTCATTATAGAAATAGTGTCCTATTATCCTGACTCTATCTCATGCAATACACGACTGCCAACATGATCTTTCTAAAATTTACATCTGCATAGGCCACTCCTACTTCTTCTGCTCAGCCTCTGAAGTGAAGTCTTTGGCTTGGCATTCATGAACTCTTTAAATAAGGCTCTAGTCTAAACTGTCTTGCAAATCTCCTTTATTTTTAATTTGTAGATTATCTGATATGTAATTTACATAGCATATTCACCCCTTTAAAGTGTACAGTTCAATAGTTTTTAGTGTGTTCTTAGAGTTGTTTAACTATCACTACAGTCAATTTTAGAATATGTTCATCATTTCCATAAGAAACCACATATTCTTTAGCAGTCACCCCTGTCAATTTCCCCCATCCCATCCCATCCCAATCCCATCCATAAGGGACCTATGTAGCTATCTATTTCCTATCTGTATAGATTTTCTTATTATATATATTTCAAATAAATGGAATAATTCAATATGTGGTCTTTCACTTAACATAATATTTTTAGGTTTCATCCATGTTGTAACATGTATAAGTACTTCATTCCTTTTTTATTTCAAAATAATATTCCATTGCATGATTATACCAGATTTTATCTATTCATCAGTTGCTAGTCTCCTTTTCCACTTTTTTTTCCCTTTTATCACATATAATTCTCTTATTTTCACAGTCTCTTGTTTTTGTTGTTAATTCCCACCCAAGGACATATTTTCCATTGATTTTTAGAGAGAGTGGAAAGGAGGGAGAGAGAAAAAAATGCATGTGAGAGAGTCACATTGATTGGTTGCTTCCCACACATACCCCAATCAGGGCCAGGGATTGAACCTGAAACCCAGGTACGTGTCCTAGACAGGAAATTGAACCTGAGACCAATGCTCTAACCAAATTGCCCTTTCTCAACTTCTTAGAGCCCTTTGTACCTTGTGTTTTTGATTTAAGTTTTTAAATTTCCAATAGATTTTGTCTTTACTCTTCTTTAGTTGTTATATTCTTAATTTTTCCATAGATACTCATTTGTATTCAATGGAAATGGATTACATGGATTACGTCTACTGTTCTCAGTATTTGAAATTATATATATATATATATATATATATATATATATATATATGAGAGAGAGAGAGAGAGAGAGAGAGAGAGAGAGAGAGAGAGAGAGAATCCATGATGTCAAGATGTTTAAATCTACAATCATGTACCATATGGTCATTGTGCTTATATAATTTGTTTGATGCCCTTTGTTTATATATGAAATGATATTATTATTGACATTAATAAGTCCTTGATGGCAGATTATATGCATCAGTTACTCAAAACCACAAAAATTCTAAAAGGGAACATAGGCTTATATCCCCTTGGGCAAAGGAAACAAAAAGAAAAATAAACAAGTGGGACTACATTAAACTAAAAAGTTTTTGCACAGCAAAGGAAGCCATCAACAAAAAGAAAAGACAACCCGCTGAATGGAAGTACATATTCGCTGATACATCTGATAAGGGGTTAACTTCCACAATTAATAAAGAACTTATAAAACTCAACACCAGGAAGACAAACAATTCAATTTAAAAATGGGCAAAGGCCTGAATAGACACTTCTCCAAAGAGGACATACAGATGGCCATAGACATATGAAAAGATGCTCACAATCACTAACCATCAGAGAAATGCAAATTAAAACCACAATGAGATATCACCTCACATCTGTCAGAATGGCTATCATCAATAAATCAACAAACAACAAGTGTTGGCAAGGATGTGGAGAAAAGGGAATGCTTGCGTACTGTTGGTGGGAATGCAGATTGGTGCAGCCACTGTGGAAAGCAGTATGATAATCACCTCAACAAATTGAAACTGGAAGTGCCTTATGACCCAGCAATTCCACTTCTGGGAATATATCTGAAGAAAATCAAAACACTAAATTTGAAAGAATAATGGCAATCCTATGTTTATTGAAATGTTATTTAAAATAGCCAAGATTTGGAAGCGGCCCAAGTGTCCCTTAGAACATGGATGAATAAAACAGCTGTGGTGCATTTACACAATAGAATACTACTCGGGTATGAAAAGTAAGAAAACTTTACCTTTGTGACAATAGGGATGGACCTGGAGAACATTATGCTAAGTGAAATAAGCCAGTCAGAGAAAGACAAGCACCATATTATTTCACTTATATGTGGAATTTCATAAACAAACAGAACTAACAAGCAAAATAGAGACAGACTCAGAGAGAGCAGGCAGACAGCTATGGTGGTGGAGCAGGGAGGTGTTGGGGAGGGAATTGAACAAGAAAGTTAAAAAAGAGAAAAGAACTCATGTACATAAAAAACAATATGGTGATTGCAGGAGGGAAGGGGGTGAGTGAAGGTGGAAGAGGATATGGGGGATAAATGATGAAATAAAAAGGATTATTCACACACATAAATAAATTTCTTTGCACTTAGATTTTTCTATTTGCTATTCTATTTAGATAAGTATGGACTCATGGATATATATTTTATATTTTGGATTATAAGTCAATACTTTGTTTTTCTCAAATTGTTCTAGCATTGGCCATTGAAGACTCTTTCCGATAATGCCTTTGCCTCTTTGGCAATCCCCATCTTTGGGTATTTTTTGTTGCTGTTTGTTTTATTTATAAATGTTTTTTATTGATTTTAGAGAGAGAGGAGAAAATTAGAGAGATAGAAATATGAATGAGAGAGAAACATTAATCAGCTGCCTCCCCCTCACCCCCCACCGAGGATCCAATCCCAAACCCAGGAATGTGCCCTGACCTGGAATCGAACTGGCCACCAACCTTTCCAGTGCACAGGACGATGCTCAACCAACTGAGCCACACTGGCAAGGCTGTTTGTTTATTTATGTAAGCACTTCTTTACTTCACATCACTACAAGATGCTCCAGGCTCATACTTATATGTCCACCCTCTCACCTCCTGTCATAATCAGGCATTTCTGCAAGGAGTCCCTGGTTCCTTTTATTGGAGAGCAGCATTAGACACTAATATCTGGGAGCTAGATGTGCTTGTTGCTTCTTAATTGTGACTGTTTCTAGGTTTTCTCAGCTGGCAAATCAAAAAAAAAATATATGTGTGTATAGTAACCCATGAATACACCGACCCCCCGCTGCCACACACACACACTCACACACACACACACACACACACACACACACACACACACATATATATATATCCTATCTAATAATAGACAAACATGGTAATTAACCGTACCTCCAACAAGCTTCCCGTTGGCTAATCAGGGTGATATGCAAATTAACTGCCAACCAAGATGGGAGCCGGCAGCCAGGTAGCTGAAGCGAACTGGAGGCTTGCTTGCTCCAGTGATGGAGGAAGCCAAGGTTCCCCGCCTGCCGCTGCCCAGCTCTGAGCTACACTCTAAGCAACTATGTTGCAATTATAGAAGCTAAACAATCCCCAGAAACCTGCTTTCAGCCAGCTGGGCCTCAGAGCTGGAGTTGCAACAGTGTTTCAATTATAGAAGCTAAACAAAGCCCAGATACCTGCTTTCAGCAGCCAAGGTCTCAGAGCTGGAGCCGAGCCTCAGAGCTAAAGCCAGCTCTCAGCTCCAGTGACAGCCATAGAAGGTAAATAAATCCCAGAATAAAAAAATAAAACAAGAAAAAAAGGAGAGGTTGGGAGCTTTAGTTACCCACCAGCCTGAAAATGGCCCTTAGCCCCTCGCCCAGACTGGCCAGGCACCCCAGTGGGGATTCCCACCCTGAAGGGGGTGTGACCAGCTGCAAACAGCCATCATCCCCTCATCCAGGCTGGCCAGGCACCCAAACGGGACCCCCACCCTGATCCGGGACACCCTTCAGGGCAAACAAGCCGGCCCCCACCCATGCACCAGGCTTCTATCCTATATAGTAAAAGGGTAATATGCAAACTGACTCTAACAGCAGAAAGACTGGGAATGGCTGGTCACTATGACACACACTGACCACCAGGGGGCAGACACTCAATGCAGGAGCTGCCCTCTGGTGGTCAGGGCGCTCTCACATGGGAGGAGCTCTGCTCAGCCACAAGCCAGGCTGATGGCTGCCAGTACAGCGATGGTGGTGGTAGCCTCTCCTGCCTCCTCAGCAGCGCTAAGGATGTCCAACTGCAGTTTAGGCCTGCCCCCCACTGGCAAGTGGACATCCCCTGAGGGCTGCTGCTGCTGCCAGAGGGATGTCTGATTGCCATCTTAGGCCCAATCCCCCGGGGAGCAGGCCTAAGCCAGAAGGTAGTCATCCCCTGAGGGGCCCCAGACTGCGAGAGGGCACAGGCCGGCTGAGGGACCCTCCCTCCCCGCTGAGTGCACAATTTTTTGTGCACTGGGCCTCTAGTATATATATATACATCTTTATCTGTATTAAGCTAAACATCAGTACATATGAGACCAAGAAAGTCAGCAGTGATATATGAAGGATTTGCAACAGGGTCCGAGAATTGTCTAGAAATGAGCAAGTTACAAAGTACTGTTCTAAATGTTAACACCTATTGTATTTATATTATTTCCACTTGCTATCATGACAGTGAAACTCCAGGAGTACTTTCTTGGTAACTTGTGTAACATTTTCCCCTTTCCTGGTTTTACTGATCAAGCTTCTGAGCCAATCAGAAGAATGGCTGTGATACCTGTTACTATCGATTTTGTCCTTGGAACAAACCGAATAAAACAACAAAAATTAAAACTGAGAAAAGAGAGCAGATGCATCAGAGTCAAATCCAGTAGCACATGGATCCCTCTATGCCCTCCTTCCCTTTGCTTGCATGTAACCTCCCACTCCCATGAAACCTGGTTTCTCCCATCTTCCATGAAACTACTAAACTCTTCAGTTCCTGTAGACATGCAGAGAGGTTTCAAACATTTTAACCCACAACTCCGTGCGAAACAACTTCGCCAACTAGAGCTTGATATTCTCATGTAGCTCTGTGCCACTGATTGTGTTGGGGTGGCAACCCAAATAAAACTTAGTCTTAAGCATTTCATAATCTAGAAGAACAAGTCCTCCAAGAAACTCTAAGCTATAACATCCTGGGCTTATTTTTTTTGAAAGAGAAAAAAAAACTATTAAAACTATTAAACTATCCAAATCACAAAACTATTAAAGATAACAAAAATCATCAGAGGTAAGTAAGATCCTGGGGGGGGGGGGGGGGGGGGCGGGGAAGAATGGAGTATTTCCTAACAGAGCAGTGTCAGCAACTGACAGTACATGTTGAGACCTATTTTGTTAAATCCTTTATGGATTTAGAGAGGCCTATCACTGTCGTTCCTCCTAGTCCCAGATGACCACCAGGGAGAATCTCAGCTCCTTACAAAAACCAGACTTCTACAGCAAGCCCAGGGCGTCTGAGCTTTGGCCCACTTCTTTATTTTTTTTTTCTCTTTTTAAAAATATATTTTATTGATTTTTTTTTTACAGAGAGGAACAGAGAGGGATAGAGAGTCAGAAACATCGATGAGAGAGAAACACTGATCAGCCGCCTCCTGCACACCCCCTACTGGGAATGTGCCCGCAACCAAGGAACATGCCCTTGACTGGAATCGAAACTGGGACCCCTCAGTCTGCAGGCCGATGCTCTATCCACTGAGCCAAACCGGTCAGAGCTGGCCCGCTTCTTAAGAAAACTTCACAGGTCTGGCAGTGGCTTAGGGCTAGAGGACCAGAGAGAATGGACAAGCTGGCCCCATCATTAAGAAAGGCTTACTACTAGTAAAATTCCTAGTGGTCCAAGAGCTATTTCTGATGGACCTTCCCAGGAAAGGTGCCCATTCAAAATAACTAGCCATTATTATTTTTTTTAAACAAATGGCATCCCACTCACAATTTCTTATTAAAATTATGTCCCTTCTGCAAAAGAGGAAACCAAAATTGCCCCACATCAGAATGCATCTTTTTAAAAATCGGTCACAGCCCCCTTATTATTTTTCTTCTTTACATTTAGTGACATATGGCCTCCAATATTGTTCCTTGTTTATAATGTGCTCACCTTCCCCTGTCCATTCTGCACCAGCTATGCTTCTTGAGGCTGGGGGCTCGATCTCATAATTAGAATGGCTTTCCCATAGTAGGCGATCAGCAAACATTGAATAGAAACTGAGTAACATCATAGGAGAGAAAAATTCAACATTACAGCTTTATTATTCACAGGTTTCTCTCATGAAAGTGAACAATTTCCTTGAGTCTATTTGGATAAATGGCTTTTTGTCATGAACATTTATACTCATAAAAGCAAGTTTTCAATAGGTAGTACTGTCCTTTGAGTCTCTGAAAACGGTGTTTCTCATGCTTCTTGTAAGTTTTTCAAAGAAATATTATAGATTCTCCATTATATCTCTGGAACTGGATATCTTGGTTAGAAGTTCTCATTGCCAAATAATGACCCAGCTTCATCAGAACTGACTTAACATTTAAAAAAAAAATACATGTTCCAGAGTCATATATATCCCGAGAGTTTCGGATGTAGTAGGTTTGAGGGAAGGTTTGGAAACCTGTCACTTTAAAATACTCTCCCAAGAGTTTCTGGTGGGAAGTTGGATCATATCCTGCCTCCTCCTCTGGAATAGGTGGTTACAAACTCCCAGGGCTCTATTCCTTAGCAAAAGGTGCCAGTAGTGAATCAAAAGCCATCCTCCCCATGTGTGTTACACCAGGAGTTTGTTCATCTCAGGCCTCTCTGGAGGTCGAGTTTGGTTTGCCTTCTCACTGGTAGTTGCACCAGGCTGTATGGAAAAACAGACTGGCTGAAAAGCAAAATTTATATTTGGAGGCCACAAAAGAGAAAGCCAGTTTTAACACAGATTAGTGATAAGCTTTCCATAGCAAATTTATCAAGACTTCTCCTCTTTCCCTTAACAAAACTGCCTGGCTAATTCTTCATGGCAAATATATCTGCCTTCCCCCCCCCCCACCCCCCCGCCACACACACACACACACACACACACACACACACACACACACACACACACACACACACACACTCCAACCCCCACCCCTAGCATTTGGGGAAGGGGACTTGACATTCATCCTGTGTGCCTTCTGAAGTACAATCCAGTATTGAGACAGGTTACTGGGACAAGTCTGAGCCTCAGGGAACAGCGCCATCTGCTGATTACCCAGGACATAGCTTACATGAAAAAGGTGAGTTGAGTATTTTGGGGAAGTGGTAGACGTTAATTATATATTTCCTGGCTTTGTTACCACTGTTGCTATAACACCCCTACTCCTGAGTGCCAGGCGTTCTTTCAGCCCATTGTCTGAAAAGAGCCAGTATTAATTGGTGGGTGTTTTTGTTCCTTACGTGTGAATACATCTCCTTGAAAACCTTGGCTTTCACTAATTTGATTTCAATATATTTTTAAGCCATAGGTAGACAACCCTGCCTGTAGGTGCTCATTCATGATTCGGGGAAGCTCAGCACTTGCAGTACCAAGAGCCAGAGCTATCATACAATGTACGGTCCCTTTGCCCACTGCACCTTTCATGGTTTATGGAGAATGTTCTGGGAGTCTGGCTACAAGGGGCTATAGGAAATTTCATTTCCTAAACAATTTTTCTTTAGGGCCCAACAGCAGCAATCCACAGAGTCAGTGCTGCACTACTCTGAAGTCCCCCCTATGTGCCATTTCCTGCTGGAACAGGCCTAACAGGGCAAAGCAGATTCCGGAGAAGCCCAATTTTGGTGAAGACCTTTAAGAAATGAGGTGCTATTTTTCCCATTGGTAGTTTATTTATGTTTGTTTTAATGTTAGGACCTATTTCTTATAATATTCTCCCTAGGTCCAGGAAAGGGAAATGTTAAAAAGAAATAGTGTGTGTGTGTGTGTGTGTGTGTGTGTGTGTGTGTGTTCTAAACCAGGCCTTTGAAAGATAAACATTTGATGTAGGGAAATGTTGAAAGTAAGAAAGTTATAAGCAGGTTTCATTACATTTTTCTAAAAATATTTGGCTTTCAAAAGCAAACCCACTTAAAGTTTTCCTCCTTTTATTTTCTTTTCTTAGTCATTTCGACATATTGTAGGGGGTTTCACTGTGTCATAATAATGTTATTTTTATACAAGCTTTAATAGTGAAAATAAAGTCGGTGGGCCCCACTGCCCTCCACCCAGCTGAAAGTGCACTTCTCTGCCCAATTCTTCCCACATTCATGAAAAAAACACAAGATTTAAAATTAAAGTTCAGCACTTAAGCTCTTGTGAGGTCCTGTAATATTTGATCACTTAAAAAAAAAACCCTATAGCATATATTACAAATATTAGCAGGAATAAGTACAGATGGGACTAATTAGCATTTTCCAGTTTGATTTTACCATTTACAAAATAGAACATTTTATGTTTTGAACTAAGTTTTTTTTCTCTTTTGTATTCAAAATGTGTGTAATCCAGTTTTCACTGATTCAAGGACAGAAGTGGCGTAAACACACTCACGTGAAAATATCTTTAACTAGTGCAACTCTGGACCACCTAATTCCAGGTGCTTCAACTTAAAATGTTGTGCCCTAGCTGGTTTGGCTCAGTGGATAGAGCATTGGTCTGCAGACTAAAGGGTCCGTCTGGTTAGATTCTGGCCAAGGGCACATGCCTGGGTTTCGGGCTCGATCCCAGTAGGGGGTATGCAGGAGGCAGCTGATCAATGATCCTCCATCATCATTGTTGTTTCTCTCTCTCTCTCCTTTCCTCTCTGAAATCAATAAAAAAAATATAAAAAATTTGCTAGTTCAAGTAACTCATATTTGGTGTTAATGTAATAATGATCATTAATAATAGTGAAATGTGTTGAGAATATTGTTAGGCAATGTTTTTGGTACTTTATGTGCAATAATTCACTTAATCCTCTCAGCACTGTGAGTTAAGTATTATTACTCTTCCAATGAGGACATAGAGAGGTTAAGTACCTTGAGTAGGGGTATGAATACCTAGTAAATGGTGGAGCTCATAGAGATAGAGATAGATATACAAATACAGGTATATAGATGAAGGTCTGTGACTAGATCCCTTTGTATGCCCTGAGGATACTTTAAATGTTGCCTCACCTATAGTATCCAATGCTAGTCTTAGGTATCTACTAGTATCAATATCTATCTATCTATCTATCTATCTATCTATCTATCATCTCATCGATCTGTCTACCTATCTTCTATTTATCTATTTATCTATATAGTCACATATAGATATAAACAGATACATATATACATATATGTGTGTTTAGAGGGATAGAGAGAGTGAAGATGGGAAGGAAGAATAATGCACAAAATATTAATTTGCTCTTCTCGTTGGTCTTCCATATGACCTTCTTCTTAATTTGCCTTCTTGATTACTCATCTCTTGGAGGCTGGTGATGAGATTTGGTGCTTGATCTCCAAGAACTCTTGGTTTCATTAGCTCAGTAAGTCCCACCCATGCATGCGCGCGCGCGCACACACACATACACACACACTAATATTTTAAAGTAAGTACTCTCTAGCCAGTTTGGCTCAGTAGATAGAGCGTCAGCCTGCGGACCAAAGGGTCCCCGGTTCGATTCCTGTCAAGGGCACAAGCCTCAGTTTCAGGCTTTTCTCCTGCCCGGGCCCTGGTTGGTGCATGTGCAGGAGGCGACCAATGGATGTGTCTCTCTCACATCAGTGTTTCTCTCTGTCTTTCCCTCCCTCTTTCACTCTCTCTAAAAATCAATAGAAAAATGTCCTCAGGTGAGCATTAAAAATATTAAAGTAAGCATTTAGTGCTAGAAGATGTTCTCTTTAGGTGAGAATTGGAGCGAGTTCTTCCATGCAGGAGGGGGGGGCGCTGTGGAGGAAAGAGGAAAGGCTTTGTTAGAAGAAATAGCATTGTGCTGTTTGGCAGGTGGAAATAGGAGAGCATGTTACCATTAAGGAGGAGCCCATGAACTGTCTGTGCAGGGAGTAAGGGAGGGAAGTGTGTGTGAAATACAGAAACCATATTTAATCTTTTCTCCCACGCCTCACCTTTACCTGCCTGTCTTTGTGCAATTAGATTTACCTGTAACATTTTTCTTGGATGGTTTCTCTCTCCTTTTCTTTGGTGTTGTTACTTTCAACATGACCAGTAATACAGCATGACATTTAAGTGTTTCTGTTCTGGGCAGACACTGCACGCTTTAATAATCCCTAGGGTTCTGACTGCCACTTTCTGGCTATTTTAATTCAAAAGAAGATGAGAAAGAAAACAGGATTAGATTTTTGCAGAAATCAAGAAAACGGGAAGGCAATTTCAAGCAAGAGGTGGGAGATAGAGGGCCATTAAAAGTCTCAAAGGCTCCAGGGAGGACAAGAAAGAAAATGTTGAGAAACACCTTTTCTATACCAGCATTCTCTAATTTGTGAGACTCATGGTGATTTCAAATTTCCTAGTGCCTACAGCAAAAGAAACATTATTTGAACATTGTTATCATCCCAAGAAGTTTTCTAAGCACAGTCACTCTTCTGATATATATTTTTTTACCATAGATTTATTCTAGGATCCCATACAAATGAGGCTTCTTTCACTCATCACAAGGTTTTGAGTTTCATACATTATCATATTTTTAGACAGAGGTGCTCCTAACTGTGCCAGTGACAGCACTCCTACAAGGGAATCTGCTTGATTGTTACTAATAAGTCAAGTTTGTTTTAAAGTTCTCAATGTCATTGTTGTTCTTATTTTGAATTCTGTGGGGCTTGCATACCAGCAGGATGCTCACATATCAGAGAACAATGTTTATTCCATATCACGTAATTACTATTATTATCGTTCCTTTTAGGATAATCCATTTTGCATACGTAAGAAAGACATAGAAAATGACTGAAAAACAAAAGCTATGACTGAGATAAAACTCTGATCAGATAATGTGACCTCATTGAGATTGGAAGCATTAGGGGTCTGATGATGGCCTGGTTTCCTCATGGGCAGAGCAGCAGAATGCACCCTGTCTCTGCTCAGAATTGGTCAAGACTTTGAGGTAGGTGATGGATGCCGCCAAGCTCCTATGCAGAGCTGTAGAAGTATGGGAAGGAGCCGCTCTTCCTGCTAAGACAGCGGTTCTCAACGTGTGGGTCACGACCCCTTTGGGGGTCGAACAACCCTTTCGCCTAAGACCATCGGAAAACACATATATAATTACATATTGTCTTTGTGATTAATCACTATGCCTTAATTATGTTCATTTTGTAACAATGAAAATGCATCCTGCATATCAGATATTTACATTACGATTCATAACAGTAGCAAAATTACAGTTATGAAGTAGCAACGAAAATAATTTTATGGTTGGGGGTCACCACAACATGAGAAACTATTAAAGGGTCGCGGCATTAGGAAGGTTGAGAACCACTGTACTAAGAGATGGTATCTGTTAGGGAAGGGCCATGGGGGTAGATGATTGTTGATCAGCACTGTGTAATTCAAGGGTTGCCCTCAATTGCAAGAGAGTACTTGTCTTCATGATGCTCTAACTCCAAAAGCTTCCTGTTATATTGTGTCAGGCCATCAGATCAGGAAAAGCAAGGCTTTCTGGATTTAATAAGGAAAAATCTGAAGTAAGCAACTATTGAGAAACTTAACCTCTGATCTCAAGAAGTGAAAATAGAAATGATCAGCACGAATATTTCAGGAAACTTAACTCTGATCTTTTCTTGGGTATCTTGGTTTGCACTTTATCAAATCAACACAGGCACAAGATTATATTTTGCAAAAGGATTTAGAGACATATATTACGTGTTTCATGTATATATATGTTTATGTATTTTCATTTTTTCTTATAATTTGTTGGCACAAAATCAAAGATTATCATAAGAATGTCTTTCAATTGGGGTAAGAACAGGTGTTTTTGTTTTCTTTCTTGACCTCCTCTGTTCAGATCAGAGTGGGTGTTACTGGAGTGAAAGCGTAGCTTTATTAGTCACATCTTAACATCAGGAATGGCCATGTCCCTGTGAGAGGCTATAATGAATGAATATTATGCTTAAAGCATAAACCTCAGACTTGTGGGTATTTTATTCTCCATGTTTTAAAAAATACCAGAGAGGAAAGATTTAACTCACCAGAGTTATTTTGAGAAAATCAATTTCCATAAATACATTTAATTGCTCACTCATAAATTTATACTTCCCTTTCCCTCACTGCATAATTGGTTTCCTGCATTCAGTTTAACTCCATGTTTCATGTTTTCTTAAGAGTTTTATTCCTGATATTTGTCTGGTCAAGACATTCTTCTGCTAAAAGACCTGGCAGCTTTTCATTGCCTGCAGGATTAGGTCCATAATTCTTAGTATGGCATTCAAGGCCTTTCAGAAGCTGGTCCCAAACTGTTTTTCTAACGTGACCTCCCCCCCCCCCGACCCCTCCCCCCGCCGGGCATTCCTTTGCAGTTTCCTTCCACTTCCTTCCCAGTTCCCACAATTTCTATATTCTTTGTTGTTTCCCTATGTGCAAAAGATTTTTGTTTGGAGTATAATTTTATACTACCGCAGTGAAATGACTGTGTGTCTGCCCACCCATGTTACTAGAGGCTTCTGTGTCAGAAGATAATCAATAATCTGCTTACTCACTTGTTTTACTATTTTTAAATATTGTAGTAAAATATACATAACATACAATTTACCATATTTTTAAAAATATGTATTTTTATTACTTTCAGAGAGGAGGGCAGAGAGATAGAGAGAGAGAAACATCAATGATGAGTGAGAATCATTGATCAGCTGCCTCCTATATGCCCACACTAGGGTTTGAGCCTGCAACCCATGCATGTGCCCTGACTGGGAATCAAACCATGACCTACTGGTTCATAGGTCGATGCTCAACCACTGAGTCACACAGGCTGGGCAAAATTTACTATCTTAATCATTTTTAAGTGTACAGTTAGGTGACATAAAGTACATTCACATTGTTGTACAACCAGCACCACTATCCATCTCCAGAATTTTGCATCATCCTAAACTGAACCTCAGTACCCATTAAACAATAATCCTCTATTCTCCCCTCCCTCCAGTACCTGACAATGATGATTCTACTTTCTGTCTCTATGAATTTGACTACTTAAAGTGGGATAAGTGGTATCACATAATATTTGTCCTTCTGTGTCTAGTAAGTTTCTTCTATATTGTAGTATGTATCAGGATTTTCTTCATTTTTAAGACTCAATAATATTCCATTGTATGTACATAACACATTTTATTTATCCATTCACCTATTGATAGACATTGAGTTAATTTCCATTTTGTGGTTATGATGGATAATGCTTCTGCGAAGATTGTTGTACAAATATCTGATTGAGTCGCTGCTACTGCATCTGTTCCTTTGTGTACGTACCCAAAAATGGGATTGCTGGGTCAAATGGTACTTCTGTGTTTCATTTTTTGAAGAACTGCCATATTTGTTTCTATGGTGGCTGTATGATTTTACATCCCTACTAGAAATGCACGAAGTGCCAATTTCTTCATATCCCTGTCAATACTTGTTTTCCGTGTTTGTGTGTTGCTTTTATAACAGCCTTCTGAATGGGTGTAAAATTATTTTGAGCTGCATTTCCCAAATGACTAGTGACGTTGAGCAAATTTTCATGTGCCTATTGATCATCTGTATATTTTCTTTGAGGAAATGTCTATTCAAGTCCTTTTTCAGTTGTGTTGTTTGCATCTTTGGTGTTAAGTTTTAAGAGTTATCTGTATATTCTGGACATTAATCCATTATCAGGTAAGTAATTTGTAATTATTTTCTCCTATTCTGTGATTTGTCTTTTTAATATACTGATATATTGATAGTGTCCTTAGATACAAAAAAGTTATCAATTTTTATAAAGTCCAATTTACCTATTTTTTTGTGGTCTGTTTTTTGGTGTTATATCCAAGAAATCAATGCCACATCCTTTGTCATAACGTTTTCCTCTATATTTTTATCCCCAAGCTTTTATAGACCTTATAAAAATGTTTAGACCTTATTTTTAGGTCTTTGATCCATTTGAGTTAATTTTTTGTCTATAGTATCAGGTAAGGGTCCAATTTCATTCTTTTGCATGTGAACATCCAGGTTTCTTATGGTCTGTGTGTCACTAGGGTCAGGTTTGCCATTGAAATACTGTGATGCCCTGGTACTATTTCCTTAGGTATTTTGGAACCAAAGCAAATGGCTACGACAATCCAGGATGACTTACTGGTCATTCCTAAAAGAGGAAAATGTGAAAGGGGCTTCAGTTTTTCCTTTCTTTTGTCCATTAAGATTCCCATTTCTGTCTCCTGTTTGTACTTCACGGAGCACTTACAAGGCATCAGTGAAACTCTTAATAAGTAAACTCCTAATAAATAAAACCCAGTATTTTTTTTAAATCAAAAGTTTCACAACTCAACACTCCAGGAAGTCTAATTTTATTACTTGTTTATACTTTTTCCCCCTTTTTCCTGAACCAAGGCTGCCTAGCCAATTAGATGCAATTTACCTCTCAGAGAATTTCAGTTTGATACTGAATTCAGAAGCCCTCTAGACTTGGAAGCATGCATTTTAAATGCTACAGAATGTATCTGTTTTCTTCAATGAATGTTTCATAGTACTCAAAGCCAGGCGTATAAAACAAATCACAACACATTTCCTCAAGCAACTACTCAGAGATCATACTAAATGAACTTAATAATTATGCTTTACATTTTTTTAATGAGCAACGAGGAATGTGCCTGAATGGTCCAATTTTTTGGAAACTTTTCCAGGAAAACTTCCTACCAGCTTCTCCCAGTAGAGAACACTTTTTAAAAAATCTAAGTTTAGTTCTCTCCATTTCTCTCTATTTCTTTTCTTTCTTTCTTTTTTTTTTATTTTTTTTTTATTTTAGCTCTTTCAGGTGGTGGAGCCTCTAAGGACCATGGGCACTAATTATTTTTAGTTTCTCCTCACATCACACCTGAAAAGTACAGTCTATTTCTGGGAACCAAATTGCTTAGAAATGTTTCCAGGCTCCTTAGCAGAGGTCAGTACACACATTAGCTTGGGGCCAAAGGAATATTCGTGCCCAGGCATCCCTTTTGAATTCACAGCTGGGATTGTGGCGGCTCCATGCTGTTGGTCCGGTCCCCTTGGTTACCCTTCACCTTGCTCACAATACCCAGACAGCATGTCAGGACCCATCTCATCTCCACGTATCAACACATGTTTGTGGAGGATCAGCTGTTCCCATGGTACCTGGGCTTGGGGATTTGTGTTGGAATGTGTGGTGTTTCCCAGAGCCTGGTTCCCAGCAACTGTATGCTCATATTCATACAGTCTTGAACCTCTGCGCCTACGGGGTCTTGCTGGGGTTTCGTGACATTTGCACACGCTTGGTCCTACCTCTCTGTTACCAGCTACAGGGATTAAAGGATTCCTCCCCTGAAACTTGACTGCACTCGCATTAATTAGCCATTTGTTCTCTGCTGTTTTCCCCCTTTAGGGTGAAGTTTAAAGAAACACTGGTTATCACTTTTCCTCATTTTAAATCCACGTGATAAAACTTTCAGAATCGGGCTATTTCCCCTGGAGAAAATACAGAACTTGATTTTGGTGGAAAAAACCTTGTGGCATGTTCTTCATCCTATTTCTCTGGCTAATGTGTTTCATTTCATGGAAACGAGACACACGAGAGAGTATGGTACTCCCATAACAATACAGTAGTGTGAAAATGATGTATAAACCTCTGTAAATTAAGTGATGCCTAAATCATAAGACATTTGAAATAGACATTTTATGAAAACATTTTAAATGCTTCCCTTAAAGCATGAATAAGTTTAAGGTAGTGAAACTTATAGAAGAAATAGTCAACCCCTCAACTTTGGAAAATATTCAGTTTAGGTCTGAAATGTGGATTTGAAAAGAAGAATAAGCAAATTTATTCTTCTGAATAAAAATGTATTCTTCTGAAGAATAATAAAGAGCCAGATTAACAGAATTAACTTGGAAAGTACTGGTAACACAGATTACTCTTGGTGTCCCAGATTTATTAAAATGAAAAAAAAAAGAAAACAAACAAACAAAACGCCTGAAAACTGAGATGTCAGTTAAATTTGAATTTCAGGTAAACAATGAATAATTTTATAGTGTAAGTATATCCCAAATATGGCATGGGACAAAGTTGGACTAAGATATTAGTCGCTGTTTATTTCAAAATTCAAATTTAAATGAGTGTTTATATTTTATCTGTTATTCTTAATCATTAGAGGATCCAATTCAGTTGAAAGTGGAGGTCCAAATGGTTGTACTTTTTATAAAAGTTTGTTTTTATTAATTTTTTTAGAGAGAGAGAGGAAGAGAGAGAGAGAGAGAGAAACATCAATGAGAGAGAAACATCAATTGGTTGCTTTCTACACATCTCCCACTGGGGACTGAGCACCCAACTCAGGCATGTTCCATGACCTGGAATCAAACTGGTGACCTCCTGGTGCATGGGATGATGTCCAACCAACTGAGACACACCGGCCAGTCCAAATGGCTATACATTTTATACTCTGAACTAGGCATGGAATTCTCATTAAGTGTGGTTTGGGAAACACTAGGTTATTATTTCAAAACAGAAAACACACACAACAGAGACATAACGGTGGTCCCAAATTCTATGTTTCTGATATATTTATATTGAAAATGTCAAAAAAATATTACCTAAAGTAAACAGAGAAACCCTTGCCAAAACCGGTTTGGCTCAGTGGATAGAGCGTCGGCCTGCGGACTGAGGGGTCCCAGGTTCGATTCCGGTCAAGGGCATGTACCTGGGTTGCAGGCACATCCCCAGTGGGAGATGTGCAGGAGGCGGCTGATCAATGTTTCTCTCCCATCGATGTTTCTAACTCTCTATCTCTCTCTATTTCTCTGTAAAAAATCAATAAAATATATTTTAAAACAAACAAACAAAAAACAGAGAAACCCAAAGGACATCTGAACTTGCCATTGGGGGTCCCAGCACAGGTGAAAAAATGCTCAGGTATTTTTCACGTTAAAGTCTGAGCTATAAGCTAGTAGACTTATATAATAATAGTCGTGATGATAATACTGTTTTGACTGTCTAGCTTGAATTTATGTTATCAAATATGGCTGGTAGTTATTGTATGTTCTTGTAACCTTTTATGATTGATAGTGAAGTACACATTATAAGTAAAACCCCAAATATTATTTGTGATCTACTACCCTTTTAAAATATAATTCAGCAAAACATACAATAATAATCAAATTGAAAAGAAGTTAATTCATTCATTCTACATATATTAAGTGCCTGCTATGTGGCAGTGCTGGTGAAAATGATACATAATATAGGGCCTTGGCTTTAATGAATAGTTTAGAATCACAACAGTTTCCAGCAGGCCCTTATGTTTCTTATGATGAGCTGCTTTATGTTCAAAACTAGAGCCCTGGTGCACGGATTCGTGCACCAGTGGAATCCCTTAGCCTGACCTGCTGGGATCTGGCCGAAACCAGCTCTCTGACATCTCCTGAGGGGTCCCATATAGCAAGAGGGAGGTTCTCGGGTGATGCACCCCAGAATTGGGCTCCCTCCTCTCTGGTTCTGGTGCATCACCCAAGAACCACAGCTGCCAAGTCACCACAGCTCAGCAATTCCTGCATTAAGCGTCTGCCCCCTGGTGGTCAGTGCACGTCATAGCTACCAGTCAGCTGGTTGAATGGTCAGTCGATCGGATGGTTGCTTAGGCTTTTATATATATAGATGACAGTAATAGAATACCTGCTTCCACAGAGCCTATGACATTGAAAAAAAACAACTTTACTTTTTAAAATGTAGCAACCTCAATATAAAGCTTTAGAAAGGAGAACTCCTTTTTGTGTATTCTTCATGCTACATGGTTTGGTGAGAAGCTGGCATTAAAGCTCTTTGTATTCACTGGGTTTATTTAATTAAGAACTAGTTATTAATTATCACATAGACATTTAGTACTGTATGATACATTTCTATTGGTCATTGTCACATGAAATCTTCTCTGGATTATTTTTTTCTATTAGTGTCCATGTTTAGGTGATATGAAATCATGCTCCTGAGAGAGAAGGGGGAACTTCAGCCTTCTTAGTATAAAAAATCCAGCTCCGTTCCCCACTATTTCTTGAAGTCTCTTGTGACAACAGTCACCCACAATGAGCTTTCTTTTTCCAAGTGACAGTAGCACTACCCACTGAACATTCAACTGTTCAAAAAATCTTGTTATCATGTTTAAGTCTGGTAGTCCAATAATATTTATAGGGGGAGGAGAGCAGCAAGCACCACGTCGGTCTAAAATTCGTTTAGAATTTTCCACAGTGCCTGCAGAAGTAGCCTCCAAGTATTTTATCATCTGATTGTTTGACCTGAAAGTCACTTTGAAGATCACAGCACCAAAGCAAGTGGTGTAGACAGCAAGCAGCACTTGCGGCACCAAGGGTGTATCCTGAGAAACAGGCAAATCAAAGGTAAAATCTCAATGCACCGGGATGAGTGAGGATTGAGGGGTAATTATTTTTTCTGGTTGACTGGAAATGTCTTTCTGAAAATTAATCTACTACGATATCAAAGTTGCCGTGCTTAGGATTCTGGTTTGTACAAAGAGGACCAGACCAACACAGAGCACCTATTCTCAAGGATCAGAGAGGCCAGGTGAGGAGTGAAGACAAGGGTGTATGAAAATGTAATTGCCAGGAGGGTTCTTGCCTGCAAAGGGAAGTTACTAACAATCAGCTTCTCATTCTCTAGACTAGCTTATTTTCCTGGTGGATGGAATTGGGTCATTCTTTTGATATAGTTTCTTCCAGTCTATTAGGTCAATAATAGTAATAATATGATAGCAGGAACTGGTGGAGTGCTTACTACTTTTCAGGTACTCTCACAAGAGCTTTTTGTCATTGAACAACTTAATTCTCCCAACAACCCTATGAGCTAGGAGCTATTACCCCATTTTACGGAAGAAGAGAGGTTAAGTAACTTGCCCAGTTTGCACAGCCATTAGGTAACTGAGTCAGGCTGACTCCAGAGTCCATGCTGAGCAATGATTCTGCTCTCCCATCATTGTCTCTTCACATCAACTCTTATCATGGCTTATGAAGAATTCTATTCCAAAAAGCGTTTCCTCTTCTTTTGTCTCTTCATGTTACAGAATTGAAAGGAAAAACATCTGCTCAGTGCAGCAATTTTCAACCTTTTTCATCTCAGGGCACACATAAACTCATTATTAAAATTCAAGGGCACACCAAGTATAATTTTGATTCATTCACATTAGATGACTATTGTTGAATTGGCTGTTTTCATTTTGTTTAATTTGACAATCTAAGGGAAAAGAGGTCAGTGTCCCTGACTAAATAGTCCCAGTATTGCATGTTTTAAAAATTCTGGTAGCACACCACTTGAAAAGGGCTGGCTTACTAGATGGTTCTTGTAAGAGACACTGTTTCCTGATGATTGAAACTCACATTGGTGAGGCTGAGAGTACCTAGGCAAGGTCTGTTTCTAAGAGGTGGACATAAAAGCAAAACAAACATCAATGTCCCCTGATAGTCCGTGATCAACAGAGATGTGGCCTGCAACACCAGAAAGGACAGTTCCTTTGAGAAGTTCACTGCCTTACTAGGTAAGAAAGAGTCATTTCTAATCTGTGAGGAACTAAGTTAACAACAAACAGGGGAAGCAGTGAGCTGTCTTGGGCTTTGTAACATCTGTTCTAACTGCACCTGCCTCAAAGAGTTCCTGGTTCCTATTCCCCAGAGAACGTCAGTCAGCAGGAAATGAGGCAAGTGCATAATGGCTTTACGGGAAAAGGTGGCTTTTAACTTCTTCTTGGGCTTAATTCCTGACAATATTACCTATCCCCCTTGTTGTTCATCGTACTTTATAAGGCGGCAGTTTGCAGAGCGGAAGATGGGGAAGAAGAGAGGGACCTGCCCTTGGAAACAGCTTGATAGGACACGGGAATGTCACAGGACCAGTGGTCAATTGGGTGACATCAGTGCATCTGGACAATTAGTCCTCGCTCTGACTCACGGGGTCACACCTGCAAACAAAGAATATCCCTACTCCCCTACTCGCAGAACAATTCAAAGGCTGGCCAACTCATGTCTCCTTTCTTTCTCAAATTCAGTGGTTCTCAAACTTTAAAGAGAATCAGGATCCAAATTTCCGGACCCGATGCCCAGAATTTCTGATTCCGTGTGTCAGGTGTGGTGCATGTGGTGCAAGTTTGCCTTCCTGCAAGTTACCTGCTGATGCTGTCACTGCTGGTCTGGGAACTCTATTTGAGAAGCATCGTTCTCATTGATTTAAACAGAAGCCCTCCATGCTTACTAGTATTATTCTACTCTAGGGTTGCTCTCCCATCAGGATCATTCCGTGCCCAGGAGATTCCATCTTTTCTTCTTGTCAGTAGCCATGATCCGAACTTGCCTCTCACTCTCCATCCTAGCCCCAGCCCCAGCCCCAGCCCCAGCCCCAGCCCCAGCCCCAGCCTCAGCCTCAGCCTGAGCATTCCTCTGCAACTTTAAGTTACACTCAATGGGTCCCAGAAAGAAGTTAAGTGGATATAGCCTTCCCAAGCTAGTAGAAAGGAGCAGGCATGTCCCCAGATGTCTCACTACATGGGAGAAGGTACTCTAGAGCAGTTTTCCTGTAAGCAAACTGCTGCAGATGAAATGCAAATAAATAGCTTATTTTATTATTTAATCCATTATTATTTACAGACTTTGGGCAAGCACCTAATGTTTCTGTGTTTCATGTAAAGTAAATAGTAGAATACTGGCACATAGAGACATTTACTAAAAACAGTTTTTCCAATTAAAAGCTCCCTGGGATAAATATCAATATATCTACAGAATATGAATATATAAATATGAATATATCTACAGAACTAAAGAAGAGTATGTATAATACATACTATATGTATAATATTTATTGTATTACTATAATATGACTACAATGTTTACTATATTAACTTCCTTTATAGTGATATTCATACTATTTATGTATTTATTCTTTATTTTCTTTTTATTAATTTATTTTCTAATTACTATTGGCTACAATATTACACTGGTTTCAAGTGTAGAACATAGTGATTATACATGTCTATACTTTACAAAGTGATCACCCTGATAAGTCTAGCACTCATCTGACACTATACATAGTTATTACAATGATATTGACTGTATTTTCTATGCTTTACATCCCGATGACTATTTTTATAACTGGCAATTGTATTTCTTAATTTTTTTACCTTTTTTACCCATCCCCTCAATCCCCTCTCATCTGGTGACCATCAATTTATTTTCTATCTAGGAAATTATTTCCGTTTTTATTTATGTATTTTCTTATGTTTATTTATACATATTTTTATTTAAGAGAAATGGGATTCTACACATTCTATTCTAAAACCTGCTTTAAAATTTTTTGACAATGCCTTAGACATCTTAGAGGAAATGAGCATATTTGTTTCTACTTGACTAATGTTTTGTTTGAAACACCTATATAGTATGTTTCCTTTTTTCTTTTCTTTTCTGTTTTTTATATATTGAATTTATTAGAGTGACATTAGTTAATAAAATTATATATGGTTCAGGTATAAAATTCTAGAATACATCATCTGTATATTGTATTGTGTTCACCACTCCAAGTCAAGTCTCCTTTCATCTGCCCTCTACCCTCTTCTACCTTCCCCAATCCACCTTTCTTCTGGCAATCACCATGCTGTTGTCTGTGTCTATGAGGTTTTTGGGTGTTTTTTTTTCCACTTAATCTTTCATCTTTTTTATCCAGGACCCCCAAACCCCTTTCCATCTGACAGCTGTCAGTCTGTTTTCTGCATCTATGAGTCTGTTTCTATTTTGTGAGTTAAACATGTTACTTACATTTCTCTGACTGGTTTATTTTACTTAGTATAATTCTTTCCAGGTCCATCCATGCAGTTGCGAAGGGTAAAATTTCCTCCTTTACAGTCGAATAGTATTCCATTGTGTAAATGTACCACAGCTTTTTATCCACTCATCTACTAATGGGCATTTGGGCTGCTTCGAAATCTTGGCTATTGTAAATAACACTGCAATGAATGTACGGTGCATATATTCTTTCAAATCAGTGTTTTGGACTTCTTCAGATATATTCCCAGAAGTGGAATCACTGAGTCTTAAGACAGTTCCCTTTTTAATTTGTTGAGGTAACTTTCCACAGTGGCTGCACCAATCTGCATTCCCACTAATAGTGCATGAGGGTTCCCCTTTTTCCACATCCTCACCAACATTTGTTGTTTGTTGATTTATTGATGTTAGCCATTCTGACAGATGTGAGCTGATATCTCATTGTGGTTTTTGGAGAAGTGCCCTTGGCCCATTTCTATTGGATTATTTGTTTTTTGGGTGTTGAATTTATGTGCTTTATAAATTTTGGAAATTAATCCCTTATCTGATGTATCATTGTCAAATATGTTCTCCCATTCAGCAGGTTGTCTTTTCATTTCTTTGATGGTTTCCTTTGCTGTGCAAAAACTTTTTAGTTTTATGTAGTCCCATTTGTTAATTTTTTTCTTTTGTTTCTTTTGCCTGGGGGGATATATCAGAAAAAATATTGCTACATGAAATATCCAAGATTTTACTGCCTATGATTTCTTCTAGGTTTTTTTATGGTTTCCAGTCTAACATGAAAGTCTTTAATCAATTTTGAGTTTATCACATTATTTTTTTAATAGTAAAACAGTAGGACACCTATATTGACATATTCAATATTTTCATTATTTAAATACTTGCAAAGAAATATTCTAGAAATACTTTTAAAGAAATAAATATTATGAATATAATAGATATTGTACTAACATAATGCATATAATATATTTTAACTAACATATGAAATATCAATAATGTTTATAAATTACATTAGATGTTAAATATTAAAAATGTATAATATTATGTGACATATAATTAAACATTAGCATAATAATTAATTTATTCATGTTGATATATGCAAAGTTATTTAAAATGCATGTATCTATATGCAAAGTATACATAAAGAATAGTAAAATCTTACATTTATATTTATATTAATATGGGAACATTATTGAAATGGTAATTAGATATATATGGAAGATAATTTTATATAATACATAATGTATATAATTAATGATATTTATTACATATGATATGTTATTTACTATTTTTAAGTAGTCACTTGATTTATTATTAATGTCTTAATGTATTCTGCCACCCTAGTTTTAATGAAGTTATCATCACAAATCTTATTGGAAAGACAACTTGAATTAACAAAGTCATTGGATAATGGAAAGTTTACTTTATTTCTTAAGGTCTAGCTTTGGAGATCTTAGGTATATATTCAGTGCATGTTTTAAACATGGAGTAATAATTAGCTCTACCTTTCACTTCTAAAGCAGTATGTTAATGATAAAAGCCTTAATAACAATAATATTTTTAAGGCCCTTATTGAAGAAAGCAATGTGTTGGCCTCAAAGGGGTCATTCAAGGGCTTCTGGAATGTCCTGCTCTTCTATCTCTCCTGTCTTCCCACCATTTTGCCTAGAATTCCACTATTCCTGTCATTATTCCAGGAGTAGCCTTTTTCAAAAGGCTTCTATTTCTAAGAAGCTGCCTTCTTGTGAGTCTCATTATGGGTGTCATTATCTGATCACCTGCGATGGCTTTAAGACATCTAGGATTTACAGGTACCAAAAATACAAGAAGGAAAAATGGGGACAAATTTATTTTGCTTCAAACTTTTATAGGGCTTACACAGAAAGAAAAAAACAACAACACTGAGATCCTTATTAAATCTGTCGTATTCTTTAATATTTTGCCAAACTAAAGGCTCACATTATCATCAGTTACATGACCCTAGCAAGACGTGTGACTGACAGAAGTTAATGTAAAGACATGTGCTAATGAATATTGAACCAAGGTTAATATCATGCCCCACGGAAAAAGCCATATGCTCTGAGAATTTAGTCTGTTACTAAAACTGGTTTAAAGTTGGCTGTATTTAAATCTCCAAACATTTTAAGTAAGCAAACACTTAAAATCAAATACACAGTGATGATTATATTAATCCCTCCCATTTGTTCAAAGCCTGACAGTAGGGCATTTTCAGAATTTATAATGGATATTCTCTCATTCAAGACAGAGTAGACCAACCTTGTTTTGTAGGTAATTAATAACCTTATTTTACCCACGGAGACACCAAGGCTCATACTGAGAAGTTAAGTTATGTAAGGTCATGCAGATAATAGGCTATGGTTTCAACTAAAATCTACCCCTTTGCAGACAATGCACTTGCCGCCCCACTGGGCTGTACTTGAAGATATCTGCGGGGCCCTAGATATATAATATCTGCAAAGTCACTTTCTTATTCTAATTTAGAGAAAATTTGGGACGGAGCAAATGTAGCCAAATGTTCTTTCTAGATGATTTTGATTACCCCTCCACCTCTGTTAATGGGCTACATCGTGTCCTCCCCAAATTCATGTTAAAATCCCAACCCCCAGTAATGGGATCTGGAGAAAAGGTCTTTAAAGAGGTACATAAGCTCTGAGAGGCCCCTTGGGATAGGACCTGATGCAGTCTGCCTGGTGGTGCCTTTATAAGAAGAGGCACTATGTGTGTGCAGGCACATAGGACAAGTGTGGTATAGAGGCACTAGGGGGTGGCCCTCTGCAAGCCAGTAGAGAGGCCTGGAACAGACCATTCCCTTATGGTCCTCTAGGCTTCCAACCTGCTGAGACCTTGATCTTGGAATCCCAGACTCCAGAGCTGTGGGAAACAAATGTCCCTTGTTTCAGCCACACAGTCTGTGATACTTTGTGATGGCATCCCAGCAAACCAATACAACCCCCAACCAAATCTCTTGAATCACCCACCTGGAAGAAGTAATGAGAGGGTGGCTGTGGAAACATCTATGCAGTGAGGCTATTTATTAACATTTTAACGTTTAGAGAGTGGACCTTCCAGCCCCCTGGACGTGCTTATTTGAAACATGGATGGCTCGGGTAGCCTGTAATGCCCACGGTAAAGCTATTCTTGAAGCATCTGCAAGTAGCAGGTACTCAGGAATTTGATTCTTTATTGAGATATCCCGCCTGCTTTCCTCTTCCCCTTCATTGTTCTTTCTTTCTCCTCGCTCTTCCTTCTCTTCATCTCTGGCTTTTCTCCTCTCCTTCCTTCCCCTGCTTACACTGTCCCCCCTCTACTCTTTCTCCTGTCTGCCTTCTCTCTGATCTTTCCTGTTCTCCCTTCCCTTGTCCTGTATTTTCTCCCCTCTCTGTCCCCAACTCAAATACTTCCTCCTCACCTTTGTCTCCCCTCCTTATCCTACCTTTCTTTTAAAAAATTTTTATCTAAAAAGGACAGCTTTTCAATCTTTTTTACCTTTGTGCAAACATTCCTCAATATAAGATACCCCATGGGGTATTTTCTATGAATTCAACAGGGGCTGCAACAAAATAAGTGGCTTATCCAATCCCTATTAGAATGCCAGGCATCAGAGTACAGATGTGGAGGCATTTCTGGGTTGGCACAGGCTTTCCAAGTCTCCAAAGTCATACTACCAGGCAGACATCAACACTAACTGTTCACAAGTCCTTGCAACCACTTTTGAGCTAAAAATTCCTTGCGATTCCCTAAACTCTTTCAGATATATTTAAAATTGTCTGAGTCAGTGGGTGGGGAAGGCGGTGGCGGCAAGCGTGGGCTGGCAGAAATGACTAAAATGAACAGCGATTCTTGAACCTATCGGTATAAGATCAAGCGTGAATTTGAAAGTTAAAGGGCAGATTGTCATTAAATATCATATTTGAGGTACGTAGTTGTCTCCTCCAAATCATGTCTTACTTATTCATGTAAGCATTACAAAATGGAAATCTCTCGGCATTGAAATCAACAGTGTGGATTCTCCCATTCTGTCTGACTCCTCCTTTGCAGGAAACAAATAAAGAACTTCTCAGCTTGTTGCAAAATCTAGCATTCTCAACTCTGCACTCCAGCTTTTTGGATTTCACCTTATATATAGAATAACATACTTATAATCCATAAAAAGAATTCTTAAATTGCGGGAGAAATATGGCTTAACACGTCTCCTCTGGCCCAAAGAAAATAATTGGTATCCCAATAAAGTCATTATTAAAAGTAATGGATGGGCAAAGCCTGGAAAAACCATTTTTGAAAATTTCCAAACAGGGCGAAACAGGAAAATGTCTGGGTTTCACAGTGTTATTTAACAAACACACACTGTCTGCTCAGGGGACCTGCATCACCTCAGTCATGAATTCGACTCCTCTCATGGTGCCCCTTCTTGTAATGATGGTAAAATCCATGACATCCAGGACAGAAGTGAAAAACAAAACAAAACAGGAAAGCTTTCTACAGTTATAAAAGCTACAGCTATGAATTACCAGGTTTATCTTCAGTGACAAGTCAATGAGAAAAGACCAGGGCAAATGAGATTTTCAGAGCATCAGAAAGTACCCTGGCTGAAGGCAAACAGGACTCCTGGCCTTTGAGGGACACAGGCACTCTTTTGTGTTGTGTATAAGCTGTATGAAGCAGCAGGGCATGTCCCAGATCATTTGAAGTCATGGAAATGGACCATCATTTATTCTCTAGCTGGACTTTTTTTTTTTTTTTTTGCATATTTCTAGTATATGTTTCCCTTTATGATTTCATAGTCCCTTTTTCTTAACTCTCACCCTACTCATCTAATAGCAATTTGTTCCACCTAAAGATGAAAATTCAGGTATCCATCCCAGGAAAAGTACAATTGATATCTCCACTGTCTAGCAACTCTGGAGTTAGTTTGTCCATCATCCCCAGAAGAGGCCACATCTAACTATAGAACTGCAATGCCACGCCTCTATTAGGGTGTCCATATTCACAGCTATCACCCTAAGTCTAGAGGGGCAAGCTATCCCTGTAAAGAACCTTGCAAATGCCTCACTTTTATTCTATCTCTAACCAAAGTCTAACTGCTTGTCTATTAAGACAAAGAATTAAAGAGGAAATGAACAAAACCTAAGTATGTCTTTTTAGAATGCCATAGCCCGAGCAATCTCTAACACAGTAATTCAAAAACTGAAATTCATATCTAGATATTTATCTATATATCTATGTTGAGTTATATAAACTATGAATTTCAAAAATGGGTGGTTTGGAAATATGAGTAAAGGAGATTTCATAAGATCTGTAAATGCACCAAAAATGTGTACTGGATTCTTCTGAGACTACCAGACTCACATATCTGTCCACTGTTGCTCTAAGTACACTTGCTATTGTTTACTATTTGTCTTCCTGCATGCCTCACAACTCTTTCAGCTGTTCACATAATTTTCTACTCATTGCTATGCCTTTGAGCTTTTATTCTATAATCTATAGTACCAAGGTTAAGTCACATTTAAAAAGTTAAATGGAAAATAGCTCTCTTTCAAAGACTTGCATTAAATCCTGGCTCCTTTAGTATGATCTAAACCTCTGTGCCTCAATTTACTCTTCTGTCAACTGGCCATATTCAGTTATGTACTATCTATGTTTCCTCATACTCATTTTGTGAGACTTACCTGCGTCTAACTTACTCTACACTAGCGCTAGCATGGGGAGAAAATCCACAAAATACAGCAAAAGGAATACCAGGCTAAGTGGGTCTCCTTTCCTGGTTGCACCATCCTGAGGATATGGATTTGCCTCTTTAGGACATGGGACGTGAGAGAGCACAGGCAAAAAATAAAGGTGAGGCCATACAGAGTTTACAAACCAGCAGTTAATTTGAACTTTTCCATGTGTTTACAGGCTAATATAAGTAGAAGTTTACTCAAATTGATGACAGTTGAACAGGATTCCACTGTTCAGGTTTTGTGTATTACAGGTAAGCATTGTCTACGCCTGTGTTTATCATCCATTGGAATGACATGAATTCTAATCCCAAGAGGCATAAATGAGAAGTGAGATTCACTATATACACTGTATCTAAATTCTCTTTATATATAAATATGTTAGATAAGAAAACTATAGACGCTGTATACACCATATAGACAATTGTAACTCCTGGTTAACAGCCCCTAAAACTATTAAGAGAAAATGTTGAAGTAAACACACAGATGGAAGTTTGGGGTTTGTGTGATGTTTTCTGCCTTTATATTTTTATTTCCCAACATTCTTCTTATTCATTGTTTTTGAGTGATTGTGGACTCTGTCGAATGTCTGCTTTCGTCTGTGTGTAGGTAAAGAGATAGTTACTTGGGAATTGTGTAGGCTGGTTTTAAAATTATAGGCAATTCTTTTTCTACTTCATAGGAAATTTGTTTCATTAGGATTTTATATGAGTTTTCTGAACCCACTTGCCTCCTTTTGGAGGATCTTAGTCTTTATGAAGACAGAGGATCTTCCTGGATGGTCAAAAGTAGGTGATCTTCTAAAGCAGTGGTTCTCAACCTTCTGGCCCTTTAAATACAGTTCCTCATGTTGTGATCCAACCATAAGATTAATTTCGTTGCTACTTCATAACTGTAATGTTGCTACTGTTATTAATCATAATGTAAATATCTGATATGCAGGATGGTCTTAGGTGACCCCTGTGAAAGGGCCGTTCAACCGCCAAAGGGGTCGCGACCCACAGGTTGAGAACCGCTGTTAAAGCAAAGAATGGTTAGAAAGTCCAGATTGTGGATTAGGCAACCAGAATAGGGTGAACCAGGTGAGGGGTTTAGTCTTGATGCAATAGAAACTAAAATAAGAGTTAATTAAGGTTTTAAAGACGTAGATGGAATAAAGGAAATTATGATCAAGGAACTCACTGTGGTGTGGATTGAAGGAGTCATTAACATATGGTATTGTTATAATATCCAGAGAGTTATTATAATAATACGAACGAAGAGTGAATAATCACAATGTTGAGAATAAAATAGATCTGTAGTAGATTATTGATGAAATTTATATCAGAAATCAGCTGCTCCAGTGGTTTCTATTATTATCTAGACAGCTTAATTCATACTGTGAATATCTGTGTCTGCCCATTGCTGACACTGAAAATACTTGAACTTGGTCAATAGTTCATTTTACAGATAAAAGGGCAGTGATTCAGAGAGGTTAAGTGACTTGCTGCAAGTAAAGTTTATTGTTTATGAACAATTGAGGACAGCATAAGGGTTTTTGCATTGAACCATCCTGAACATATCAGGATTCCTTTCTTTGGGGAAGGAGGTATTGTTTTTCTTTTATAATTATAGAATTGGGGAGTCATTTGATTTTTTTCTGTATTAGCCTTTAATCTCAGTAGTTCAGTACTTCTTCCCTTTCAAAATGATTTTCTGAATCACTCTAGTGTTTGACTTTCATTTTTTCTTTGCTTTCTTTTTTTAACAAATATTTTTTTATTGATTTTTAGAGAAAGAGGAAGGGAGAGAGATAGATAGAAACGTTGATCATCGGTTGGCTGTTCCTTCAAGCCCCCTACTGGGGATCAAGTCCCCAAACCCTGGTATGTGCCCTGACTGGGAATCAAACCAGTGACCTCTTGGTTTCTGGGTTGATGCTCAACCACTGAGACACACTAGCCAGGCCCATTTTTTTTTCTTATACACCCATAAAACTACTCCACACTCAGGACAGTAAACACACCCAAAAGCCCTAAAAATTATTTCCTAGTTCTTCTATGTAATGCCTTCCTTTCCTGATCTCCTAAACACTACAAAGTAACCACTGGTCTGTTTTCTGTCTCTATATATTAATTGGAATTTTCTAGAATTTTATATAAATAGAAACACACAAGTATGTGTTCTTTTTTAAAATCTCATTTGTTGATTCATTACCTATATCTTGTTTTTTGTTTAATTTTTAAATTTAGGGTCCTTTAGAGTTTATAATAATATGTCTTTATCTTCAAATGATTTTATATTACTTCAAATACAGTATAAGAATCTTATGATAGTTTAATTCTATTTCTCCCCTCCTGAATTGTATGCTATTATCACACATTTTATGTGTTTATGTGTTATAAATTCTACAATACATACTATTTTTGTTTAAGCAGTCAACATCTTTAAAGAGATTTAAATAATAAGAAAACGTATGTTTTCCATGCAGTTACTATTTATGGTTCTCTTCATTCCCTTGGGTAGACCCATATTTCCATGGGGTCTTGTTTTCTCTCTGCCTAAAGGACTTCCTTTAACATTTCTTACAGTACAGAGCTGCTGTTGATGAATTGGTATTGCCATTTTCCACCATTTTTTCTTTTTTGGCAATCTCATTTGAACCTTTTCTCTCATATGCAGTCAAGATAAACTGAGCTAATGTTAGATGTTTAGTTCTACACATTATGTTAGCCTCCTCTATATTTCCTCGTATTTTTCAGAATTGAATTGGCAATTCTATCATTTCTTTTTACTTTTATATAAATTTTAAAGTCAACTTGTTGATATTTACAAAAATGTTTGCTGGAATTTTGATTGGTATTGTATTATTGGATCTATATAACATTTTAATACTGACTCTATTAAGCTATTAACACAGTATAGCTCTTTATTTACTTAGGTTTTCTTTCATGTCTTTCATTAGTGTTTTGTATATTTCTATTTATAGATCTTGGATTAAGATTTATACTAAGTAGTTCCATTTTGTATTATTAGTAGTATTAATTATTAGTTTACATTTCTCATGTGATATATAGTAGTAACTAGAGGCCTGATGCATGAAATTCGTGCAAGGGGCTCAGTCCTCACAGCCCCTCACAGCCTCGGCCAGCCCTCGCAGCCCCAGCTTCATCCAGACGGTCATCTGGAAGGTTGTCCAGACAGTCATTCCACTGTTCAGTCTAATTACATATTAGCTCTTTATTATATAGGATATAATTGACTTCTGTAGGTTGACCTTGTATTCTGAGACCATGTAAAACTCATTTATTTGTTCCAGGAGTATTTTGTGAATCTTTTGAAATTTCCTACATAGATAATCATATTATCTCCAAATAAAGATGCATTTCTGTCTTTCTCTCCAATGTATGCCTCGTTTTTTCTTGCTTTACTTTACTAGCTACAACTTTCAGTATTGTGTTAAATAGGAATGGTGGGAAAGGACATCCTTGCCTTGTTGTGGAGCTTAGAAGAAAACTGTTAGTCTTTTACCAGTAAGCATCATGGTAGTTGTAGGTTTTTTGTAGATATCCTTTATTAAGGTAAAGGATTTTGCTCACAAATATTTATTTTTAATATATGAGATTGTATCATAAATGAATGTTAGGTTTTGTTGAAAGTTTTTTCTGCATAAATTAATATGATAATATTTTTTTCTTATTTAGTCTAATAATATGGTGAATTGCGGTGATTGAATTTTGAATGTTGAACCAGTCTTACATTCCTGAAATGAACTCCACTTGATTTTGATGTATTACTGGTATGCTTTTTATATATGACTGTCTTTGATTTGTTAATATTTGTTATGAACACTAACTCCTCACTTAGTCATGCTTCAGACACTTAAATGTCTTTACCTCACTTCTACTTATACCACGTACCTCCCAGTTTTGTTCCTACTCCTCTGACTCATTTGATGTTTCCATGTATGGTTCCTTTTCTTCTGTACAACCTCAAATGTTGTGAAATCCAAACTTTTCTTCTTGGCCTTTATCTTAGTTTCAGTCTTCATAGTTCCATTGACCTTATCCTTTCTCATTGCCCCAGTATGGCAGATGGATTACTAGCATAGATCATTCTTCTTGTTTCAGACCCATGTTTTCAAATAACTTCTGAATATCTTCAGCTATATGCCCTACCTTCATCCATTCCCTTATTCATCAAAAAAAAAGATTTATTGAGTTATTATACTCTATGCTGTAACAAAGATTTTGCCCTCATGAAAGTTACATAATTGTGTGTGTGTGTGTGTGTATGTGAGAGAGAGAGAGAGAGAGAGAGAGAGAGAGAGAGAGAGAGAGAGAGAATAAATAATTCACAAGATAAATGTTATGCTATTAGATGGTAAGTATTATACAGAAAATAATTCACCCTATGGTAAAGATCAAGAGTGCCTGGGGAGAGTGTGGGACTAGCAGTTTTAAATAGAGTAATCAATGAAAGCCTTGTTTTGAAGGTGTATTACAGCAAAATGTTGAAGGATATATAGGAATTAGGCCTTGTATATCTGGGAGAAGCATTCAAGTTAGAGGGGTTGCAGTGCAATGGTTGTAGGGCAGTGTGAGCCTGGGTCTTCTAGGACAGTAAGGAGACTGGTGCCTGCCAGTGTAGTGTGAGGAGGAAGAGAAGAGGAGAATAAGTCAGAGAGGTAATACAGGACACATCTTGCAAGTTCTCATGAGCTTTTATAAAGAACTGATCTTTATTCTAAATAACCCCTCAGTGCTTGCGAGGTTCTGAGCAAAGGCATTATTCCTCTGCCTGCTGTGTCTCTTGAACATCAAACTGTCCAAAATTTAAGTAATTTATTCCACTTATTTATTTTTCCAACCCAACTCTACTACCCTACCTTAGTTTCTTATAAAATCCACTGTCTCCCAAGCCAGATGTAAGTGAAATTTACTTCTTGCTCATATAATAGTCCAATACATGTTTCCATCATCAGCCAGTGACTCCCTCTTACTTATTGATTCAAGGAATATGGGTATTGTATACATGGTTCTACCATCCCTTATGGCCTCATCACTGAGCTTCAACCAGCAAAAAGAGACAGAAGACAGAGGGCCCTCTCCTGTAGGGGCAACACCTATCACTCTCTCATTTTCCATTAATGAGAACTCAAATGTGCCACTTAAAGGTTAGAGGCAAGAATTATAGTCTAGGTGGGTGCCCAGAGAGAAAAGATTTGAATCAACAGCTAAACTGTTATTTTCTCATCAAATAATATGAAATTAATGGACTCTACCAACTAAATACTTTTATATATATACTAGAGGCCCAGTGCACAAAAATTTGTGCACTCATGGGATCCCTCAGCCCGGCCTATGCCCTCTTGCAGTCTGGGACCCCTCAGAGGATGTCCACCTGCTGGCTAAGGCCTGCTCCCTGGGGGATCAGGCCCAAGCTGGCAGTCAGACATCCCTCTGGCAGCCTGGCTGTCCTCGGGGGATGTCCGCTTACCAGCAGGGAGCAGACCTAAGCTGCAGTCGGACATCCTTAGTGCTGCTGAGGAGGCGGGAGAGGCTCCCACCACCACCACTGTGCTGGCAGTCATCAGCCTGGCTTGTGGCTGTGCAGAGCTCTGACTCTGGAAGCGCACTGACCACCAGGGGACAGCTCCCACATTGAGCATCTGACCCCTGGTCGTAAGTGTGTGTCATAGTGAGCAGTCATTCTCAGTCAGTCTGCTGTTAGAGTCAATTTGCATATTACCCTTTTATTATATAGGATAGCGGTCTGGTGCACAGGTGGGGGCAGGCTGGTTTGCCCTGAAGGATGTCCCGGATCAGGGTAGGGGTCCCACTGGGGTGCCTGGTCAGGTTGGATGAGGGGCTGATGGCTGTTTTCAGGCTGGCCACACCCCCTTTAGGGTGGTGGGTCCCCACTGGGGTGCCTGGCCAGTCTGGGTGAGGGGATGAGGGCCATTTTCAGGCTGGCCAAGCCCCCCGGCAATGGAAGCTCCCAGCCTCTCTTTTTTTTCTTTTTCTTTTTTATTCTGGGATTTATTTACCTTCTATAATTGAAACTTTGTAGCCTTGAGTGGAGCTCAGAGCCAGCCAGGGCAGGCGGGAAGCATGGCTTCCTTCATCACTGGAGCAACCAAGCCTCCTGCTTTCTCCAACTTGGTGGCTGCCGGCCGCCATCTTGGTTGGGTTAATTTACATATAGTCGCTCTGATTGGCTGGTGGGCGTGGCTTAAGGCATAGCAAAGGTATGGTCAATTTGCATGTTTGTCTTTTATTAGTGTGATTGATAAACTTTTCTGCTTTATTTGGGTGTTATACTCTCTACTCAAATTTTTTGGGGGAAAAATCTATTCTCTGAGGTTTAAGGGTCTTCTATAGATGTCCTGTCTCTCACATTCAAATTTGGTCATTTTCATACATTTCCAGGAACTCCTCATAACTTTTATGCTGACACTCAAGGCCTTTTGCTGATCAGATTTACAGACTTGCTTGATCTCAGATTCTGCTGTCTCCACCAAGTCTGTGTGTGTTTTCATGGTGTTATCTGCTTTTCCACAAATCATTGGTGTCCTATTACATGCTCCTTGTGCCTAAGTCACACCATTCCACATGCACAGGCAAATGCCAACCCTTAGAACAGCTGATCAAGACCACTTCTAACCTTGCCAAAGGCCCCAGGAGATGAGAGGTGTGCTTGGTGTTCCACACCTCCTTAGTTATGACCTGGTACACCATCCATGGTTCCGGGTGTGACAGAAAACAGACACATTTTATTTTTATAAAATTGATTTGATGCAGAAATGTCACATTATCTTTCTCTCATCCTTCCTTCCTTCCTTCCTTCCTTCCTTCCTTCCTTCCTTCCTTCCTTCCTTCCTCCTTCCTCTCTTTCTTCCTTCCTTTCTTTCATTTAGACAGTGTTTTATAGTGTTTAGGCCAAAGTATCTTATATTTTCAAAGTGTGGGTTGAATAAAATCATATCCAGAATTTCTTCAAGCATCCGAAGTGATGGATTCTAAAGTTCATGAACATGAGGCCTCATCTTTTATAGCATCTGCCTTGTGAGGCCTGGAGTTTGTGAGCACAGTATTTTTTTACAGACCTCAGAATGCTCTTCAGATACCACTACCTATGCACATCACAATTGTTTGACACAAACCATCAGATCAATATTAGATTTCTGGGGAGTAAGGAATTCAGATGCTATTTAAACAGCAAGACCTTTTCAGGTTAATAGAAAATGTGTATTTCTATTCCTATCTCATTCCCCAATCCATCTGAAACATATTTGGAAATTAAACAGGTGGGTAACATGTGAGTTTTAAGATGGAATTTCCTACTCCTTTGGTTCCTACTGCCAACAGCATTTTTGCAATTAATTTAACATTAGATGGACATAAAGAAACATGTTTCTCATCTCTGCAGGAGACTATATAAGATAATTGGGGACAGATTACTTCTTTATTATAAATTAGTAATATTTTTCATGTCTTGCATCAATATTTTTCCTATACCTTAGGAAGGGCAGAAGCGTGTACACCTGCACCTCTCTTATCTAACTTTGATACTTGTCCAGAAAATTTATTTATTCGTGTCTTGAACTTACTTATTCTTCATTGAAGTTAGAGCTATTAAATTGTCTTTTTAAAAAATCTATTGTTTCTAAATGTGTAAAAGAAAAAGAACTTACATTGGAATGATTTTTTTTATGAGAGCAGAGAACTCTACCATAAACACAATGGCTAGCAAATATTTGTCACCCAAGAAATATTTGTTAACTGTGTCCTTCCCTTTTATTTTTCTATGTGGTGTCAGATAAAATAAAGCCCACTATAATAAGAATAAAAACAATAAAATGATTTTTAACTAAATATCTTACAGATAATATTGAACAATTTTTTTCATATTTGTCTTAATCAGAGTTTTTGGAAAATTTAATTCATATATTCTCCCTCATCAAAGAACGTCTCAAGAAAAAATAGTATCTTTATTATAAAATGACACCCACGCTATAATAAATCTTCATGAGTGGGTGATACTGACTTCAGAAGCATGGGATAAATTGCCCCAAATTCATGTTTTAGTTCCATTATGTTAATGCCATGCAAACATCCCTTTATAAGGCACACTATTTATACTTCTCTACATTAGTTCTTTCAAATTTACCTTAGGAAATAAATTCATTGTTTTCTTCAAGCTATCCTCTTGAGGCTTTAAGTGTCATCAATACATTCAAAGATACATACTCATAAATTGAACTGTTGTTCATAATCCCAACTTAAATGATTTGCAGATATATTCATGACAAGGAACTAAATTCCTTAGGCTATTTGCACAAATCTTGCCTGTTGTGAATAATGTTGTGGACATAGGTGGACAAATATCTCTTCAGGACCCTGATTTCAATTATTTTGATTAAATGTGCAGAAGTGGGATTGCTGGATCACATGGTAATTCTATTTTTAAGTTTTGAGGAACCTCCATTCTGTTTGTCATAGAAGCTACATGATTTTACACTCCCATAACAATAGATAAGGGTTCCATTTTCTCCACATCTTCACTGACACTTATCTTTTTTCCCCTTTGACCATCCTTCTTTCTCAGTGTCATATTCAATCCATGCCCTATTAATTTCATCTCTAGATTCATTCTGATGCACCCACTGCTTTACATCATCATCTTTATGACATGGACCAACACAACATTTTCAATTTCCTACACTACTATAAAATCCTATAAAAAATATCATATCACTATTATCTTGTCCAATATATTCTTTAGAAACTATCCAAAGTGATATTTTCTAAATTTAAAAATAACATGCACTTCCCTATTGCTTAAAAGTCTGCAATGGCACTGGAAAGTGTGGCTCAGTTGGTTGAGCATTGTCCTGTGCACTGAGAGGTAGCTGGTTCTACGCTGGGTCGGGGCACATGCCTGTGTTTCAAGCTCAATCCCCAGTAGGAGATGTGTGGGAGGAAGCTGATTAATATTTCTCTCTTATCAATGTGTCTCTTCCCCTCTCCCTTCCTCTCTCTCTAAAAATCAATAGAAACATACTTTTTTAAAAACTATAATGGTTTCTCATTGTAGTTGTAGTAAAATTCAAATTTCCCATTATGGGAAAATCTCTACCTATTCTTACTTCTGCTTACTTCTCTCTAAAGTCACCACAACTTGATCTACTTTTATGACCTTACAAAGCTGAGTTCTTTCCCACTTTGTTCAAGCTGCTCTATGTATCTAGGCCACCCTACAGCTGACTTTGTCAATACTGTCACCTACCCAAACTCCAGTCCCTTGCTAACTCTTTAGAAAGACCTTCTGTGATTAAACTAACTATATTAATGTTCATAACCCACTAGATTTTCCCCACTATTTTTAAAAAATATATTTTTATTGATTTCAGAGAGAAAGGGAGAGGGAGAGAGAGATAGAAACATCAATGATGAGAGAGAATCACTGATTGGCTGCCTCCTTCATGCCCCCGACCAGGGATCAAACCCACAACCTGAGCATGTGCCTTGACTGGAATTGAACCCGGGACCCTTCAGTCCTCAGGTCGAAGCTCTAGTCACTGAGCCAAGCCAGCTAGAGCCATTTTGTTTTGTATTTTGCATATCAATTCCTTCTGATTTTGTGTTTATTTTTTTATTGTTTGTAGATGTGTCTTCCTCAATTTGGAAGAGGTGTTTTTTACTTTCTACATACTGGGAGTTTATCGAATTTTATCATTTTATATGATTGTAACCAGTAGTTAATTGTACAATTGGAATAGCAACAAAAAGCTCAAAACTAAAATGAATAAAAGGAACATCCATAAATTAATATTTTATTTTAACTTAAAACATACATATGTGTTTTCTTCTACTGATCTTTTTATCTAGGCCAAGGACTTTTTTAAGTATATTGTTGAATGATTTGGGTTATTTTAGATTCTTTTTTCTTTTTGCAGCAGCATAACCCATACTGTTTTGACTATGATTTCTAGTTTCAGTTGCTTAATTTAAATCAAATGAGAAACTAAAGACACCTTTGAAACAATCAGAATATCAATCCCTTCTAGATTTTGTATTTCTTTTTTATTATTTTTAGATGTGTCTTCCTCAATTTGGAAGAGTTTTTATTTTCTTCTTTTGTTGTTATATGGTTTTGTTTTTGGTGAATATGTTCTTCTTGAGTTCTTTCAAAGATTTTACTCAGATTGTTTTCTCATTGTAATCACACAGGGACTCAGGCTCCTTCCATCCTGTCCTTTGTCCTCCTCAAGTAACATATTTGTGTTGCTCCGATCTAGAAATGGCACATATTACCTTTACTCACATTCTATTGGCTAGTGTTCAATCACATGATCACTTTTAACTGCTAAAGAGGCAGGAAATGTAGTCTAATTGTGTGCTCAGGAAGGAGAGGAAATGGGTTTGGTTAGCAGCTAGAGCTAGACAGTCTTGGCAATAATATCCTTTAAATCTATTTTAATATTGTTATACAATTTGGGCTCTATTTAATATGGTAAATTGGAAAAAGAAGATGACTACATTTTATAAGTATTAGTTATTCTGGAATGGTCTATATAAGAGTCTGTTTGTTCTACTTATCCTAATCTCTTGGCAAGTATTGCCTGCAAAGAGAGTTAAGTAGAAGATATTTTATCTTATTAATAGTGTCCCCTACTAGCACTTATGCAGACTGAATCAGAAAGAACCCTCTTTAAAATAAAATAGAATCATAATATAAGTTGCCATTGTAAGTAGAATCATGTTATAAACATAAAAATATTAAAATAGTCTCTACTATTTCCTGGCCTACAAGTCAGTTCCTTTGGCTTTCACATACTTATTAGGTGTACGCAAAACATTCATGTGAGTTATAGGAATAAATGGCATTGGTGGCTATAACAGAATTATTTTGTTGGTCAGCATTAGCTTCCATGCACATGGATTAAGCCTGTTAGAACTATTTGTAGGTATTGAAAATACCATCTTGCCAAATATGTTTCATTACTCATCAATCAGCAGTGATTCCTAAGATCTATTGTTAAAGAGAATTTGCTAGATTAATTGATATCATCACAGGATGCCCAACAAAATATTAATACCTTAACTGGAAAGACTAATAAATCAATCCCAAATTGCATTATTATTTTATCATGAATTAATGCATTAAGTTACTTAACTCTTTGCAAGTGACTAAAGGTATTCAAAGGAGGACAGCTGAAATTTTAATGGCAAATATTGGAGAGACTAGAAAACTGGATATAGATACTGAATTAAACACTCCTGGCAGGTAGGGGGCAAGCCTGGGGGCATAAGGGGAGTAGAAAGGTAGCATTAGCTTGTAAAATATTTGTAATTTTATATATATATATATATATATATATATATATATATATATATATATATATAAAATCTCCAGAGTCTGCTTGCTGCGAGTGATACACTACTATTTCTCTCTCCCTTCCTCTCTGTAGAAAATCAATAAAATATATTTTTAAAAAAAGAATAGTTTTAAAAGCCCCTTGTATTATTCAATAGCCACTTCCATACACTATATGTCGCTTTGTCTCATGGCCTTCTAGTTACATCAAACATTAGACATATCATATGTCAATGGGAAAGCAAGGTTGATTTTTTAAAACAACTTTATCAAAGTATTATTAATATATAAAATGCACATATTTGAGGTATACAATTTGATGAGTTTGGATATATATATATACCCATGAAACCATCCCCCTAATCAAGCTAATAGACATATCCATCGCCTCTAAAACCTCCCTGTGTCCATTGTTGATTATTTTTCTGGGTTTAGTGTTGTTGTAATAACTATTAACATGATATCCTCTTAACAAAATTTTAAGTTCACAATACAGTATTGTTGACTACTGGCACTATGCTACACAGCAAAGCTCTAGAACTTATTCATCTTGCAAAACTGAAACTGCATAAAAATTAAACAATTCTCCATTCCCCTGGCTCCCTGGCCCCTGGTAACCACTATTCTATTCTTTGCTTCTATAAATTTGACAATTTAGGTACCTCATGTATGTGGGATCATGCAATACCTACCATTCTATAACTGGCTTATTTCACTTAGTTGCTGTACAGTCATAAAAAAACCAACTATTGATAGACCCAAATATGGTTAAAGCTCAAAAATTATACTATTGAATAAAATAAGCCAGACACAAAGGAGTACATCCTGTATGATACCATTTATACAAAATTCAAGAAGAAGCAAAATTACCCTATGGTGATAGAAATCGGGATAGTGGCTTTTTTGAATTTGGGTGAATATTGACTAGAAAGCTACAGAAGAAAATATATAGAATACTAATATTCTGTATATTTTTCTGGAAGATGGTTATGTGCTAGTGTGCATTTGTCAAAGAATACAGAACGGTACAGAATATTTGAGCATTTTCTGAATAATGAATACTGTTAATAAAAATTGTATTACCTGTGCCCAAAGAGTATTCCTGTGAAGATGTGCGAGAGTCCATGGCCAGCGTGGCTTTCACGGGTTCAAAGACTTGGAGGAAGGGCTGACGTGCAAATGATACACAAGACAAAATATTAGTTTTGACTACCAGGGAACCAGAGGACCACTTAACTAAAGAAGTCAAGTTCTCTCTTGCTTCTTTCCCAGCTGCTTTTATTAGCTAGAATACACAATTGCCTTTAGGAATGCAAACAGACATATCAATGGTAATGTTTAGCAAACAGTAAGATTGTCAGGTTTTAGGGGAGTTTGCTGTAGGCCATTGAGTCAGCAGCAGGTAATAAAATGTAGATATCACCCTGTGAATATCAAAAGGAGTCCTGATCAGCCTTCTGCCAGGCTCCTCACATTTATATCAACTACTGTTGATCTTGATCTCCAGCAAAGATGCAAAAATAGTAATTGCTCAATAAAAAATAGTGAAATTCAAATTTAATCTGAATCATTCTCTATATGGCACCTGTTTCTAATAGATCCCCAGAGCAGACAGACTGAAAGAAGAAACCATAGACATGAGAATATTTTCATTTCCTTTTAATTCTATGAGTACAACCAAAATCTAAATTGAAACACCAAAGACATGAAAAGTAAAATTAATAACATTATGGAATTCAGAAATACTGGTGAATTTGAAGCAGGTGCTCTCATAAATAGTCACCCATGGTAAATGTGAATTTTGCACCTTGCATTTGACTCATGAAAACATGTACACATCTGGCTTCCTGGTTATTGGGCATGAGTTGAAAAATTTTGGTTTAGATCTATAAATCAATGCACTTAAATCCAAAAGATTAATAGTAATAACTCAGAGCTCACATTGGCCCCTTGGCTCTCTCTGCTGATGAACTAAAGTGGAAGGTTTGACTTAGCTTTTGGAGAACTTCAGAAGCCTTAGATGTAATAGACTTAAATAATTCTCTTAGCGTTACTTTGTCAAGTTTAGGAAAGTCAGCCAAGTTAAGCTCTGAGGTCCGTCTGGGACTGATGTAGTTTTCCCCTGGATACATATAGGGATTGTGCACATAAATTAATGATTTAATCATGACAGTGTTACTGCACAGACACCAAATAGCTCTCCAGTTGCATGGTTCCAAAACTATCTATTTAAAGTTTTCAGAAACAAAAGTTATGTCAAAACACATTGTAAAGGCTTAGTAAAATTGTATTACATGGTCCTATTCAATAGTCCCTATTAAAATAAATATAGAAACAGAATAAACCAATGCAAATATTCTGTATATACAGTTACAGAAAAATAGGTACTAAATGGTGTACTACTTGATGCATTAGAAAGAGAAGGATAATCATATCTAAAAGTTGCCATAATGAACAGATGTCAGTCTGGAAGGGCTTTCTCAATGTGATCTACAAAGATTAGACCTTGAGTCTCCTCTATTGAACTATTAATACAATTTGGACAGACATTCTAGGTATCAATACTATCAAATGTATGGCTTAATGCTGCGATTTAAATCACTTCCTGTCTGTCACAACATTTCTACATAACAAATTATACCTTTATTAGATACTTTTTTTTTTTTAAAGAATGGCTTTTCTTTTTTTTCTCTTTTTTTATATTTTATTGATTTTTTACAGAGAGGAAGGGAGAGAGATAGTCAGAAACATCGATGTGAGAGATACATCGATCAGCCGCCTCCTGCACATCTCCCACTGGGGATATGCCCGCAACCCAGGCACATGCCCTTGACCGGAATCGAACCTGGGACCCTTCAGTCCGCAGGCCGACGCTCTATCCACTGAGCCAAACCGGTTTTGGCGTTTATTAGATACTTATTGCTGCATAATAAACTACCAAAATTTGGTAGCTGAAAATCACAATAATAGTATTTGCTCATGGTATTGTTGGTCAGCAATTTGAGCTGGGCTCAGCTGAGTGATATTTCTTCTGACCTCTCCCAGAGACACTCACTCAGCTCTGCTCATCTGGCTGGCTCATGGCTAGTTAAGATAAGGGGCAGATCCTTGATCCTCCTCATCTCACCATCCAGCAGGCCTGCCTGGGCTTACTTACATGGTTACAGCATGTTCAAAGAGGGCAAAGGGAAGTGGCCAGGCCTCTTAAGGCCCATAGTCAGAATTCACACAATGTGCTTCCACCTTGTTCTGTGGCTCGAATAAGTCATTAAGCCAGCCCAGATTCAAAAGGTTAAGGAAATAGATTCCACATGTCAAGGGAGGAACTACAAATAATTTGTGGCCATTTTAAATGTAGCACAGTCCTCTCCCTGGGCACAATTATTTCGATTTTTCTTATGAAAGAAACACCTCCTAAGACCATCAAAAGTAGTGGTATGTGACAACTTTCTAGGGGAAAAAACAAAAGAGCCCCAATCATGGAACATTTGCTCATTTCTGAGGTATAAATACTACCAGCACGCACAATTTCAAGCTACTGATATGATATCACTGAGTGTGAGCTGGAAAATAATGCACACAATTGGCTCTCAAAAGCTGGGATGAGCTGTCTCCAGCACACTACTGCCCCAAAGTCTCATTCGATTATGGCATCAGATACAAGGGCACTATATCAAAATCTGCATCTGGTCCAGATGTAGATGGGGCTCCTTGAGTGCAGCTTCTCAATTTATAGGCCTAGGAAAAGAGTCTGCTTCCCATATTCCCAATGCATGATTTTGAAAGTGACAAGATAACTAGAGGAGTAGTCAGTGTTACTTAAAAAGGATAGGAATTGCCCGGCAGTTGTGGCTCAGTGGTTGAGCATTGACCTATGAACCAGGAGATCATGGTTTGATTCCTGGTCAGGACACATGCCAGGGGTTCAGGCTCGATCCCCAGTGTGGGGTGTGCAGGAGGCAGCCAATCGGTGATTCTTTTTCATCATCGATGTTTCTATCTCTCTCTCCCTCTCCCTTCTTCTCTGAAATCAACAAAAAAAAAAGTTTTAAAGGAGAGGAACAAACATAAAATAGCAGACACTAGTACTTAGCAATATAGCAGATATTATCAGGTTTCCCAATCCCAGGAGATGACAATAGTCCCCGACTAGGGTTCTGATCTACTCTATGAGAGTAACTCTTTAGTCCATTGCTATCCTTAAGTCTTAACATTACTCTCTGGTTCTGCCCTCTAGGATTTTTACTTTGCCCCTGAGATGACTTTTTTTTTTTACCATATTAAATGCCACATGTTTTCAGCTGAATAGCTTTCTCATCTTGTTTCCTATTTAGTGCAAATTGGGGGTCCAGAAGTATGTTTTCATTTTGCACTGTCTGTGCCACTTATAGATCAAGGTGCCATAATTCCCTAAAAATTATTTTGGTTTTCTTATGTATCAGATGATAAGACTTTTTCAGAGCCATTTTTGAATTAGGCTTCTTTGTGATCATGCTCTTAAATTACCTAAAAGCCTTTTTGTCTAGATAAGAGGGTTTACTGTCTTAAATATTTCCGAGATCTAACATAGTCTCTTACAGCTACACTGTGGGTTTGATACTTACTATGAGACTATTTTTTTTTTTTAATTTGAATCTATCAAATCCTATATTTCCTCTGAACTCTGCTGGAAAATTGAATATCTCCTTCTTTAGTTCATCTCTCTCTTCTCATACACATGCAGTTTAAAAGAAGCATGTGTGTAAATCTTCTTAATTATATACCAAGTTCATTAGTACAGTGTAATAAGTACCAGGTAAGAATTTGAATGGGTGGTCACCAGTCAAGGCAGAAGAGACACCTAAACTGATTTCCAAAGGATGAATAGAAGTTGGCAAAGATAAGCACAAGGGACACATGCTGGAATCTTCATGTCATTCAAAATAATTTCAGTATGAATTGCTAGAATGTACAGCTTAGTTGGGACTAAATGTTATAATTTTCACTACATCTTGAAAGCAGTGAAGGCAGGTGGGGTGATTGGAAAGATTTTTAGAGGGAAAAACAGAATCAGACTTGCAATTAGAAAATGCATGCCACATGTGCAAGAGGTAAGTTTTCTAGCCATAATAAGTACATAAAATTGAGATTTTTTTCATTGTACAAGATATTTCTAAACTGGTCTCCAAAATGAGATCAACTTAAACTTCCATCAGTTTATCTTTATTGGACCTTTTAAGTTTGGCCAATTTTATGGGTGGAAATAGTATCTCACTGTTGCTTTGTCTTTTCTCTGATTAATTAATGAGGTTAAGCATCTATTCATGTTGTTCAATATGTTTTCCTCAACTATGAATTGCCTGTTCATAACTTGTATGCGTTTTTTCTGCTGGTTTTAAGTGCTGTTTTGTATTTTTAGTTATTAATTATAAATTAATTATTTACACACTCAGATCTTTTTCCAATTTATCGCTTATTTTTTAACTGTTTCCATAATGTCTTGAGTGGTATAATTTTTAATGGTATCTCAGAGTTTCTGAGGACTAGGAATCTGCAGGCAGCTTGTCAGTGTTGTTCTGGCTTAGGGTCTGTAATGACATCACTGCCAAGCTGCTGGCCAGGACTGCAGTCTTCTGAGTTCAACTGGGGCTGGAGAATGTGCTTCTGCACTTACCCATGTGGCTACTGGAAGGTCTCAGTTCCTTCCTGGCTTTGGCTAGAGACCTCAGTTCCTTGCCACATGGCTCTCTTCATTTGATTCCTTAGAGTCTTCATGACATATCAGTTGGCTTCTCCAGGAGCAAGTGATTCAAGACAGACTGAGCCAAGGATTGAGCTGCAATCTTTTAAAATCTAAGTTTAGAAGTGACACACTGTCACTTCTATATTCTATTTATCATTCAAACCATCCCTCATAGAATGTGGCATACATCTACACAAGGATGTGAATGCAGGAATCATTGGAGGGCATCTTGTAGACTATCTACCACAGATGATAAATGAATTAGTGTCAGAAGGACTCAGATTTATTTTGTATATATATTTTAGTGAACATAGAATCAATTAAAGTAGTTCTCAATCAGTAGTAATTTTGACCCTCAGAGGACATTTGGCAATCTCAGGTGATTCTTTTGGTGGTCACACTATGGGAGGAGGGCAGACACCACTAGATATTAATAAATATCTGTTGCTAAATTTTAAAAATACCCCTCATGTTGCCATAGCCAGTTTTTCTCAGTGGATAGAGCATCGGACTGCGGACTGAAAGGTCCCAGGTTCAATTCCAGACAAGGGCACATGCCTGGGTTGCAGGCTGGATTTCCAGTAGGGGGCATGCAGGAGGCAGCCAATCAATGATTCTCTATCATCATTGATGTTTCTATATCTCTCTCCCTCTTCCTTCCTCTCTGAAATCAATAAAAATATATTTTAAAAAATAATACCCCTCATGTTAAATAATCATCCAGCACAGAATACCCATAGTGCTGATGTTAAGAAGTCCTAACACAGAGAAAGTCTAAATAAATAGCAGACATCTTTGGTTATTAAATAGATTTTTAGCTAATTCTATTCAAAGAATGGTAAATATGCAGATTAATTTCTAACCACACACACACCCCTACACACACACACACACACACACACACACACACACACATACACACACACCTCTACAGTTGATTACATCAAAGCAAAGACTTATACCCATAGAAGATACCATCTATTAAAATAAAATTTGGGAGCATTTAAGAATTGTAGCTAGCAGCTAGCTATTAATGTTAATTGGGTCAGAGTGCTATGTTCACAGAAGTCACTGAAGAAATATGAACTTCAGCAAAGAATGGGATGGTGTTTCTCTAATTTTCCCCATAGATCGTATTTTTGAGTTTCTTTTTCCTGCTAGATGTCATAACATGATTGGGTCAATGACTACATCTCCCAGGGTCACATAAATTCTGTGAAGAACGGGTAGTGTTAGCAGAGGTAGCTAGATATTAATAAAAGAAAAGGGGGCAAAACTGTCTAAGCTTTATTAGGCCAGCAGCTTCACACACACTCCAGGTGATAACAGCATTGCCCTGCCGAGGTTCTCCCTTGAACAGCCACCCTCTAGTACTGGGATTATAGGAGGGGAGAGAAAGGGCAAAATTCCTCTGCTGGGTACATGCCCAGTAGAATACAAGATGGCACAGGGGGAGCTCCTTCTACTTTGAGGTAGGCACATTAGAAGCTAAGATGCAACCATAAAGGGAAGGTGTCTAATCTTGGAAAAAGACCAGATTGCTAGGGGAGGGCTCAGCACAAGCCTGCCAAGGATTGGGAAGGAGATTGGTCAGTTTGAAAGATGGAGATAATATAATCAAAGCTTAACAAATGCCACGTTTCTCTTGCCCATAGAAGCTGAACAGACTGTTGAATCTCAGGGGGAAGGTGGGGATAGATGGGTGGGTGGGAAGAGATCAACCAAAGAACTTGTAGGCATATACGTATAACCCATGGCCATGGACCACAAGATGGTAGAGGTCTTCTCCAGTCCCTCCCTTTTCTGGTGCTGAGGGTCCTGCCAGTGGTGGTGTCCCTCTAGGAATGCAGCTCCTGAAGACTAGCCGTCTTCTGCACTCCAGTCCTCCCTAGTTCTCTGTAATGTGATTTCTCAGCTCTGCTGCTCTCAGATACAGAGCTAATGATAGATTTCTACAGCTGTTAGTCACTGAGGGTCTCACATTTGCTGGATCTCTAAACCATGCAGTCTTTCTGTACCTAGGCCCATCATTACAATTTTATTTTTCAGAATCCCATATGAGTGTCTTTTGCTCCTTACTGGACCTGACATAAACCTGACCAATAGACTGTGGGCACAAGATCGTGACACTGGATCCCACACAGGGTTGGGAAAAGCTTTGTATGATGAGAAGAGGAATGGGCACTGCTGTTAGCAGCTGTGTGTGCAGTAAAGTGGATTATAAATTATGTCAGAGAGAGCAAATATTTATCATAAATTTCCTGGCCACTACATATATATATATATATATATATATATATATATATATATATATATATATATATATATATATCTTTGTCCCAGGTTCCTGGCCTGAGCTCCCAAAACTTCCTGGAATTTCCTGAGTGATAGAAGTATCTTTTGTTATTCAAAATGAGTGTTTTTTCACCACACCAGCATTTATACTTCAAGTTGGGGGCTGGTCACCAGAAAGACCAAGCATGTGAAGGTTGAAACTTTCAGACTTACCTTCAGATTTCTAAGGGGGAAGAGTGTGGCAGAAGCTGGCATTCAAACACCAAAAGCTGCTGATTTAATTAATCATTCCTAGGTAATAACATTTCAGAAAAAATTTTGAACAATGAGATTTGGGGAGCTTTTGGGTTGATGAACACATCAATGCACTGTGTCCAGAGAGGGTCTGGAAGCTCTGTCCTCTTGTCCCACTGACCTTGTCCTCGGCTTCTCTTCTATTTGGCGCCTCTTAAGTAGTAGCCTTTATAATAAAAACTGTAATAGTAAATGTAGCACTTTTCTGAGATCTGTGGTGTGTTCTATTGATATATTGAACCTGAGGAGAAGAGTTTAAGGAAGCCCTTCAATTTGTAGTCTGTAGGGCAAAGCAGAGGTGCAGGAGCCTGGTGTCTCTATTTGTGGCTGGCATCTGAAGAAGGGGTGGTCTTGAAAGTCTGAGCCCTTAACTTGTGGGGTCTGCATAACTCTGGGTAGTTTAGAATTAAATCAAATTGTTGGACACCAAATTTGTGTAGAGCATCAGTAGAGTATAAATTTTATGAAAACAAGAACAATGTTTTGCCCACTCACCACTGAAAACTCACCACTACATCATATATATGCACACATATATAACCATGGTAGTCCCAGGACCTTAGTCCATGAAGACTACAACATCACTGGGAAGAAATTCATCCTTGAAAATTCTTCAACACCCTACTTATCTACATAAATATGTATACACATTATAGGTTCTGTTTCTCTGGAGAGCCCTGACTAATACACTCCCTTTCTAGAACAACCATTCCCAGAAGCACTCTCTTGGTTATTTTCTAATAACCTTTCAGATCTGAGTATGAGGTGAGTTCCTTTGCTTCATTCTCTAATTAAATCTAGGTTCTGTCTGTTTTAATACTTATTTCAACTTCAGTCAACCAACATTCATTCAGTCAGTCAGCAAATATTTACTGAATTCTTGCACCGTGTATGCTTCCAAGCACAGAGAATTATGCGGTCATAGCAGTCATATGGACTCAAAAGTACATGTTTGTTAGTAATTTCCTGATTAATATCTATCTGATCCTTTAGAGCATAAGTTCCTGAAAGTAAGGGACATCGTGCTTGGTTACTAATGTATTGCTGAATCCTAATTCAGTGCTTCAAGCATGGTAAGTGCTAATAAATTAATAAAAATTCTGAAAAATAGGTATTTTGTGTTAACCTGCCTCATAGTATCTTTCATGAGGACTGTGCACATGTACATAGTAAGGTGTTACACAATTAAGATAGAGTTTTGCACATTTTAATGCACATGTGTGTTTTTTTAATTCTACCTTCAATTAAAACAACCTCCCAAACATTATGGTTGCTAAATAGAGCACAAAGAAATAGTGTTTAAAAATAAGTACAAGAGAAATTTGGGGAATAAAAATGGAGAGTTTTCCATTGGAAGAATCTAGATAATATATATTCTAAAGGTCAAATTTCTCTGTTCATATGAGCAGCACTTCCTGAATCAGGATAAAAATTATACTACTTCGTAAGACACTATAACGTCTTATGTTCCACAAGGAAGATGAGGAGGAATCCAATAGCTGTAAGAACCCACTATTCTCAGGATACCTCAGGCATTAGTTCTCACAAAACTTTTTGGAGGTTGGTATTTATCATTAGTTCATTTTAGTAGGTGAGAAGACAGAGACTTAGGTGTGTTATATAAACTGCCTTGCCATCTAATAGTAACACTGAGAGTTAGAAACCTACCAAGACCCACCCCAGTCAACAGAATGGGGGCGATGGCGCACCATTGCATCTTTATCCAAATAACCCTTTGGGTTCATGATCATCTAGATCCTTGAGAGAAAAAGTGGTATAGGAGGACTTTCAGCAGATGGAGAGAAAAATCTAATCTATTTATATATATGTACTGCTTCAAAAGATATTTTTATTATAAATTAGGGAGGAAAATTTGGGAATGTATAAAAACGATCCAGCTGCCTTCTAGGTCTGTGTGTCTGGTTGACAAATCCTATGACTGGGATCATATGACACAAGCAACCCCTGTCTTTTCTTGTTATGCAACACCCCCCCAACCTTTCTTATCAAGGCCCTTCCTTAACTTCTGATGTAGTAAACAGGATACTTTGCCTCCTACCTACCACAGTATACATTTGTTGAATTGTTAAACTGAATATGCAGGACGCATTAATTGGAAATCATCACTCTCCGAATGTTGACAGCAAACTAAAGCCCAAAACACAACCATGGCAACACATTGGATATTTGTTTAATCGGGCCAAGAGAATGTACCTATAAGGCATCTCAGAATATAAAGGTGACATAAGCAATCGAAAGAGAGGGAAAGTAAGAGGTCGGAGAAGAAACCCTCAGCTTGTAGGTACTGAAATATTTCCATGAGAGCAACTACATTCCAAAGAGGTTGCGGGGCTGGATGGGGAGCTATGTAGAGGCACATTGTGCAGCCCAGGAGAGGCTCTTTGAAGGCTTGTATTCACACTCATTTTCTGGAGTTTTATGAGATCACTTCAGACTCTGTCTTTCCACGGCCACATCAAAAACAAATATCTATATTTTTCTTAAAAGAATAGACACTGCAATATTAAGAGCAGGGTACAGGTTAGGAATATTTCACTCCCCTTTATGAAAATACTGCTTTGGTAATTATAACACAAGGGGAGCAGGATTAATTCCTGATCATTGGCAATTGAATTCTGGAGCTTGAAAACAACATCATGTTTATCCCATGTGGTTTTCTGCCTTCCTTCCTGCCTTACTTTTTTTTCTCTCTCATCCTTCCCTCTCTCCTTCTATCCTTTTCTTTCCATTTTCATTCAACAAATGTTTATTTGATGCTTATTCTACAGAGCACTACTTTAAGAGCTGGGAATGCATTGTGAATGAGACAGATATAGTCCCTGATATTATAAAACTGAGCTAGAATGAGAAGAAGGACTGTGTGAAGGATTTCTTTGAAGCTGTTATATATTTATCTGTGTAGGAATCATCTAGCGGTTTGTAGACAAAAAATCAAGTTAAGTGTAAACATTTCACAATTGAGAATATTTGTCAAAATCAGGGAACTCTAGAGACAAAATTAAATGAAAAGTCAGATGTGTTTTAGAAATGATTGTGTGTGTGAAAGAGAGGGAAATTTTTGTGCATTCCAAGTCTACTTTGGTGGCATGAAACTTCTGTGAGGCAGTCTTCTAGGCTAGAGAAAATAATAGCTTGTAACAAGGTGTTGGCCCCAGAGATGGGAGAGAATTATTATCTTTGACTACAGTTAAGATAAAATCCACAGGGCTTGTAGCTGGCTGAATGTGTTAGGAGGCTATGAAGGATGACCTGAGCTTTCCCATTTATGGTTGATAGTTGCCCTCTGAGATAGTCAACACTGAACATGGAGTCAATTTGGGGAGAAGAGGAGATAATGGACTTAGTTTAGAAACTGACAAATTTGAGGTCGCTTAGTGATATCCAAATGAAGATATCAAGGAGGCAGCTGGATGTGGGTGTTAGGTCATTTTGTTTTTACTAAGAGAAAAGATGAAAAATATTAGCCCAGGGTCATAATGCTGGATGCATGTGAGGGGGTAACCAGGAGGTTAGTAGATAAGAGTGTGAAGAGAGAGAAAACACAGTATAGTCAAACAACCTGGGGTGTAAGATTCAGATTGTGTGATCAGATTGATATCGTTATTGTAATTGGAAAGGAAGGTTCATGGACTGGAAGCAGCTATTGGAAGCAAACAAGTCATTAAACTTTTCTCTCAATCTTGAAATACACGGCCTTTGATAAAGCAAGCAACCAACCAACACCTGGAAGAGCAGCAACCTAGACTGCAGGTGAGACAAGAGGGAGGGGCCTGCAGACTTTCTTTGTGGAGAGTACACACCGTTTTGGAACCAGTGGTGGTTCCACATTAGCTAAAGTTGCCTGACAGCTGTAGCATAGATTAATTCTAGTCAAACAGGGCACAGATGTTCTAGGTCAGAGAAGAAGAAAGTTGGAAAAGGAACTGAATTAGGCATAAGAGGTAGGAGAAGACAACAGAGTGACAAGCCAATGCCTCCTGAAAATATTCCCTTTTCTGACCTGGAAAGAACAGAAACCATTCTGACCACTGATGATCTCAAAGCCCTAAAGGAAAATAATTAAACGTTGTGGAGAAGATGGGAGGTAACACATGGGGATTATACACAGACAACACAGTTATTCACTTTCTTCTCCATATGAGAAAGAAGAGAGAAAATATGTTAGAAAAACATATGTAAGTAAATATATCACATATATGTTTTTTAAAAGATAATATGAGTAATGGGGATTATTACCTGATACACTAGTCTAAGTAGATCATGGAGTGAATGACAGTTGTAAGGATTAAATAGTATTCCCATTCTGGTAGAGGCATAGATTCTGAGACATAGTAAGTTTTCAATTAATATATTTTTTAAAAAAGAATAAAAAGTTGTTCTCTTGGGAAAGCCTGTTTAAGTCTTTCCCAACCTCAATTTCCCCGTTTCTATTTTCCTAGTTAACAATTTCTAAGCTATTCTCAGTTTTAAATGAGATAGAAGACATGGATTTGGTATGCAGATGCCAGCAGATGCTCATGGGGATCTAAATTTGTATATGTGAAGAGTATCTTTTTCTTACCTAGCCTGTTCAGTCATTATTCAAAGGTGCCTTGCTACCTTCCACTCACACTCGCCTTTTAAACCAAGCCTTGTACATAAACACCAAGGAGTTTTCTTGTAGGGCTGACCTATTGGATTTACACACCCATGCACTCTTTGAGGTAACCTTGAGCCAAGCTCCTGCTGATTATATTTCACCTTTCATGCTGTTGTCCCAGAAGACGTTGACGTCATCTAGAGACACAGTAGCGCCGTCTGTCTTCAGAGGTGCAATTCATTCTGCCATCCGGAAACTCTGTCCACAAGGCGGCCAGTGTTAGAAATTCAACTTGTGACATGCAGGACATGGTGGAGTGCAAACATTGGTCAGTGCTTCCTCTCCCAGCCACAGAGGAAAGCCACACTGATTGGTATTCAGGAAAGGGACCTCCTGTTTCGAAGGATTCCTTCATGCTGTTCAGCAATGCTGTTTAGGGTGGATTTTGCCATTTGAACTGCAAAGCTTAAACACACATATTAACTACCTGAAGCTGCAAATAGCAGCAGAGTACATTAAAAAAATAATGAATATTTTAACCAGCCTTTGCCCAACCAAGAAAAATATTATGCAGAAACGAGGCTGATTTTAGAAAAATGCCCAAGGAAACATTTAAAAAAAAAGTTGAGTTTCCTTTCAAAGTTTGTTTTTGCTAAACATTCAGAGTTTTGCTTTTTCCAATCCAATTTTATTATAAGAAAGGTCTCCCACATGTGTACCTGGCATTTCATTCAAAATAATCAGTAATACACAAAACTTTGGAAATAGTGGGTGACTTCTTAAGTGTGACAGGAAGAAAGGGAAAAAAACATTATACAGAAGAGAAGGCACTTCTTTGCAGGCACATATGTTTGTGGTTCCTTTAGTTATAAGCAGATTTTCATGTCCTCATTATTTCAACTATTTACATTTTAATTTTGTTCATTTGGATTATCCAAATTTAACTAATTCTTCACTGTGGATTTTCCTCCTAGAAAATCACTGAAGGTTCCACATCACTTGTGGTCATTGAAACACTTTGCCATCTTGCGGCTGCAATTCTGAGTGAAGGCAATGGATAAGTGTTCGGCTACCTGTTTGCTAGCTTCCTTGGCATTCATCTCTGTCCCTGGTGAAGATCAAAGTTAAATGACCAAAACATGCTCTTCAAGAATTCATATTCTCAATTTGTAAAATAGGACGCTTAGACTGAGCTTAACGACATAATGCTTTTAGAGCCTTTTCTTTTTTCAAGCTCTTTTTCTCAACACTTAATTTACATTATCTCATTAACTTCTCAAAATGACCCCAGGAGGTCAGTATTAGTATTAGCCCATTTTTCAGATGAGGAAACTGAGGCACACAGTCCTTAAAAACTGCCTGGGTGGTTGAGGCAGGATTCAGATATCTCCTGTTCCATCCAGAGCCTGCCCCTTTTACTTCCTTGATGTGCTGTAAGTTAAATTCAGTGTAAAACTGGCTAAAATGACTTCTATGGCTTGCTGATAATCCACTGTCATTCAAGGTTTTGCTTGTTTATTGTTTTGTCTAATTTGTGGATTATACATGATAATGTTATAATGATAACAAAACACGTGTTGAGATATCGGGGTTCTGATCAGCTTAGCACCCGGCTCTAAATGATTTTAGATATTGCATAAACTCTGTTTCCTTCCAGTAAAACAGACATAATGATAGTAGCCCTATCCATCTCAGTGTTTTGTCCTCCAAATCCTCTGTGGTAATAGATTTACAGTGCTATAGCTGATGCTTCTATAAGCAAGAAAAATGCACCAACCTAAAATTCATTCCATTCAAGTTTAACATTTGAATATTAAACTTCTATTTTTTTAATTCAAATTTCTATTTTGCCATGGAGGATATGAAACCGATTGTGAAAAGGGAAATTTTAAGTTTATTGATGATTTTTTACCAAACCTTTTGTTCACATCAAAAATCACTATCAATAAGTTGTGATGTATATTTAGAACAATAACAAACAATAACTGACCACCAAAGTTTCTTTAATATCAGAAATGTGGAAACATCTATAATGATAATCCAATGAAATTAATTTTAACTGCCAACATATTCTTCATACCACTCTTTAGGGATTACTGAATTGATTAATAGGGAACTGTACCCAGACAAATGTCACAGTTGAAAAGGTCATCACAATATTTGTGAGTCTTTGGCATAAATCAATTTTGAAGAATACTTTAGGGCAATTTATTATGTTTATTAATTTAGAAATCTGTTTCTTCTCACCCACATAGCAATATTTATCTACATCCCTAAATTCCTATTTTATCTATATCCCTAAATTCCTATTTAATCTATATCCCTAAGTTACTTGTTTGTATAGCTTTCTTCCCTCTCCAAACTTGAAATCACATTCCTCAATTTTCACATTGTTTAAAATAAGCCTCTCTCTCATCATTTTCTCCCTAGGCTAGTGTTCTCCCATAAGAGATGAAAATGTACTGTAAATGAAGGAAAAATCCAAATTTAAATATCCTACTCTATTATGAGAAAGGAATCTTTCCTCCTTTTTTTTTTCCTTTTAGCACAAGCATCTGAAAGGATGTGGTCTTTTTGGTTGGAAAGCCAGAATTATTTTATTTGAGAAATCGGGACCCCATCAGTTTGTATTTCAAGACAGTGTGCTTGTGCTCACTGTGTTCCTTCCCTCAGGGACATCCTTCCCCAGGCATACTTCAAACTTTTGCTCTGCTCTTCCTTCCTTTGATACCTGATGGAGATGATGGAGCAGCAGAAACCACCATAGTATATTCATTGATGTAGTTAATAAATCATTCTGTCAATATTTAGTGAACACCTTCTTTTCCCAAGAAATGTTTTACATACTAGGGATATTAAAGGTAAAAGCCAAATATTACTCCTGCCCACAAAGTACTTGCATTCTAGGGATATTGAACAGAGAAAGAGAAAAACAATTACGTAGCTTAATATTCATCTAAATGAACACATAAATCAATGAATAGATAAGTTAATTTTATAGTATGATATAAAGGTATAGGAAATAAAAAATGATTGAGGTATTTAGATTTAAGGGGTAATACCTCACAGTGGTCAGGCATCTGAGAGATGACTTTTCAAGGGCTATGAAATTTTGAGAACAACTAGCCACATGAGAAACATTCTGGGCAGGGGGAACATTGAATACAAATGCCATGAGATGAAAATTATGTAGAATGTTGAGAAATGAAAACTAGGTGAAATGAGCAAGCTGGAGATGACACAGATGTGGTCAAAGAGATAGAAGAGAACCATGTAGTATATGCCTTTGTAGATTGTGGAAAGATGTGGATTTTTTTCTAAGTGTGATGGTGTATAGCAGTGGTTCTTTAACTCTCATGTCCATCAGAACCAATGGATGACTTGCTGAAGCTTGTCTTACTGGGTCTATATTACTGGGTAGAACATAAGAATTCGCATTTCTAACTGTTGGTGCTGACTCTGCTGGTGTGGGGACAACACACTAAGAACCATTGCTTTGGTAGATATCTATTATTTGTGCCTGCCCAGAATAGATTTCACCACAATTTTGTATCTGAATTCGATTTTCCTGTGGGAACAGTCCCTTCTATTCTTTTAGTCCAACCATGTATTTCATTGCCTTGGTCACAGAATACCATTCAATGATGGACATATGATTCAGCAGTCAATTGAAACCCAACCCAGAAACTTTTGGGGAGTGAAAGTTCTCAAGCCACTGGATGAGAAACTAGGGAGCTTTATAGGGAAAAATCTCCCTGAGAGTTAAGCAAATTCAGAGGAGCACTGAGATGAAAGACAGCAAGGCCCTGAGCTCTGATGCTGTCTGCGGAGCTCCTGGAGTCAGCCTAAATCAACTCCACTCCCATGATTTTCAATTACATGACTCATTTTCCCATTTTATGCTCTAAGAAATATTTCTTTGTTTTCCAAAGCTTATAAACCAAAAATTAAATATAAATTTTAAAAACTAATGTAAATACTGTAATTTTTGAAAAATTTGGATGTCCCTTGATTCATCACAGAGAAGCAGATTAGGGAGTTTAGATGGCTCAGATACTACTCTGAACAGGTATGATGTGACCTTTGTACAAGATAATCTTGACATATTTTAAAATAGAAAACTGAAGTAAATAGGAGAACAGAATAGTTAATTAAATGAGCACAAATGATGTAAAAATGTACCAAACAGGACATGGTGGCACCACACCCTTACTGACAACGCTGTCACCCCATAGCATCCATATCTGATTCTAAACAAATTTGACTTTACCCCCTTTCCTTCTATATGGAAACCTCATGTCCTGTACAAGATGATGATGTTTTTGTTTGTTGTTATTTTTTTAACTTTTTCACTCCTTTCACCATGTTTCTCATTCCAGTTATACATGCCAGCTTCTCATCATTTAGTTTTAGTTTAATTGTGATTTAAGGCTATTGTAATTTCTTCAATAGCCTTCCTTGACTGTTTTGTTTCAAGTAGCATTTCCTGACTCCAGTTCAACTCTGTCAAATCATTCAATTTCATTACTTTCTGCAAATTTAACATTTTCTCAGATCATATTGCTTATTTTGCTTATTATACATGCCTTATAATAAAATACAAGCTACATGAAAGTACTGATGCCTCCTGTGTTATTTATTAGTAAGTCTCTGTCACCCAATTAATAAATGAATTAGTTGTCCCTTTTCTAGAATAAAAAAATAAATGAATTGGATGCCCATTTTTGCCTTCCGTTAAATAGCCTTTAAAAAGTAGACTGTTTTTTAGAGAAGTTCTAGGTTCACAGCAAATTGAGAGGAAGGTACAGATTTTCCACAGGCTCCCTGCCCCACACATGTGTAGCCTCCCCTATTATCAGCATCCTGCACCAGAGTGGTACATTTGTTTCAATCAATGGACCTACATTGACACAAAGTCTGTAGTTGATATTAGGGGCTCATTCGTAGTACTGTACATTCTATGGATTTGGACTAATGACATGTGTGCATCATTATAATATCTTATAGAAGAATATTTCCACTGCCCTAAGAATCCTTAGTGCTCCTTCTGTTCACCGTCCCTCCACCAACCCCTAGAAACCACTGATCTTTTTAATGTCTCCATAGCCTTAAGTGTCATATAGTTGAACCATACAGTATGCAGCCTTTTCGGATTGGTTTCTTTCACTTAGTAATATGCATTTAATGTCCACATCTTCTCATGGTTTGATAGTTCATTTCTTTTTATTGCTAAATAATATTCCATCGTCTCTATGTATTAAAGTTTATTTATCCATTCACTTATTAAAGAACACCTTGGTTGTTTCCAGGTCTTTATTCAGTCAGGTGAGTGGAAAAACAGGGGACTGCCTGTAATTTTTAATTACATCTAACCAAGATGTTGTTAGTGACACACTGGCCATATGTGAATCAAAGTGTTTTTCTGCAGTGGTGAAGAATTTGAGCCAATGTGTCTATACTTCCTCTCTTGTTCAACTTCATGACCACTTCGGCATAGACTAGTGGGACAGGGTGTGGGCACTGGCCAACCTCAAACATTTTAGAACAGAAGCTGCTTTGGGATGGCAGTGGTAAATCTGTTTTTAGACATGTTATTTCCAAGATGACAGCAGTCTACATATGTGGAATTGTATGTAGTTAGAAATATGGCATTGCAGAGAAGAGAGAGATGACAGTTGGTCCTAAATATTTATGTCATAGACCGAAACATCCTAAATAAAAAGTGTGGATGAATGCAAAATACAGGTTGGTGGTCATTTCTGGGGAGAGGCAAATGCAGATGAGGTTATGTGTGAGGAGGATCCTTGAGGGGTGATCTTAAAAGTTAACGGTAATCTTCTTTTATATAATATAGTTGGTAGGTATGTTATCTATCATTTTCAAAAATATTATATTTTAGTTACATATATCATCCATAAATCATAAAGAACTATTTTATATAATTGATACACATAATATATATCTCATAATAAAAAGTAAAAATAGCATAAGTATGAATTGCTTTTCTAAACAAAAGTATGGAGTACCAGAATGTGAATTTTTAATACTTCAATTGTCTTTTTTAAAATTTGTTTTTATTGATTTTTTTTTTAGAGAAAGAGGAAGGGAGAGTGAGAAAGAGATAGAAGAATCAATGAGAGAGAAATGTCGACATTGATAGGCTGCCTCCTACATGTCCCTTACTGGGGATTGAGCCCGCAACCTGGGCAAGTGCCCAGACAGGGAATTGAACCAGTGACCTCTTGGTTCCTGGGTTGATGCTCAACTGCTGAGCCACACCAGCTGGGCCAAATGTCTTTTTTAATTTTGATTACTTGAGGCACTTAATTGTGAGAATACCAGTGAGCACAATTTTTCCATCATTTCTAGCTATTTCAAAAACACTATTTTAGTTGTGGATGAACTGATGATATTGTCTTAATTCTTTTTACTCTTGTATGAACAAATATGACTCTTCAAGCTTCCTTCCTCTTTACATTAATGCCTGCTTTTTGACAAAAGATGATTTCAAACACCTACAGCATAAAGAATGGAAGAATCATCCCCAAATTAATAAATGCATAATTTAAAACATGACATATGTATCAGTTACTTATTGCCATAATAATGCTGCATAACAAATCACTTCAAACTCATAGGCTTAAACTATAAGCATATTTATATCATGAGGTTCATTAGGTTGAATGGGTCTATTCCTGTGCCTGCAGTCTGCTGTGAATGAGCTAGGGGGCTCTGCTGATCTTAGCTAGGAGAGGACCTGATCTTAGCTAGGTCTTTTCCTAGCTAAGATCGTTGACTATCAGGTTGTTTAGGAGGAATTCCACTGGAAAAACTAACAATTCTGCTCTATCTTACTTGTCTTATGCTCTAGCAGGCTAATCTGAGCAATTTCTCATGGCAAATGTAGAATAGGAAGATAAAAAGAAGATACATTCAAGGACTTTCCTGAAGTTCTCGTATATGTTTACATATCTGTTGATGCTATGTTTGCTAACAATTGGCCAAAGCAAGAATTAGGGAGAGAGCAGAACACTGGCCAGATTGGGAGGATGTAGTATATTATAGAGTAAAGGGCATGGATACTGAAGAGGGTGAAAAATGAGGCTACTGATACAAGTCATCTGCCACTACATGGTCTTACTCCTTCCCCAGGACCTTCCCCATCATCTCTGTGATTTCCTGCCTATCCAAATCCTACATCTTAGCCTTTCTTTGAGGCTCAGTTTCCGTAACCTTCCTTGACTCTATAGGTTATCATTCCAGCCTTCTTGACTACCCAAGACCTAAGTCACTCATTATTAGCTTCCATCATTTCTCCATTTGTATTTATATTCTTTGATTTTATTTCATAACTGATTTTCCAATTAGATAATGAGATATTAAGGAAGGGAATTTGTTTTATAACCTTTCAGAGTCTGATAAAAGTTGGGCAGAAATTAGACCCTCATCAGTAGTTTTGATTCTTTGTTTACTAACTTATTTTGGTCTCTTTCTGGAGTTCTACTCTATTAATATTTATTCTTATTGGTGACTGGGTATAATCCACCAATTCATTCCCTTCTTTTTCTCCCTTTTTTCCTCCCTTCCTCATTCTGTCCCTCCTTTGCTTCATGTGTTCCTTTGTTCCCACTTCTTTATTTAGTTTTTCACTTTAAATATATTTTTACTTTTCTATAGCTATAAAAATTTTGACTTATTAGGGAGGGTCAAAACTCTTTTCATCACAGTTAATTAGATTTCTGAGTTGTTTTCCACATGAGTATTTCTTCAGGCACATTACTTGTACATACTCCCCTTGTCCCCCCCCCCCCCACAAAAACAGGTGTCAAAACACATTAAAAGACACAGTTTCCTAAAACATCAAAGAAGTCTGTGTTTTTTAATTTTTTTCAGTATCACCACAAAGCTACATACCTACGGAAATTAGACATGTGCACTGTATTGACGTTGAGATGTAGTTAACTGGATGCTGCCCTCAGTACTGATCTCATTATCTCATTTAGAGATGTGTAAAACTTTGCTGTGATCCAAATCCCACCATCGGGATAATTTATGCAGAGGCCAAAAACATGTCAAGCTAGAAAATAATGTCAGGACCTTTAAAGAGATGCCAGGTAACGGCATAGATCTGGGAAGTAGAAAAGAAAACACAAGTCTTACTAGCTGGATTGTCCAAGGAGAAGGCACACTAAATATCAAATACAGCCTCCCACTTCTCAGTGAAGGGTGTAATGAGAACCTTTAGGGTCTAGATTTTCTACCATGGAGCTGACTTTAGGCTAAGCCATCAGCAACAAAGATTTTAAATAGACGAGAAGCAAAATCCACATTAGATTTATCACAATAAGCTGTGTGTTGGAATGGGACAGGTAACTCCGAAACACACTATTTGAACATGAGCTCAATTGGGCAAGGAATATAGTAAGGCGTTATTATCCTCATTATGCAGTTGAAGAAACTTAGCTGCATAATAAACTAAGAAGTTGAATGCCTTGTCCAAGTTCACACTGCCAGCAGGTGCAAGAGACTCTGGACTCCCCTCCAGCTTTAGAATCACTTCCCTTTGCTGCCTCAACAGATGGCCAAAAGCACTACCTCCCCCTACATGTAAAACACTCACAGATTCACTGAAAAAGGACTCTCGGGCAGCCAGCAGGAGTGTGCTGAAGAGAAAGTACAGGGCTCTCCTTGGTTTTTAAAGATTTTGTGATCCAGTTTAATTAAGTAGCTCATTACAACCTGTTATTATTTCTTGAAACAGGTAAGAAAAACAAAATGAAGGTGGTGAGCCCGGGGGAAATTGGGGTTCATGTTTAAGCAAACCCTCTTCACTCTTCGCTCTCTCACCTAAAACCTACTGTGACATTTATCTCAGTGTCTCGTGGCAAGGTATCTGTTTTCCTTTTTGTTATTACTATGTTCTTATGCCTCCTTTATCTTGAATAAACTGCTCCTTGAGCTTTCTTCCCTCTCCATCTACACCCCGATATACCTGGGACATTCTCTCACGAAAGATCAGCCAGGTTGGTCTTTCTGCTCATGACCTTACTGTTCTCATAGGGAGGAGAGGAAGGGGGCTCACTGCCTGGAGTGTGTGAAAATGGGAGCAAGGTGAGGGCTGAGCGTGGCAGGTATTGTCCCGAGGGCATGAATATGTAATCACTCCTGTCAGGGCAAATAGACTCTGTCACATGGAATTCCTTGGTTTTCTAGAGGAAATGAGCTTTCCCTGCAGGCTGCCAAGCCCAAATGAGCTCCTTACAGCACCTGCAGATCTGAGCATCAAGCAATTATTCCACTATCTTGCCTAAAAACAAAGACTCTGCTACCCTTGGAAAACCTCTGACCTTTTCCAGCTAACATAAACTAATTATATTTGCAGCAGGAGGGAAGGAAGGTTTTCGGAGTCCTTCGCAGGAGTTGTCCTTCATGCTTTGTGCCACATTGTCAGGTCTGGCGATCCAAAAAACGACCGCTCTTCAATCAAGGGAGTTGCTAGATGAAGCGTTTAAACAGATACAGGGAAGCCCTTATCACAAATACAGCTCATTGCCCAGGATTTAGCAATGGGCCTGTGTGGCCCACCATGTCCATTTAGCAGTGGTACAAGGGAGCCATTGTTAAGAGTCCCTTAGCAATTACAGCCTGGTCAAAACAGTTGTTGTGTTTTGTTTGTTTCTGGACAACCTGTTAATGGGCCTACAATTAAGTGTAAGGAGTAACCCAAGCCAAGGGTGGCATCGAACAAGGTTAGAGGTTAATTGAGACTTTCTATCCCAACAGCCTGAGATTTTGCCAATTTTTGCTGAGAGGACAGTCTTGAACAAAAAGGAGATAAAATAATACAATTAGTTGGAAAGCAGGAGGATCAAAATTCCCAGACCAACTGGCCAAGGAAATCAGGCCAGAGGGGCCACCTGGGCCTCTTTGGGTGCCAAGAATATCTGTGGCCATTCATCTGGTGGATGAGGCAGAAAGTGGTGGTGCCCACCATTCATCACATCCCTCCTCTCTACCAAAGAAAACACAAGGTCAATGCTATAAACAGTAGGCACCCCAGAGGAATTGAAATTCCAGAATGTGACTCACTGAAGAGCTCACAGGCAATCAGTTTTTTTCTTTTCCTATTGAAGATGTATTCAGATCTTGAAATTCTGTGGCTGACCTTCTTTATGGTGGCTGAGGTTGCAGGGGGATTTTTCTGAGAGTTTTTGAAGGATTTGTCTAAATAAATAAGTGCCTTTGCAATCGAGAGGAAGTGGCTCATCAGAATCTCTCATGCTATGTTATGGCACACACAAAGTCCACACCTGCTCACTCTCCTAACTCTATCAAAAGGGCCCCTCCTTCTCCATCTCTTCTAGGTCATAATCAACAATTGAATCTTAAGTTCAGCAGCAGCTGCTCTTTATCTAACAAATCAAGACCCTGAAAGTATTATTAGATGTCTCTGGGATTTGATATTTCTAAAAGTTTTTTTTTTTTTTAAACCCCTCCTTTGCTCCCACCCACAACACAAACTTTGACCATCCAGCTGGCAGATCTCACTGACTGGAAGTTTACTAAAAATTGCCAACTCATTTTCTTTCTTTCTTTCTTTTTTTTCTCCCAGTGCAGCTGGTGCCAACATGTGATGATTTGTTTTGCTCCAGTCACTGACGATTTTGTTTTCTTTTATTTCAACCCCCTGCTGGCTTCCCAACTTGGTGCTGAGTCATCTGGTGCAGGTGTTCTAAGCAGCTTGTATTTATGTCACTTGCAGATGGTTCGGGTAAATTACACGATGTTCCTGCAGCCCTGTTGAGGCTCTCTCGGCTCCCTTTGATCCACGGGCTTCCTGTGGCTCCTGCACATGTGCAGAACTTCAGGGCCCTGGGTGAACACGTGGGTGGATCCTATCCAAAGGTGGTTAGGTTGCTCTGGGCCCCACAGTCTGAGGCTAAGAGGAGTTTAGTAGAACAGAGAACCCTGAAATCACAAGGCACCACAGCTTAACCTACAAAAGCAGTCACATACCAAATGTGTGACAGAACAGGAGTAAGTTAATGCTATAGCTGCCTAAGGAAAATGGGAGAAAAGGAGAAAGTTATGTTGCATATAACGAGACTGTTAAGTCTTAGAAATGTGCATCTCTAGTGTTCTCTCTTTCCTCTCCAGTCTAACCCCACAGTGTCTCCAGCTCCCACTCCAGCGATCAGTGTGAAGACAGCTCATAGGGAAGAACCTGAGAAGTCTCATTTATACTTTACACATAGGGCATCAGTTAGAAACATGAGTTCTTGCTCTCTTCCATCTGAGAAGGCTGCCCTTTATCATGAAGCAATACATTCCACTCGAAAAGGTTCAATGAATTACTTTCCTGTGGAGATTTATAATGTAGTCAGAGAAATCTCTGTTTGGCCATCTCCAAAGAAATGAAGTGTTAACAGTATTCAGAAGCATTTTCACAGACAGGACGCTGGCAGAGCTGTGCCTTTTTAGTACAGAAATCTCATCACCGCAGGCTCCTACATGGATTTCTACAGGATGCCCAACCTTATGAGGGGTTTCCCAGGAAGAGTGAATTTCAGAGCTAAAACCGAGGCAAGCCTGGGTAACCAGAAGCCACCGTAATGTGTGTATACAATTACCTGGGGAACTTGTTTAAAATGCAGATTTCTAGGTTCCAACCCTAGAGGTAATGATTCACTTGGTCTGGGTGGGGCCTGAGAACTTGCATTTCTAACAAGTTCCAAGGTGATGGTAAAACTGCCAGATCGGGGCTATACTTTGAGTTGAAAGTAGTTAGAACATCCTTTGCTATTTTCTAGCAATTTCTGAAGAGAAGATTCCATATATGAGGGAGTAAAAGTGAAGAGCACAGATATTGGATTTGTATATTTAATACAGAAAGGCATTGTTTTCTGAAAAAGTGACTCACCTTGAGGGTATCATTCAATGATTGCCATAAGAAACAACAACCACAGAATCTCAGTGGCATATGACAATAAACATATTCTTACACGCGCAGGCCACATGCCAAAGTATTTCAGCCAATCTGGGCTCAGCTTGGAGGTGGAAGGTGGTGTCTTTCAATCTGTAGGTCCTTCCACATATCTCATTCTGGTAACCTAACATGTGTTTTCTCATGGTAGTGGTCAGAAGTGCAAATGTGATGGTTCTTTCCATATATATATATTTTGATTTCAGAGAGGAAAGAAGAGGGAGAGAGAGACAGAAACATCAATGATGAGAGAGAATCATTGATTAGCTGCCTCCGCATGCCACACGCCAGGGATGGAGCCCCCAACCTGGGCATGTGCCCTGACCAGGAATTGAACTCTGACCTCCTGGTTCATAAGTTTATGCTCAACCACTGAGCTGTGCCAGCTGGGCAAAATGTGATGTTTCTGAAAGCCGAGGCTCAGAACTGGCACAATAACATTTTCACCCACATTCCATTGGCTATAGCCAGTCAAGCCCAGAATCAATGGAGTGTGGCAGTATATCCTTCCATTGAAAGTGCATAAGGAGGGAGTGAACACTTGCTGAATAATAATCTAACTTATTACAATGATCTCTGAGTTTAAGAATACCCAATCTGGTGCCTGAAATATAATTGATACATGTCTCATAACCTACAACCAATTTTCAGATTCTCTTAACATTCAGGTAAGAATAGTTACCAGGAGAACAAGGTACTGAATTTTAATTACAATTACAATATAACTCATTTAAATGTAAACCTGAAAACGGTAGCAAAGTAAAATATTTTTTTATTAAACACTAGGGGCTGGGTGCATGAAGATTCATTCACTGTGGGTGGGTCCCTCAGCCCGACCTGCACCCTCTCCAATCTGGGAGCCCTCAGGGGAGCCCTCTCCAATCGGGAGTTTCTGTCTGTCTTTGCAATCATATGAGAGAATTGTCTGAGACCCAAGCTCAGTTTGGTTTGTTGCTCACAGAATAATAGAGGCTTTTTTTTTTCTTTGCTTCATTGGTGGAGATTTCCTGGAAGTTTTAGGAAACCTTCCCTTTAATTTTTCCTAGACACTCTGACTTTACTTATGTCTCTCACCTTTGCTTTCCCTCCATCCCCCACCGCAACAGAAACTTGCTCCAGGCTCACTTTGCTCTAGTGCAGCGGCTCTCAACCTTCTGGCCCTTTAAATACAGTTCCTCATGTTGTGACCCCACCATAAAATTATTTTTGTTGCTACTTCATAACTGTAATGTTGTTACTGTTATGAATCGTAATGTAAATATCTGATATGCAGGATGGTCTTAGGCGACCCCTGTGAAAGGGTCATTCGACTGCCAAAGGGGTCGCGACCCACAGGTTGGGAACCACTGCTCTAGTGTCTAGGACAGCCGTGGGCAAACTGCAGCCCTCGGGCCGGATCCGGCTGTTTGAAATGAATAAAACTAAAAAAAAAAAAAGACCGTACCCTTTTATGTAATGATGTTTACTTTGAATTTATATTAGTTCACACAAACACTCCATCCATGCTTTTGTTCCGGCCCTCCGGTCCAGTTTAAGAACCCATTGTGGCCCTCGAGTCAAAAAGTTTGCCCACCCCTGGTCTAGGAGATCCGTCTGCCACCAGAACTACAATTCCCAGCATTCCTGGTGCTCCCACGCTCTTGGCTTCCACTTCAGGTCCTGGGGCTGCCACCAGAACTACTATTCCCAGAATTCCTGGTGCTCCCCATGCTCTAGGTTTTCCCTTCCTGCTCTGTCTCCATTCCATGGCCTCCCACTCTGCCATGTTCCCCCAAGCCTCTGGCTCTCCCGCTCTGCTCGCTCTGCTCTCCACTTGACACCTGTGTATGCACATTAGCCCGCCATCTTTGTTGGGTTAATTTGCATATTCACTCCTGATTGGCTGGTGAGCATAGCAAAGGGATGGTCAACTTACATGTTTCTCTTTTATTATATAGGATTATTTTATAACTTTGGGGAAAATACTGTAATACTCTCCAGTTACTCTCATTTATTTAAAAAAATGCCCTTGATATTTTATCTTATTTGATTTCTTTGTAGGAAATGAAATATACAATATTTATACAATTTACAGTAAATATACAATATTTACTCAGGTTACAAGTTTTTATTTAGGAATGAGGGTATTACTGTACTTAATTTTATCTTGAAATATTCTGCTTTCATCTTTCTTATATTTTCCTCTGAAGTCCTCAACCAGTTTCCATTCAATTAAATATACCTGCAGATTCCATTGCTTTTCCCTACAAAATTATTACAAATATCTCATGCTATAATAATAAATCATATGAGACTTAGAAAGAAAGCACAAATAACTATCAAAAGAAGTAGATAAATTATTTAAGAAATAATTTTGACTATAATAGAACCACTGTGTTCTTTAAATAGGTAAATTGTTTCTGGTTTTTGGCAAAAGACATTAAATGGAATCTACTAATATATCAGGGAAAAGTGTTATTTCTTATCATTGGCAGGGCCTTATGGAAGATGAATATTTCCAGAATATTGGTCTTAGCATCCATTGCTCACTGAGTAGATTTTTTTCCTAAGACAATTGGAGGTTTTCATTGGTTTAGCAGAAGAATATATTTATTAAAGAAAGTCATTTGCTATTTTTACATCTCAAGAAATAAACATTTGTCACTAGCCCTAGAATAATTCTCTATTATTCAAAGACTGCCAATTTCTTAAACTTTTTCAATCAGGATCCAGATTATGTACTGTGGTATCTTTAGTTTTCTGGCTGGGTCACAGTGAACTGGACATACCCTAGGGGGAAGCCCCTGGACACAGTATTTTCATCCCTTTGATGGACCAATATATCAAGCATCCACGAGTCTCACTGAAACCACCAATGGAAGAGAAGTGTAAATAGGTCAACAGTTAGGACTGTTTCTCCAAAAGTGACTGATCTTATATCTGCTATGAAGGTTCAGAGGTAAGTTCCATTCCTGCTAATCACTCCAATAATTTTATGCAGGAGAAACCTGGTTAAAACAAATGGCCTTGGCAGCTTTGAATTGGACAAACAAGGAGAGGGTTGTACTAAAAGTCTAGTATGCAACCTAATAAGAAGTATGGATGGATATTGTTAACAAGTATCTGCTACTCAAGGCGGTCCCTCTAGAGGTGTGCTTTTCAATATCATATCCACTTAGGTTCTAGGATCTGCTCCATTGAACACCACCGAATTCTAGGCACTTGACAGACATTGTCATTTTATACTTACCTTAGAGAATAAGAACTATCCTTTGGAAAATGTGGTTATGAGAAAATAAGAGCTGAACCAAGATCATAATTAAGTCAATTTATTTGAATCAAAGGAACTTTATCGTTTCAACTGACAGCTACTGTTACTCAGATAACTCCCTGGAATTAAGCAATAGATTCTACTGGAGACTGGAGGGAACCAGGACAAAAATAGGGACCATGGCCAAGTGAAAAGGAGAAGAAAAGTCCAAGGTATTTGTGGTCTCACCAAAGAGCTGAGATTTAGTAGGAACATTTGGAACAGACACAGGAAACCAACGCAGAAATTCAGCTCTAGGATCCAAACAACCAGAGAAAGGTTGCACTTAGGAGGTTTGTGGGTTCCCAGGCTCACCCTAGAAATAAGGCTTAGGGCCTCAATACTGAGGTTGAAATCACTAAATAGATTAGGATCCTAGTTTCCTTCTAAGATTAAGTTGGATCCAGTGTTTAGAGGGAAATTTAGGAACCTACAGTTCAATACTGTAGGTTGAACTGCCATTTCTGCCATTCTCAAAGCCTTGGAATAAAGAAAATCCATAACCTCTTTGTTTCTCTTAATGAAACTCAGTTTAGCCATGACATTTCAGAGAAAGAAGATGGCATACATTCAATTTTCTGCAATATTACTATACAAAGTCAGAATAAGAGGAAGTCATGGAAATTCCAAAAGAACATAAGGAATTATTGAGTCTTGTGCTTCAAGATGGTTGGTAGTGAAAATACCCTACCACACTCCATATATAATAAAATACACTTATATAGGACATTGCACCAAAATCTCAGAACACCAAGGGTTGTCCAGCCTTGTTTTATTGCAGAAAACATTTGCCATGGCGTTTGCATTTAGAAACTTTTTCTTATGTTACACAAGGAAAAAAATAGCTCTTCAGCACCTGGGATTGTTAGTGAGGTATAGCTAGGGTGACACTATAATTTATCGTCCAGATAGAGACATTTTTGAGAATGAATATAATTATTTATAATTATACCAGAACCACAGGTGTAAACCAGAGCTGTTGGAGGCAAAGCAGGGCACACTGTCTCCCTAGAACAAACCACAGCTGTGTGCAATTGGATCATGCCATTTTCCCACCTCAGTTGCCAGTTGCTGAATATGACCTAAAGTCTGCTCTTTTCTGTCAGCTGGTTTACAAGCTGATTGGAATAATGATGTAAGTGCACAATGATGAAGATGTCCAATACCCTGAAGTAAAAATAACTAGTGTGAAGAAAAATGTGATGGATCATTATTGTTGAGTTTTATTTCAAAATAAAACCAATCACTTGATATAATATATCCAAGGAAAAAAATGTTCAATAACCAATTTCCACTCTACATGGGAGATTATTTCTCTTCAATTTTTTTAAACCCAGTTTTCTACTATCATGTAGGCATTGTGTTTGATATTCTATTTTGATGGTATGTATCAATGGGCATTAAGGGAATTTGGAGGGCATTTTGGTTGCCACAATGTTTGAAATGCACGACTTGCAGTTAGTGGGTGGGGGCCTGGATTGTATATGTCCTAAAATGTGCTGGATAGTCTGACACAATGAAGAAATGTCTCAGGACTCATCTGATATCTGTTTGGATGAAAAATGTGTTTATAAATATCTAAGGCTAAAACTTACTTTTACATATAAAGACAAAATATCTTTTTTATGCCATTTTAATAGCAACTGCCAAACACATGGGGAGAATGTGCTCTCTGCCTTATTTGGCACTTTATCAAGAATTGTTTGCTATTTCAAAATATGACATCACAAAAGGCAACACCACTCATCGTATTTGCATGGCAACACAACACACCCGCATTTGTAATTGACACTCAAGGTGATCCTTGAATGGGTGTAAACTTCAACAACTTAATTATATCTTTCAGTGTAGTCATGCCCAAGCATTTACATGTTGACATACATATTTTATTATGAATTATTTTTCCTTACAACTTATTTTTACAGTATAATTACATTATATTGACAAAAATAAGTGTGTGGGAGGTTTATATTATCTATGAATTTTATGTAATATCGTAAAGCCTATGTTATAAAATTCTGATATAAATAGGAGCGCTTGGATTGGATAGGGCTGTGGACCAGGGCTTCAGGGCAGTGCTACCCAAAGTTAGTCCCAAAACTGGCAGCAGGGAGTTCATTAGAAATCCAGGTTATTAGGCTCCCTTCCAGATCAACAGAATCACAGAATCTTAGGTGGTAGCCAGGTGAGCTGTGATTTAACAAGCTTCCTACATGATTCTTATATATGCTGTTAATGCAGGCAGTGATTTGAGGATTATTGTTCCGGTTAAGACAAAGATGAGTAGTAATAAATAGTTCTCAGAGAACATATAGTCTAACGGTAGATATAAAGATATATTCCTCTTTGAGTTACATGAGTAAGCAATTCATAGGGATTATGATGACCAAAAACGTAACAGAAATTTGGCAATAACCTAATTCCAGAGACTGATGTGTCAACAGCAAAAGGCTGGGTCCTGAGACAAGTTTAAACTACACAATTCCGATTAAAATGAACAGGCTCATGCTGTTAAGACTCGGTACAGTCCTAAAAACATACCCAGCAGAGTACTTAAGCTGTTCCAAAACACGTCATTCTCTACGTTTTAACAGGGAGCGAACAGCTGGGATGTGTTATTAGTAAGCCATGTTTTCATAGGCTTTCTGGTTTTCTTTAGCCAGAGTCTTACAACAGTCTTCGGACAAATTAGTGCCTGAAGCTATAGGAAGTCTTTACTCGTTTTGGAGAACTGCTGAGTAAGTCAGGTCTCAAAGACAACATGCCCACATGGACTTGCTTCGGCACCTTTGACCTTTCCACCTTGGAAATGCCTTCACAACCAATTACACTATTCTCAAATGTCTATTTATTTTTAATGACTCTAGTTAAACGTTAAGAGTTATTCCGATGACCCAGTTCAAGGCTCCCAGGAAAAACCTGACCAAACCAACAGTTTACACTGAGAAGCTCTCAAGTAAATGAGCAAGAATCACGTCAGCATCTTAAAAGTGCAACAAATTGTTGAGTACCTGTATGCCTTGATCATACTGAGCCAGACCTCACACCTTTCAAAAGACATAAGGAGATCACCCTGGCCGGGCAACTCATTTGGTTAGAGCGTCATCCAATAAACCAAAGTTGTGGGTTTGTTCCTGGGTCAGGGCACATACAAGAAGCAATCAATGAATACATAAATAAAAGTGGAAGGACAAATCGATGTTTCTCTCTCTCTTTCTCAAAATAAACAAACAAACATACAAACAAACAAACAAATAAAGCAATCAGCGTGGAAGCAATGTTGGGTGAAATGGCTTTCTCACACCCGCTTTTGCTCCAGGGCATTGCATGTTTATTTTGTGATTATTCCAAATTGTCAGCACAGTGATCTAGCTCTCACAGATTCACAAAAACAACCCCTAGAGATATTCTTCCTGTATTTTATTGTTGGGAAAAATCCTGAAACATTATCTCCTCCTCCCACACACAAGAAAGCAGCCTCCCTGAGGCTTTTCCTTGGGTCTCTGGTGTTGTCACCTGCATAGATATTTGTATCTAACTTTGTGTTATTTTCATGCTGCTCACCAATATTACTGAATATCAGCAAGTCCCTTATGTCAGATTCTACATAGGAAGGTATTTTCAAAATATTGTTACATGTTACATGCCCATTGTTCATTAGCCCACGGTCTGTCTAGTGACCCTTTTTATGGGCCATAAGCAATTGCTATAACTGTATAACCTCCACTAGGAGGAGGAAGACAGAGAAAGGAGAGAGAGAGAGACAGAGACAGAGACAGAGAGAGACAGAGAGAGAGAAGAAACTGGTGCCAATTTTTTTGATATCTCAATATGCAAAAACCTATGTGCTAAAGTCATTTGGATAAAAGTATAAACTCCCCACCTTCCTTTGGCTGGAGACAATTTCACTTTAACATTCACTCCCCTTTGGTACAGAGAGCTGCTCAAAGAAGCATTTAGCAACAGGTGGTCCTGGTTGCACTTAAGCAATTGCCCTAGGGAATAAACACATGCTTACACTGTAGATTCCCAGGCCAGTAAACCCAAGTAAATATTATAACTCCCAGTACTCAGCTCATTTAGTTTTACACAACAGAGTCCATCCTCTTTGTTGGGAATGGAAAATAAATTCCTCTTAGAAAAAAAAAATACAGTGTAATAGAAGAGGGGAAAAATATGGAAAGTTAACAGACTCAGGAGATAATAAAAGTTCTGTCAATGATCAATCCTGGGATTTTGGTCAAGAATTTAAGATTTCTGTTCATTAAAAGCGTCTGTGTGTATAAAATTAAGAGGTTTAAAAATCCTAGATGGCCTGTGAAAGGACTTCAGGAGGTGCGCATATGCATTACTTTGGTTGAAAATTCAGTGTGTATCAGCACATGCTTTTTACACATTTTTACAAGGGTAGATATGACCCCCAAAATTAAAAATCATGGGATTAAATTTCTCCAAGGAAACTTTACTACCCTAATTTTCTATTTAGTTTATTTCAACAAAAATTTATTGAAAACACCCCTGGCCAAGGTAGCTCAGTTGGTTGGAACATTGCCCCTACAGACAAAAATGTTTTGGGTTCGATTCCTGGTCAGGGCACATATGTAGGTTGCAGGTTCAATCCTCAGTCAGGGTGCATACTGGAGGCAATCAATCAATGTTTCTCACATTGATGTTTCCCTCTCTCTCCTTTCATCTCTCTCTCTCTGAAAATCCATAAAAATATATCCACAGGTGAGGATTAAAAAATTTATTGTAAACTTTCTATAACACAATACACTGTGTCAGGCTCTTGAAATATATGGATAGACAAATACATAGACCTTGCCTTTTGCTAACTATCCCATGTCTTTACAATCCCCAGCTATGAATAGATCAACAGCATCAGATTTAATGTTTCTTATAATCTGGGTTTCAACCTCATTTCTTACTAAAATTTCACACTGAGTCTATAGGTAACTCTTATGTACAAAGTTGAATATATGCCCTAGAAGCATCTGCATCCTCTGTGAGTTTATCAGTGCAACATGTCTGGCCTCTTCCTAGTCTTCTTGAACCAGAATTTGGATTTTAACAAAAAAATAAAATAAATAAATAAATAAATCAAATAAAATATCATTCATATGCATATCAAGTTTGAGAAGCTCTTCCCTGTAACCCTCAATAGTTCATCACCACCCTTCTTAGCTGAATAAATAGATGGCATAATGTTTGTTCCAGAGAAGCCTTAACTTATTGTCATTATTGCTTTTGCCAGCATAAAACATTCAGATTTCTTCAAATCATTTAGAATAATAAAAAAAAAATAGAATTAAATTGTAGAGGGAAAAATCTACCTACTTATTTCTGTCTAAACATTTCTGGGCTTTTTTTGTTGCGTCAGAGCCGTGGTCGGCAAACTGCGGCTTGTGAGCCACATGCGGCTCTTTGGCCCCTTGAGTGTGGCTCTTCCTAAGCCTTAGGAGTACCCTAATTAAGTTAATAACAATGTACCTACCTATATAGTTTAAGTTTAAAAAATTTGGCTCTCAAAAGAAATTTCAATTGTTATACTGTTGATATTTGGCTCTGTTGACTAATGAGTTTGCTGACCACTGAGTTAGAGGATCAAATTGATATCCTTAGCATGATTGTGATTCATAGCAATTGCTCAGTAAAGTTTGAATTAAAGAATACCAAGGACAATACAACAAAAGAAGTTATAATGAATCTTTGATTGGAAAGAAAGGAAGTGACTTCCACTTCTGGACAAGATGGAATAAGAGGGTAGATGTGATGTTTATACTCCCATCTGGAACAAGAGAAAAACAGACACAATATATGAAACAACAGATTGCAAGACATGACATGAGACAACAAAGGACAGTGATGGCTGAAAGATGGTAAAAAGTTAAATGAGCTTTTCCATTACTTCAGATGATTGTGATGAGATAGTTTCCAGGCCACAGAACAGGGAGGGGTGTTCAGGAAGAGTCCAGCAGACTATTTACTGTGAGGAGGCAGAGCTGAGAGTCTACGGAGATTATGGAGCTAAAGTTGACAGGACAGAATACCAGAGAGAAGAGAGCTGCACAGAGAGAGATCCCCTGGTGTATTGATCAGCCCACATGTAGTGAGGACTCTACTTGAGGCTGAGGAAAGAATCACCTGAAAGGATTAGACACTGTTCTGTCTAACTGAACTCACAAGGGACTGTGAATAACACCTGTTTCCATCACCAGGTTAGAGAACATCAAGATTCATGTGGCATTGTGTAGAGTACGCAGAAAGATTTTTCCTCAGCAGTGAGAAATAATTAGCCCTATACTAAGCACTAGTGGCTTCAACCCCACCTAAAAAATCTTAAAAACAAGATGCTGAAAGAGTAAACTATTTCCAAGCAATTTAATTGTATCCCTAAACAAAACACAAGAATATTTAGAGAAATACAAAGTTATTGAGCATTCAAGAGGTAAAATTTAATGTCTAGTACAGGGGTGGGCAAACTTTTTGACTCGAGGGCCCCAATGGGTTCTTAAACTGGACCGGAGGGCCGGAACAAAAGCATGGATGCAGTGTTTGTGTGAACTAATATAAATTCAAAGTAAACATAATTACATAAAAGGGTACGGTCTTTTTTCTTTTTAGTTTTATTCATTTCAAACGGGCCGGATCCGGCCCGCGGGCCGTAGTTTGCCCACGGCTGGCTCTAGTATCTAACCATTACCAAGGATGAAAAGAATAGGGAAGATACTACCCATTAGGAGGAAATAAATCGATTATTCCAAACCAACCCTGAACTCATCCTGATGTTAGAATTAGCAGATAAGGACACCAGTAAATTTTGAATGAATAAATTAGTATCTTTTTTTTTTTAAAAAAAAATTAGGAAATATCATGATTTTAGGAGAAACACCACCTGGTGGTATTTCTAGGTATTACCAGTCAAGATATTTAAAACAGGAAGTATGACTTTTCTTGGGGTTTACAAATACTTGTAAAAATAACTATAACTATTTGTGTAACTAAACAGTTGAAAAATTGTATAGACTAGTTATACAAGTAGTATCCAACCCTATGTATAAATTATACATACATATATGTGTGAGTATTCAGAATTATGTAAATGGGAAGATTAAACTAATAAATAGGCTTCCTGAAACAATTCTGAAATTTAAATGTCATTCATTATCTAGTGAGAAAGGGATTGTATTCCTTATAACAAAAGTATGTTCTTAAATATAATTTCAATATCATATTATTGCCACGCTCTATCCTATTACCTGGCCTTTCCTCTTCATATAAGTGATTTCCATCTAGTTTTCTTACATATTCATTTATGTACTTACTAGAGGCTGGGTGCACAAAATTTTTGCACGTGTGTGTATATATATGTGTGTGTGTGTGTGTGTGTGTGTGTCCCTCAGCCAATTCTGAACTGTCTCCAATCTGGGACTGCTGGCTCCCAAATGCTCGCCTGCCTGCCTGCCTGATTGCCCTTAACCACTTCTGCCTGCCAGCCTCACCTCCTAACCACTCCCCTGCCAGCCTGATCAATGACTAACTGCTCCCCTGCTAGCCAGATTTCCCCTAACTACCCTCCTCTGCTGGCCTGGTTGCCCCCAACTGCCCTCCCCTGTAGGCCTGGTCCCCCCAACTGCCCTCCCTTGCAGGCCTGGGTCCCACCCCCACTGCCCTCCCCTGCAGGCCTGATCCCCCCCCAACTGCCCTCCCCTACCAGCCATCTTGTGGCGGCCATCTTTGACCACATGGGGGTGGCCATCTTATGTTTTGGAGTGATGGTCAATTTGCATACTGGTCGTGACTAATAGCATATCTGGGCTAATTAGCATATCCTTCTCTTATTATATAGGATTGTATGTCTTTTCCTATTAGAAAGTATGTTCCTTGAAGTTTTGTTTCCTCACTGCATTTCTAATACCTAGAATAATCTTCGGTATTTAGTATGCACTCAATTATGTTTAAAATAATTACTTTCAGTGAACAACATGAGTTTACTGAGTCCTGTGGTTTCAATGATCAGATATAATTAGGACATATGTAAACAAATTTATGTATTTGTTATGCAACTATGTGTATATATTATGATCCAAAACCCATTTTATAGTAAGTTTTACATGATCAAATATCAACTCTGTTGGTCAATTTTAGTTTCTAGCTAGGGGATAATTTATTTGCAAACTAGATATTTGATAACATAAAATAATACTTAAAAGCACAGCCTATGAAGCCAGCCTTTTATCAAACCCTAACTCTACCTCTTACTTAATATGTACCTTGATCAAGTCAATATAACAGGCTCAGAAACTACTGTAGGTATTTTCAACAGAGAGATTTTACTACAGTGATTTGGTTACCCTGGGGATAGAAGGTTTCAGAAGCCAAAAGAGAAACAGTCTCCCAAAAGATTAACAAAAGCAGCAAGACATAACCCCTTTTAGGGCTGAAAGTTCAACACAGAGCCAGGGCCACTGGTGGAAGACAAGACCATCAGGACTGTTGGGACCATGGTGGGGCGGGGTGTGGGGGGGTGTCAGGTGAGAGCTGGAGCCATTCAGGGTCCACAGCTATTGACAGATATGCAATCAAGGTAGGTGGAGGAACAGGGAGAGATATTCTAGTCTGCTCCTTCTTTTTGCCCTCCAATTACCTGCTCTTCCATACCATTGCATATAATTGCCAAGAGCCATTTGACTAGGAAATCTAGGAAAACAGTTTACAGGAGGCACTCTCTAGGTTCCAGTTATTCATCTTAAAGTTGCCTAAATTAATATTTTGTCCTCTAGCTTTACCTCAGGGTCTTTCACAAACTTTTTTTTATTCTGGGATAATCTTTTATCTCTTCACTTGGTGACCTCTTTCTCGTCATTCAGATTTTACTTTACTTGTTACCTCCTCAAGATGCTTCCTCTGATCTTTTAGATCAGGCTAAGTTTTACTGTTACCCATACTCTTGGAGAATGTACTATGTCCTTTAAAATAACATCTGAATTTGTGATTATGAATGTACTTGTACAACTATATCAAGAATGTCTTACTTTTTCACTTGGTGGCATGCTCCATGAGGTCAGCTTTCTTCTGAAGACCCTTCAGAAGCTAACTCAAAGTTGGCACTCACTATATACAGTTGACCCTTAAACAACTCAGGGGTTAGGGAGCCTCCTGAAAGTCAAAAATCTGCATATAACTTTTCACTCCGTGGTATTTTCCATCCACGTTTGAGAAACCTGAGTTGGGGATGGGAAAATACTGTTTTGGATCTGTGGTAGGTAGAATCTGCAGATGTCAAACCCATGGAAAGGAAGGGTAGACTGCATTTCTTGGGGAAAAAATCCATGTATAAGTGGATCTGTGCAGCTAAACCCATGTTGTTCAAGGGTCAACTGTGTTTGTTAGATATTTCTCTACTGATAGCTTCATCTTTGTTCTTGAAACATGATTAGGACCCTGGCTTTATAGCAAACCAAATGCATCCTTGAAATCCTATCTAAAACTCTTAGGTATGTGGATGTACCAAACTGCCATTCAAACGGTTTATTGAAAAATCCAGAAGGAAAGGCCTCAAACACTTCTCAGCTCTACAGTCTGTTCTACAAAAATCCCAACTAAAAATCTTTACTCCATCTAATTTGATTTTAAAGATAATTTTGACCTCTGTGTTAGTCAGGGTTCTCCAGTGAAACAGAACCAACAGTATGTATGCAGGGAAGGCAAATCCATATCCAACATGTGTCTACTCTGGTAAGGACAAAATGCTGGCCCTTCCATAATGGAAGTTGTGTCGAGCCAGCTCAGCTAAAGGTTCGGCAAGCCTGAGGGCGGCAGCGAAGGATGAAGAAAAGACAGACAAAGAGAATAAGCTGGGTCTAGGTCAGTGGTCGGCAAACTCTTTAGTCAACAGAGCCAAATATCAGCAGTACAACAATTGAAATTTCTTTTGAGAGCCAAATTTTTTAAACTTAAACTATATAGGTAGGTACATTATTATTAACTTAATTAGGGTACTCCTAAGGCTTAGGAAGAGCCACACTTAAGGGGCCAAAGAGCCACATGTGGCTCTCGAGCCACAGTTTGATGACCACAGGTCTAGGTGAATCTTCCTGTGCCTGGCTGAAGCCGCAGAGAGAGATCCAGACGGCAAGCTGAGCCTTTATTTTATAGCGAGAGGTAAACAAGGTAGTGGTCGCCATAGTTACAATGTTCTTGTGAGTTTCACTTGTTTTGGCAGCACTTGCTACATTTCCCTCAGCCCATTAGCTACCCAGGTAAGATCTAGGGAACATCATAAGGTCAAGCCTAATTATGCTAAGAGGGGTGTGCCCTCTAAACTGGGACTTGTTTGTGGCTTTGCCAACAGGTTAGTCCGAGGCTTAACCCTATAGCCGCTCCCTTCAGAAGTGGTCTAGTGTAAACAGTCTGCCACAGTTAGTCCAGGAAATGGGGCCATACCAGGTACAGCCACTGACAGATTGGGCACTCAGCAGCAAACATAGCCAGGTCAACCTTGGTGAGTGGAATCCACGTTGCCGAGCCCATGCATAAACTCCATCCTGCCACCATGGCCATTTTATTGATGAGTCAATTGAATGATGACAGATTGGCTGGGAAAGAGGCTGACTGGTATTCACACAATGGGTCATCTTATCTACTTGATTATTAAAATCCTTCTCTATGGAAGTCAATGTTTGATGGGCATTCATACGGAGCATAAACATCTTCATGTCTTTGCACATTCAGAGAGATTTATATGTACTTCTTCCCCAAGCTACCTTATCACCAATTTTCTATTCATGTTTTTTCTAAGTCCCTGGCCATCCAGTCAAATCACTGGTGACAGTCTATTATTGTACAATCTCACATCTAGAAATTCCTCCTTCCAAGCAAAGTGAAAAACCAGGTGCACTACTCAAATGTCTGCCCACCAGAAAGATTTCCCTTTACCACCATCCTTTGGGGATATAGAAAAAGGCTGTAGTCCTATAGCTGCCCACTTTCAGGTGATGCCTTCACATCACGTGGAACCACCTGTAAACCAGGCCCAAGTCTTCTCTTCCTCAGTCAAGCGAATGTAGTGAACTCGTCATGAGGCAACAGGTACAGACTGGGAGAGAGTGGGACCATGGGCATTTGGCCACTTCTTCATGTAACTTATTTGTACAGGGTCTGCTCAGGTCCAGTTATATATATATATATATATATATATATATATATATATATATATATAATTAGTTTTATTTGATGAGGTAGTGTTGTTGTGCACATTCAACTTTATGGTTTGGTGGGTCAGATAACACCCAGTTCGTGATGAGCATCTCAGGTTATATGGCAACTTGGTGCCTCTGATAAGCACACAGTCTCTAATGAAGTCCAGAAACAGGACACCAGCTCTTTCTCAAAAAAAAAAAAAATATCCACAGAGAAAGGCATGGAACGTGCTTGTTCCAAATCTCCTGAGCCTGTGCTGTGATTCACCCATAGGCTCCAAACAGTACCCCTAACTGCATCTGCCACTCTAAGCACCATTGGATCTGCTGAATCCAGTGTCCGAGTGGCTGAGCAGCTAGCACAGCAGCCGGGAACTATTGCAGAGTTGTCTCCTGTTCTGGATCCCATTCAAAACTAGCCTCTTTTCAGGTAACTCAGTAAATAGGCCAGAATAACACACCAAAATAAGGAGTATGTTGCCTCTAAAAATCCAAAGTCCCACTAGGTATTGCACCTCTTTTTTGGTTGTGGGGGGAGCCAATGCAACAACTTATATTTTACCTTAGAAGGGATATCTTGATGTCCCCCACACCTCTAGACCCCTAGAAAATAAGACTGAGGTATAAGTACCCTGAATTTTAGATAGATGTATTTTGTACCCTCTGACACACAAATATCTTACCAATAAGTCTAGAGCAGTTGTTGTTTCTTGCTTACTTGGTCCAATCAGCATAACGTCATCAAAATAATGGACCAGTGTAATGTTTTCTGCAAGAGACAGGCGATTCAGATGCCTGTGAATTAAATTAGACACACGCCTGGAGGGTGAATTTATCCCTGAGGTATAACAGTGAAGGTGTTGTCTGGCTTTCTCAGCAAACTGCTTCGGGTGGTCCTTACTGACAAAGACGCAGGAAATAAAAACAAACAAACAAAAAAAAAAAAACAAGGGAAAAAAAACATTTGCCAGATCAGTAGGTGCATACTGTTGACTGTTGTGTGAATTTGCTCAAGTAATGAAACCACATCTTGTACAGCAGCTGCAATTGGAATCACTACATGGTTAAGCCTAGGACAATCCACTATCATTCTCAAATATTCACAAACCAAACATGAGAGTTGAATGGGGATCTGATGGGAATCATCCCACTTCATCTTTCATGTCCGTGAGGTGGCGCTAATCTCTGTGATCCCTCAGGAATGCAGTATTGCTTCCGTTCACTGTTTTCCTAGGTTGAGACTGTGGCCTCCACTTGGCCTTTCCTCCTACAATAGCCCTCACTCTACAGTTCAGAGAACCAGTATTGGGATCTGCCTGCTGCTGAGTTTGCCTTTTCTAATTATGCCTTTTAGAACTGGGGAAATAACCTCAGGATGTGCTTAGGAACCCACTGAGCCAGCTGTGAGATAGAGCTGAGCTAAAACTCCATGGATCATCTGACGTCAATAAACCCTAAGACTGGAATGATTTTGTTGGTCTCCTAGAATTAGCAATAGTTCAGAGGCAGAGTCCAATAGTTGCCCAAATGTGCGATTATTCTTTTTTCCCAATTCACAGCCACTCTGGTCAAAGTCTATCAGTTCTTTCAGAGAAAACTGAAAAATTAGTATGAATGTTGACCATATACCAGGGTCCTACCTCAGTAGGACTCAGTCTCTGTTTCATTCAAGGGATCTGGGTCTGTAAACTGGCTTAAGTCTGAGAACTGATTGAGGAACTGTGACTGTTTATATCATTCAAGTTAGATTTCTGTGCATTTAACCTAGAACGTTCCTGCTTATACAGATCAAGTAAGAATCACATAGGCTTTTTATCTATGTCACTTCAAGAAATATAATCAACTATACAATGCCACAAACCACCATGAATCAGACCATTCTGATTGCTGCTTTGATCTACTGTCCATTACAGCAACCATGCCTTCCTTGCCTTTGGTGGTCACGTGCTGCCTGTGGTCTGAAATGGCCCTGCTACTCCTAGATCTAATTACCTCCATTGTATATGCATTTCCCAAATGAGCTACTATAATTCTCCCTGTAAGTTCTTGCCTACAGAGAAGGATGATCACAAGACTCTTCAAGTGCAAGTGGTTTATTTAAAAAGTGATCCAGTAATAAAGTGAAACGGTAATGATAAAGTGGGGAAATGAGACTGGGAAGAAGAGGAAGCCACTATAGAAAGATTTACTAAACTGCTCTGGGCAACTAGAGCTTAATCTCACTGGGGAACGCTGAGAAACAGTGCTGAATGTGCTCAGGTATATTGCTCCTGAGGGGGAAGGGACTGGTTGTTATATTGTATACCAATCTTCAGTAATTTGTTGAGTATTGCTTCTTAGGAAGTGTTAATTCCTTGGCATTTCTACTTTCCCATGTGTAGCAGCAAAGATGGCTCTGGTGGCCAGAAAAAAAAGCTTTCAGACAAAGAAATACAGAGACCAGTATTTGTTATTCCTGCTCTGAAATGGCAAAGTCAGCGGGAGAGGAGCATGGGAAGAGCACCGACAGCATTTTCTACAACAAAACAGGGAATTTGGATTTTATTCAGTAGACATTGGGGTGTCATCAATGGCTCATAGAATGTAAGACAGAGAGGAAGTAAAAGATGACTTTGAATTCCATGGGAAGAAGAGAATGACACTAAGACTCAGTCAATTCAATATTCCCTTTCTTTTATACTTCACATATGACCATTCATTTAGTTTTTTCCACTGTTTCATGCATATTTCTTAGCTTTGTTTTCTACTAACATTGTTTGAATGCTGAAATCATGATTTCACCTTGATATGTACGTTAGTTTTACAATTGTCATTGGAAGTTCCTCTGCCTATGTTAGCCATTGTCCTAACAAGTTTAACCCTCAACTTCAGCAAGACCTGCATTTTAATCTCAAATATTGTCTGAGGCCACTTCTGGAAATTCAAAATTTTAGTCCACACTTTCTTTTGCCATATTAATCAACCTCACATAGCTTCTTCTTTCTAACCCCACTGAATTTCTTAATTTTTCTATCGCTAAATATCCATTTGTGCCATGGTAACTTTGTACATGGTTTTATATTTCTGGGAAAGCCAGATCTCTAGTTTTCTAAGTACTTGTCTCTTCAGGAAATCACAATTCCCATATATGTCTCCCCAACTTCTAGCATAGTGCACTTTATGTTGTACATGCAATAAATTTGCTTAATGCAGAGGGCAAGAGAAAATGGTAGGCGTAAGGGAGAATTAAATCCAGATTCACCCCTGTTGATCCCAAAGTGACTCGGTGTCATCCATACAGAAGTGAATAGCAAGAAACTGGAAAGAGTGCTTTAATACTTGGACAAAAGTGAGGTCTGGATCAGCATGCACCTGTTTGAATTTCATTCTGCAAAGTGAAAGATATGATTTCAATCACAAAGCATGTAAGTCTTGTTTTTCTTTGCCCCACCCCAATATTGTTCCACTTAGAAAACAAAGCATTACTTGCAATAAAAAGCAAAAGCACATATGGCAGAAAAGGACAGACTATTGTAGGACATCTTCAAAGTGTAGTAATTGGGGAACAAATAGGAGAACTGGAAATTCAAACTAAAGAAAGAATTCTCACCTGCCCCTTTGAAATCTCACATTCAAGTGGGAAGAATTTGCAAAAGCAATAAATATTCTACCTTCCTTCTTTCCTCACTTTCCACTGACATTCTATAAGGATCATGATCCCAAAGCTGGGCTGACTCAAAGGTCATAGGTCAAATCATTATTGGGTTAATTAAGAGCATATATTTCTGTAACTAAGGAAGAATGACAACTGGAATGGCCTTATCATAGATCAAAATAACTATATTAGGCAACCTTTAAGTAAAGTACTATTATATGATCAATAAATCATATATCTGCATGTCTACCATTTCATGGTAAAGAATGAGATGTAATGTTTATCCTTATGAGGAAATCTGTTAGATTTTATGTCTCGTCTCATAGAGATAGCCTTCCTTCAGCAACATAGCCACAACCAAGCCACATGGTGAGCAAACCACACATCAGTTTTCTTATGTTCTTTTTGGACATTTCAGAAACAGAACCCTCATCCAGTGGTTAAGTTAGTCAATTTCTTCCAACTGACTTGGATGTACTGATATTTCCAGTAAATAAACTACCTCCCAGGGTCAGAGTGTACTGGTATATGAATGTACTGAACCAACCATCTGATTTTCAGAGACCAATATATACATACCAGTAGATCTCTTCTTGTTATTATCACCAGTATAAAACCCTAGTGTTTGAGGACTACCTAGATCACAGATCTATATATATAAAAGCCTAAGTGACCATCAAACTGTTTGAACGTCATGCACACTGACCACCACGGGGCAGGTGCTCAATGTAGGAGCTGTTGAGCTGTGGTGACTTGGCAGCTGTGGTTCTTGGGTGATGCACCTGGAATCAGAGGAGGGAGCCAGATTCCAGGGTGTGTCACCTGATAACTGCCCTCTCCCAATCTGGGACCCCTTGTTGGATGTCAGAGAGCTAGTTTCAGCCTGATCCCCACAGGCCAGGCTGAGGGACCCCATTGGTGCACGAATTTGTGCACCAGGCCTCTAGTCCTAACATAAAAAGGCTTCTACTAACCAATGGGGTTCACTGTAAGAAGAACAATAAATTAAGCTTAACCAAGAGTAATGTGAAACTTTAGGAGCGTGACTATACAGGAGGGGGCTTATCCCCTAGAAAGACATATGGGGGTCAGGAATGGAGGCAGGACATGCCTCTGGTGAAAAGAATGTGAGTCTTTATTTCACTAATAACTATGAGAAGATGTCATAAAGGTACTTTAATAGTAAGGAGAACCATTCCCTGTTTCCCCTGAAGCTATAAGTGCTGTTCATTTGGCTTCAATTTCAAAGCTCAGACATAATTCTTTAGAATATCCAGGAAGGAAATATGCTAACCTAGGGTCAAAGGACTAAGGATGCATTTGTAGTATCAGGAGTAAATGTTGGAAGCTACTTTATACTATCACATAAAGATCATGAAACTATTAAAGATATGCATGGCCAGACAGGCATGGCTCAGTGGTTGAGAGTCGACCTATGAACCAGGAGATGACAGTTAGATTCCCGGTCAGAGCACATGCCAGGTTGTGGGCTTGATCACTAGTGTGGGGCATGCAGGAGGCAGCCAATCAATGATTCTCCCTTTCAATGAAATCAATACAAATATATTTTTTAAAAAAGCTATGCCTGTTTGAATGCCCGTCATCTCTTAAACAAAGAATAAGAATTTCCACAAGGCACCTATTAGTCAATTGGTCTATCAATTCCAACTTTTCCACCAAAGATGACCTTTTCCCTCCATTTTATTACAAGGGAAATAATTTTGTAAAATATGCATTTCTTTGCACAATTATTGGCTTTGAGGAGCTCTTTTAGAGATGTTTAGAATTATGATATTGATTACTAAGCAATTAAGATGAACACGTACAGAGTTTTCATACCTTATCTCAGAGAAAAAAGATAATGAACATTTCGTAGAACTGTTAGATATTCTATATATAGAAGCAGCTACTCTTTTACTAGTAATTTGAAGTCTTTTATCCATCAGCACAAAAAGCAATGGTATAGTTGATCAAAAAATATAATGAAAAATTAGTTCCCTATTACTCTACTTTCATTACTTTTGAGTACCTACACCAGTAAATCTTTTGGGTTTTCTAGTTCTGTATACACTCAAAACCAGATTAGGACCAGTGATCAAGTTTGAGCTGACCCGTTGATGCAATAAACAACAAATTTGACTTGTGTTGTTGCCTGAACTGAACAGTTACTGTCTGATATCACTGGAAACTGAGGTTGACGTTGAAAGACTATGCATATAAATGCAAACTCTAGGTTTGCAGTGGCAACTCATACACAGCTCTCTCCAGTTGTGTGACATCTTTATTGCCTCTCTCTGGACCATTTCGATCTCAGCTCTGCTTTAGGTCAAGGGGCTGTGTTCACACAGAAGCCCACATTCACTTATATCACATTTACTGAGTGCCCACCATGCCCCAGACATTTTTTTGGATCCACTGAGGTACAGTGGTGCACCAAAAGGGATAGACACATGGATGATACACCCATTCCTAAGTCATTTTTACTCTTGTAATCCCTGTCTTTTTGTAACCCTTTACTTCCTGACAGAGTAACTGTCCTTCTTTTTTAAGCACACAAGTCTTCTTCCCTTCATTCCCCCTGTAGAGCTAGCCCTGCTCCAGTGATGTGATCTCCAACACTATGAAATCGAATCTCACTCTCTTCTTTGCTACAGGCCACAGCCTGGATGGAACCTGATGATGGAGTCACGAGAATACAGTCCTGAAGAAAAGCTGCTTCCCCTGCAGGCAATAGATGAAATAGGAGATTTATGCTTAGTTTAGTGCATTTGACTTTTCATAGCAATACTTTAATTGTTAGCTTTGTGAATATTATAGCAGTTGTGGCATCACTGAGTTCAGGGCAGGAAGGGCTCCTGTGAATCAACTCCTTTCACTCCCTGACTTTTCCACACAAAGAACTCTGATACTGAGTATTTCGGTGTCTGTTCTCACACAGTCTGCTTGCTTGGGAATCGAAAAAATAAGAGAAAAGATAGAATCTAAGCACAACTCCTATCTAGAATCTAATTCATTATTATGGAAGTGCAAGTTTAATTAGAGTGATAAATTATTATTATTCTAAAAGGTCATGCTGTCTTAGATTCCTTCAATTACTTTATTTGAGAAAATAACTATAATTTCTTCTTTAAAATGCCAAAATTAACAAAAATACTACTAATTATCTGGGAACCAGGGGAAAAGGAGTCTAGAGCACAATCACACATAAGCATTTGTAGTTAATGTATTTTTAGCATCTATAAGGAAGTGAGGTTTTCTTTCTTGGACAAAAGAGTCTGTATGATATAATCTGTTTCCATTTTTTTTTGAATAAAAGTATGTTGGGTGTTTTTTTTAAACACTTTTACCTTCTTTCTATTTCTAAAATTGTCCAAAGTCAGTGTGATTTTTGTAAAATGTACTAACAGTTCTAAATCAGTTGACTGCAGATGTCTAATTCTAAATCTGATGTTTTGGAGAACTGTGTGGCCTAAAGCATACCAGAATGTCTCGTTTTATGTTTAAACTAGAAGCCCAATGCATGAAATTTGTGCAAGGGGCTTGCCCCTCACAGCCCCGGCTTCATCCGGAAGGTCATCTGGAAGGATGTCCGGAAAGTCGTTCAGCTGTCTGGTCTAATTAGCATATTATGCTTTTATTATTATAGATGATCACGAATATAATAATGGCCTACAAAAAAAGAGCTTGCATTTAACTACATCTTTTACTTTTCAAGCACTCATCTAAGCATGCCCAAACAGGAGAATGCCATGCACTTTAAATCTGTGCCCATCATGGAAAGGCCCGCTCTGGACTCTGTACACATTAACAGGTTATGCCCATTAGGTCAACGCAGAAATTAATTGTGGGATTATTTTCAAATCCACATTGTTTCCTGGCTCTGTTGAGGGCCACTCAATTAGACACCTCTCAAGGCCTTTGTGCTGGACTAAACACAGCTAATTGTTCCATTTCTGCACGGAGTGATTCATCTCCCAGATGTCTCGGACCTTTCAGCAGCTCTGCTCCACCAATATCTCGAAGTAAGAAAATAGAGTCATTTGGGACCTAGGCAGAGGGGAGAGATTGGGAAGCAAATAGAGCAGGGTATTCTTTACCCCTGCCCTTTGGTATGATTAATCTTCAGTGAGAAAGGGCTCCTGAATCATTCTCTTGACAGGACAGCCCCCCTGTCCTATCTGGCTTCCCACGTGAGGAGAGATGGATGAATGCTTCCTTTTTTCTCTTCCTCCAGGTGCAGCCCTATTCACACTCGAGCCTGACAACACATAATAGAACAGTTTCTACTTGCCCATTGCCTCAGCTCTGTATTCCTTTCTCCTCTACTGTTTCGCATTTGTTCACATCCCACTGACAGAGCCAGCCAAATTGAAAATGCATGAAGACCTAAACACAGTCACTTATTTCCTTGGGGCACTAAAGTGTGTGTGTGTGTGTGTGTGTGTGTGTGTGTGTGTGTGTGTTTTCTTACAGTAAACATAGATTCAGAGTAAATCGATAGAGAAAAGTTCTTTCACCTCTAATCTATTAGGTTAGCTTTAAATTTTTACTGTAACTGAATTTTTGCTTTGTCTTTGCACTTTTTAAGTCTCTCCTTTACTCATGGGAAATAATGTTATTAATCCATTATAATAATTGAGCATGCAAAAATTAGTGTTCTGAAATAGAGGTGCCCAATTCCACTTTCTGTGTGGTTCCAACCAGTATTTAAGAGTCAATAACTTATCATTATCAAATATTTTTTACATTTAATAAAGATTGCCACAAACGTCTGATTTAAAATAAGATGAGAAATTGGTACTTAAAACAATGTTTTAACTTTATATTGACCCATATCTAGAGTTAGCTCGAGCCTTACCAAAAATAATTAAGCTAAACATATGCCTTAATTTGAGTTCCATGTAAAAAGACATTGAGTCTGGGGTGTGAGTGCACATAGTTTATTTGGGAGGTGATCACAAGAAGTGAGTTTGGAATGTCTCATGAAAGGGAAGGCAACCTATAGAGGGTATATTATCTAGCAAGTTACCACTGTGGGCAATTAGAGCTTAATCTCAATAGGGAATTCTGGGAAACCATGTAGAAGGTATAACTCAAGATGTATCGCATCTGCATAGCAAAAGTGCTAGATTACATGAAGTACATGGGAGCAGAAGGATTCACTATCCTCCATTAGTCAAAGGCTGATCCCCATAAATTTAATTAAACCTGTGTACCCATGCAGGGTAGACTTGATTATCAAGTAGTCTTCAAGCAAATAGATGACAATGTGCTGTTGAAGGGCTGCTGGGGAACAGGAAGATGGCAGGGCATCCGCAGTATCTACCATCATTTCACTTTCTGAAGTTTTGGTAAGAATGATCACTGGCTTTAAGCTAATTATTGAAACATTGTGCTGCTATAGCATATATGGAAACCAATGAGTTAAACCAATAAGATCACCCTTGATTTTATTTTGTTTCACCAACTTTTCTGACTCGCCCGCCCCCCCCCCCCCCCACCTTAGCTAGACCAACAGCATGGCTAATTAGTCTGCGATCACAACTCCAGGAGAATCTATTTATTTGTTGACTTTTACAAGTATGGTACAATGACATCCCCCCCACCTGGACCATTTGTTCTAACCTGATATCCCAACACCCTTGAATGTTTTAGTGCATTTTAGACAAACAAGAACATTTTTCTACACAATTACAACAGGTCTATCAAAATCAGGAAATTAGCATTAATGCATGTCTATAACCTAATCCTCAAATCCTATTCAAGTTTCACCAATTGCCTCAGTAATGACATTCACAACAAAAGGATTCATTTGAGTCACATTTCACAATATATATATATATATACACATATATATATATACATATATATATATATATATATATATATCAAGTCATTATGTTGTATACTTTAAATATATATAATTTCATTTGTCAGTTATTCCTTAAGAATTGGGGAAACAATAAAACACTCTAGTAGATGAACTAAAAAGAAATCACATGTCTCTTCAGTCTTTTTCAATTTCCACAAGTTCCTTGATCAGTTCTTAAATTTATACCTTGAAAGTTTTGAAGATTACATGTTATTATTTTGTACAATGAGTTTAGGTATGAGATATATATATATATTGTTAATCCTCACCAGAGGATATTTTTTCATTGATTTTTTGAGAGAGTATAAGGGAGGGGGGAGACAGAGAGAAAGAGGAACATCAATATGAAAGAGACACATAGATTGGTTGTCTTCAGCATGCATGCCAATACCAGGACCTGGATTGAGCCTACAACCCAGGTATGTGCCCTTGACCAGAATCAAACCCGGGACCCTTCAGTCTGAAGGCCAATGCTCTATGCACTAAGCCAAACCAGCTAGGGCTAGGTTTGTCTTATATTTACTTCATGATTAAATTTAAGCCATGCATCATTGGAAGATATGTCACCAAACTAACAGTGTTCTCCTTGTTTCATACATGTGACACATGATTTTGATGTGTTCCATTACTAGTGATCACTTGGTTGAAGTGCCATCTTCCAGCATCCTTCAATGTAAAGTTACTAACTTTGCATTTTTAATTTTAAAAGATTTTGAGAAGAGATACTTGGAACCTATAAATATCCCAGTAGTGATCAAACTTTTAATTATTTGATTTATCTAGTATATATCAGAATATTCTCATGGATTATTGTTTTATTCATTGACTCATAATCTTTACTATGCTATATATTCTGATGTTTAAATAGTCACAGTTTTACCAATAGGAACCTCTTATGGCAAGTTTGTCTTTTGATATGATCCTATCAGCTTTTGATTATTTCCTAGGAAGACTTTTTAAAAATTAATTATTTTTTTATTTTTTATTATTGATAGTATGTCTTCCATTCTCACTTCTACCTTGGCTCCCCTCCACCTAGCCCCTGCCCCACCTCAGGCCTGCTCCACACTATGGTCCGTGTCCATGGGGATATGCATATTTTCCTTCCCCTGTGACCTTTTACCCCTGAGAAATCTGTCAGTCTTCCATGAATCCAAGTCTCTGAACCTATTTTGTTTGTCAGTTTATTTTGTTCATGAGATTCCACATATAAGTGAGATCATGTGATATTTGTCTTTATATGACTGAGTTATTTCATTCGGCATAATAAACTCCAGGTCATTCATTCTATTGTAAAAGGTAAGGGATCCTTCTTTCTTTACAGCTGCATAGTGTTTCATTATGTAAATGTACCACAGCTTTTTTTATGCACTCATCTACTGGTGGGCACTTGGGCTGTTTCTAGATATCAAACTAAAAAGCCTCTGCACAACCAAAGAAACCATCATCAAAATGAAAAGAGAACCTATTGTATGGGAGAACATATTTGCCAATGATACATCTGATAAGAGGTAAATTTCCAAAATATATAAAGAACTCATACAACTCAACAAAAGGAAGACAAACAATCCAATTTAAAAAATGAGCAAAATACCTGAATAGACACTTCTCCAATGAGGACATACAGATGTCATATTTTTAAAAATACTCAGTGTCACTAATCATCAAAGAGATGCAAATTAAAACTACAATGAGGTATCACCTCATACCTTCTAAAATGGCTACCATCAATAAGTCAACAAGTGCTGGCAGGGATGTGAGAAAAAGGGAACGCTAGTACAGTGCTGATGGGAATGCAGACTGGTACAGCCACTGTGGATAAAAGTATGGAGTTTCCTCAAAAAAATTTAAAAATGCAACTTCTGGTTGATCAGTGTTCAAACTTCTGGCAATATATCCTAATAATCCCGAAACACCAATCAGAAAGTATATATGAATCTCTATGCTCATAGCGGCATTGTTTACAATAGCTAACACCTAGGAAGACAAAGTTGAGCAGCCCCATCAACTGCTGAGGTCCAGTAAATAGTATTCCACTCAGGGAAAGCAGAATGGTACTTAGCTTATCCTCATTACTACAAAGAAGAGACCAGTGCGGAGAAGAAAACAACTCCATGGCATGAGAGGTTTGCTTGAGACATAAGGCATCTTCTATGTGAAATAGTAATACATGGAAATCTCCCACATTGGAAATCTTGAGGTAATGAATTGATTCTAATTTTTCTCAAGTTACTTAGATGTAGAATTTGCTTTAACTATTTTGAATCAAGCTAGAAAACTGTGGTTTGGACTGAAAGAGCATTTTTTTTTCATAAAAACAAATAATTTGGAAGAATAAAAAATAATTAATCAATGAGTTCATTAAATTAGCACACATTTCTTCAAAATATTCTGCAGGAAGATGAATCTGAGTGTAGTTGCACTGGCAGAACCATGAATGCCAAAACCCATCCTTGCCAATCGTGTCTTTTTCTTGAGATCATGAAGTCACAAAGAGATACAAACACATATTGGTCAATAACTAATGGAAAATAAGAAACACTTTAATCAAGTCAATGCCTACAACCTACCAGCAAAGAGGTTTGAGGAGACTGAGTGTCCCACCTCCCACCCCAAATCTTAAGAATTACCCGGCTGGGCCCTGACCAGATGGCTCAGTTGGTTGGAGTTTGTTCCAAACAACAAAAAGTTGTGGGTTCAATGCAAGTCAGAGCCCATACCTAGGTTGTGTGTTCAATCCCTGGTTTCTCTCTTGCATCAATGTTTTTTTCTCTCTCTCTCTCTAAAATCAATAAAAACATGTACTTGGGTGAGGACAAAATATATATATATAAGCTGGTCACCAGGGTGCAAACTATATGAAGCAATGGGCAGCATATTGTGATTATAAAGAGAATGAAGAAAGAAAGATGCCTTGACTTAAAGAGTTATTGCTTCCTTTGCATGAACTGAATGAAGAAGGAATCAGAGCCCTTATTTAACCCACAGCCACACTGCCATTCATAACTGTGATTCAGTAAGTGGTCTGAACTCAGCATCATGATTAGCAAGTCCTTTTCATCTTTTTGTGAGGAGGTGGTACATAGTAGTGAACTGAGAGGTGAACAAAAAGTGCTTCCTTTCCTAAATATTCATGATGCTGGGGTCTATAGGGTTTATCAACATGGCTCATTTGAAGATGCCATGTTTAATGGAAAGGGAGTATATAGTTCAACAAATAAAACACAAGATTAAAACATGTGAAAGTCTATGTAATGGGTACAGAAAAATAGATAAATGATAATGTATAGACAGGTTTCTTTAACAAATATTTGAATTTAAAGAACTTTATAAAGGAGATCTTCCCTTCTCGTTGTTGTTACACCCTTACATGCAGAGTTGGTAGGCTGTCTCAGGTCATTACACACAGGCCAATTCTCTCCGAGTAATTAGGGGCATGAGTGTAGTTCACTTGCTGGATATACTTCCTTTGGGCTCAGTGAACTCAAGCCAGTGCAGATGAGATTTGAATGAAGGAAAGGAAATGCTACCAGGACCTGCTCCAAGACATCTTAGGGTTTTAAACCTTAATGCCTGGCTTCCTTGTGCCTTTGGGTTGACCATATGTAAACAATTGCTACTTGTCACACCAAAAAGCAGGCTACCTTTTGGAGGTGGACTGACTCCTTGGCCATAAAGTTTATAAGTCCACTGGCTAAGTTTATGGAGTGCTTAGGCACCCTTTGGAAATGAAAGGTGCTGTGTCGTGGCAAGAGCTCTAGGCTGGGAAGGAAAGGAAACACAGCCAAGAAGGCAAAATCTCATTAGCCCAATACATTGCTTGTGCAATGAAAGACACATTCTGAGAGAATTAAGGCTGATCCACAACACTGAAACGCCCTTGAATTGGCAAAGCACGGAATCGTTATATGCTGTGCCTCTGAGGGCTATTGGGCACTGGAAAGACTGAAGAAAGGCTGGCCGGTGTAAAAATAAAACACATTGGCTACAATAGGTCTTGTCCCTGCTTTAAACTTCAAGAAGCTTTTTTAATTTTTTAAATATGTTTTTATTGATTTCAGAGAGAGATGAAGGGAGAGAAAGAGAGAGAAACATCAATATGAGAGAGAAACTCTGACCCGGAATCAAGCATGTGTCCTGAACTTCAAACCTTTTGGTTCACAGAACGATGGTCAACCAACAAGCTACACCTGCCATAGCTCAAGCAACTCTTCATTGGATGGTTCTTCTCCTGAGGGTAGTGGGAATACTAGCAAGACTTGAGAAAGGATTTCAGAACTTTGCTTTCTCTTAGGGCCACTAATTTCTTACCTTCTCCAGAAGTAGGTAAGAATTCCCTTCCTTAGTCACACATATTACCCGAAGCTTCTTTTTTCTGTAAGGTGAATCATATATGATTGCCTTTGAAGGTAGAGCAGTTAGTTTTGCTATGTAATAAACAACCCCAAAATTAGTGGCTCAAATTAACATGTTTTTTGCCATGATAATGTAAGTTGTCACTTTGAACTGGGCTTAATTAGGACTGCTTGTCTCTGTTCTACAATGTGTTGGTGGAGTTTACACATTTGTTTATGATCAGTTGGTGGTTAATGGCCTTATTCACATGCCTGATGGTGAAGAGCTGACTTTAGGATCACTGAAAGTAGCTGGACCACTTATCTCTCATCCTCCAGCAGGCTAGCTGAGGCTCATTCACAAGGTTAAAGTTCCTAAGAATAGTAAGAAAGGAAAAGCCCCATTGCTCAGGCATTCACCAAGGCTCTGCTTGTATCAGGTTTTTCTATGCCCCTTAGCCAACATCTGTCACATGTCTAAATCCAGATTCAAAAAATAGAGAAATAATCTCTCCATTTCTAGATGGGAGAAGCTGTCAAGTCTCATTGCCAAAAATGCATGGATAGAGGAAGAGAAAGAACTTGTGGTCAGTTTTACAATTGACTATATATGGCAAAAATTGAAAAAAAAAAAGACAAATATGTTCTCACCTTAAATGCAGTCAGATCCAATGGACATGCTGGGAGATAATACCAATGGGAAACATGGATGCCATATTTATTTTGATATATAATTATCATCATTTGGAATCTTTCAGTTTATGTGTGGAGAGATTTTGGAGTCTTCACAGTATAATTTTTTTTCTTTAAAATCCCCCCTCACAGTATGTACAGGTTGGTGAAACAATTTCCAGACAGAGAGGTTCATTATTCCCCATTTGACACACGTGAAAGATTTTCAAAAGAAGCTAAAAGAAAACAATCCCAATGAGATTTTTTTTCATTTTTTCTTCTTCCTTTCATTATTTTTTAGACTTGCTTAGTAAGCAAAACAAAACATGTGGTAGACCTGTTCACACTTTCTCACTTTCAGTGAATAAGTTCATACATTTATTTTTATATCTTGATGGGGTTCAGGACACGCTAACCCAACGGCACCTTGGCATGTTGAATATTATAAGCTGAAAGAGACTGAGAAACAGCAGAAGCAGGAAGGTCACGCTAACCTTCCCCATACTGTTCTATCTTCAAACAATTCATAAAACCCTCATGTGAGAGGTGCCTTGCCTACACCTGGAGGAAAATAGCATCATTTTCTCCAAAAAAAAAAAAAAAAAAAAAAAGGATGCTGAGAAGAATCTAAACAAGCAGCTTTTGCTAAGTACCACCCCCCGCCCCCCAACTTTACTGCATTTACCTCATACTCCTTGACCTGTCATATTCCTCCACAACTGTCCACTCTTTATCAAACCTCACATAAAAATACCCAGGTCTAACTTTCTTCGAGTTTTCATTTCTTTATGAAGCCTTTCATGTCACTTAAAACTTATACTAAAAAAAAAAGTCTGCTTTTCTCCTGTTAATCTGTCTTTGTCAGTTGAATTTTCAGAGTTAGCAGGGGCCCTAACAGAGTTAGGAAGGCTTTTTCCTCCCCTACAATGTCACATAAAATGATCATTATTGCAACTCTGTTGTGTGGGTTTGGCACATTGCTGAAATGATCGGTGCCTCAATTTCCTCATCAGCAAACTGAGGATAATAAAAGTATCTTCCTCAAAAGTTGTCATAGGAACTATAGGAGTTATTATTGTTAAAGTATGTTGAACAGAGCCTGAAATATAACTAAGTTGAAACCACTGTGAAATAAATTTTTATTAAATAAAAACAAAAGTTTGTTTTATGCTGACCATGTCAACACCAGGCCAAAGAAGTGGCCAAGATATTATCCTAATTTTAGAGCAAATTCAGTTTCATTTATCAAAATAATTTAGGCAGAGCCTACCACCACCTGTCTATTCGTAGTTTACTATTGTTATTGTGGGACAATAATGTCAGCTCCACAGCCTTGAAGAATGGCCTCCTTTCTCTAAAGCATTTCCCATACATTTTATTTTATTCTTGCAGTGGAGTACGCAGAGATTCACATCAGTAGTATTTGAGGGCTGTTTCAAAAGACTGGCCATAGTGCAGAAGGAATGAAAAGCAAATCAAAGGGAAAGGGAAAAATTTGTTCATTTTTTGGGGGGACCTACTAGCCATGCTTCTTGGAAAACTGCCAGCTATTTATTTTTCTTTCTTTTTTCTTTTCTTTCTTTCTTTCTTTTTTTTTTTGGCATTCTGCAGTCAGCAACTTCACTTGCAAAAATCAGGAGGGAATTGAGATAATAGGAAACAATCACACTGCAGGTAAAATTCATGCATTATGATACAACCACTTAAAAAGAAAAAAAAGTATCAAAAGTTTTTCATGACCATAAGAAAGCTCACATTGGGAGCACCTACATCTTAGTTATATTAGCACAAAAGGTACAACACCTTTTATAAATTCAAAAGGATGTATTCTAGTTGGGAACTTTGGGTGTCTGATTTCGGCAGTTTTCATTAGGATGCTCTCTCCTGCTAATAACAGAAAGAAGCTTAAATAATAGAAGGTTTTTTTTCATCACCTATCAGAAACAGTGTAGGAAGGTATCCGTCAGCTTTTCTGGAACTTTTGCCTCTTTCGGTAATTTTCAAGATGGTCGTGGTAACTTGAAGCCTCACATCCTCTCAGGAGAACCTCCACATGCAGGAATGGAACTAGGCCTGCTCTTCACACATCTTTACCCTTCTTGATAGAAAGAACTATCTTTGTCTGACCCACTGGATTTCCCCCTCAGATATCTCATTGACCCAGAGCAGATCACATGTCCATGCCAAAACTTCAAAGGATGCTGGGAAAGCAAGTTCTAGCTATCTCGGCTTTGACTGGTACAGAATTGCAGGTGATGGGTGACAGGGTGGGGAGTTCCCTGACTGGCAAGAAGAAATGAGGTAACTGTCCCAACAGTTTGTTGGGAAATATATTTTGATCCCAAAAATATACTTATACATTTTTTCATTCCTCCCCCATCTCCAATTACATCTGCATTCACTAACAAAACACACTCTATAATATTTTTTTTATGAAAGACTATGTCTGAGTTAGTACAAAGATTATCCAGGATTAATGAAGCTCTGAGAACCACCTCAAAAGTGGTAGGTAGTGCAACCAAAGTTGTCCAGTTAGGACCCATGGCTTAGGTATCTATGCCACCATCTTAATGAAATAGCTTCAGTTCTTGTCTTTACACATGAATGTTTTAATCAATGTTCCCATGTATCTCTCTACTCAATTGAGAGTTGGCAGCTGGTAATATTTTATATTACTCTTTTTAAAACTTAATATTAATTCAAACCATTTTTACACTTTTAAATGCAATATATGGTGTAGCGATTTTAAAAACAGTATTAGTGGTGTCCTAGGATTCTGCTGAAGCCAAGTGGGTGGGGCGGGGCTGATAGTTGCCCAGACTCCAGCATATGCGTCTAGATAGCTCAGCCTTTGTCATCTCTTTGATTTGAGGCTAAGAGAGCTCTGCTTAGAGTTTTATTTGTAAAATGAATTCTACAGCTTAGAAAAAATAATATTTAATGGAAAGAGTTTAAGATTTGGAGTTAGAAATCAAAAAGAATTTGAATACTGCCACTTATTAGGATGTCATGTGACTATGAGCAAAGCAGGTTCCTTCACCCTGTAATGGTAATTTAATGACACTGAGTTCATGAATTTTGAGAGATAAGATAGTTCACAAAATCATCGGAGCTCCCTAATTATACATCAGGTCCCAGGAAATGTCAGTATTTTTCCTTATTCACATGTTTCATGCTTTAACCATAGAATAGTACCCCATGAAGTTAGTATTCAATAATTTTTTTTTTTTTAGGCAAGGTAGATTGTTTCAAATACTTTGTGGCAACAACCATAATTCATGCAGAAGATATTTGCTTTACTGTAATGTTCCCATGGAATAAATTCTAAGACACGAGTTTATGGATACAAAGATTTTAAACAGCTTTTTGCTACTCAAGAATTTTTGCCAAATATTTGTTTAATGATTTCTACTACTATGAGCAATATATCATTATACCAGGTTAAAAAATTGCTAACTTTGAATATTTCCTTTATTTTATTTTAAGCAAATATATCAGATGTTAAATAATGTCAAGAAGGATACACATTTTCTTAATTTTAAGAACAACTTTATTATTTCTATAAAAATGAGGCAATGGTAATTATAAAATAAAAACAATTAATAACCTTATAATGAGGAAACAAATAAATCCCATTATCCAGATTGATTCCATTTAAAAATCAGGTAAATAGCATTCCAGAGATTCTCATCTCTTTCTTTCTCCTAGCTTTACTTAAAATGTTGACTGATCATAAATAAGAATAGAGAGAGACCATGTTTAATTAGAATAATTTTATAAATACCATTTGTAAATTAAAAGTATGATATTTTATTAATGGAATTAAGAGGATACAAATGAAATGAAATGGAATAATTTTCAGTTTTATCTATAATTTAGAAAAGATATATTTTCACCATTGGTGTGAAATTAAATCGAAATATTTCAAGAAACATTATTTTTAAATCTACATATTTTACTACTCATTTTGTCTTTATATATTAAGTTTTAAAGTTTTCAAATAGTCATGTACCTATACCAAAGATTTAGATGTTGCTTTAATACCTCAGATCACTTTTAAAAAAATATATACTTTGATTGATTTCAGAGAGGAAAAGAAAGGGAGAGATAGAAACATCAATGATGAGAGAGAATAATTGATGGGCTGTCTCCTGCATGCCCCACACTGGGGATTGAGCCCACAACTGCACAACCTGGGCATGTGCCCTGGCTGGGAATTGAACCGTAACCTCTTGGTTCATAGGTGGACACTCAACCATTGAGCCACACCAGCCAGGCACCTCAGACCACTTTTTAAAAGAAGTAACATTGTTCAAATATAACGTAAAGCCATCCTTTGAATCCTTTTCCTTTCCTTTTTATTTCCCTTATTAGTGAAAAATCATTATTTTTAAATGTGTGTTGTGTCTTTGTTGTCTTTTTTATTTCCATGCAAATGTTTGTATTTTACTACACATAAGACCATAAACAGTACGCTGTTGTTTCATGTGTATAGCGGTCAGTCATGCTCCTTTCAGACCCCTTTCACTGCTGATGCACTCGAACTCCAGCTGCTACTAATGTCTTGGTATTGGTTACTAATGGCTCTTAGCTGTCCTGTTCTCTGAAGAATTGTCCTGGGCTGAATGAGAGGTGTTCCACCGGAGGTGACTCTCACAGGTCAGTCCACAGTCAGACATTGACTAACAAGTATGTGTATCTTGGGGAAGGTTGGTAGTGGGTGAGAGTCAACAGTCAGCCCCTTTGCCTCAAGGTGACACCAGTGCCATTGGTTCAATTCATTCAATCCATTCTCCAGAGCTCCTCTTGGGATCTGGCTGAGATGAGACTCCAACCCAAACCACAACCCTGCTCTATTCTTTTCCCTGCTTTGCCTTGCTTCCCTCCCTGCACGTCTGAGAGCCAACTTCTAATACATGCTATATACCACAATCCTTACTTCAGGTTCTGCTTTGGACAGCCCCTGCTAGGAGGATATGGCATCTAAATTCACATATAATGTACAAATTGTATCTTAATGCATTTGTTATTTGGTACTTTGCTTTCTTTACTTAGCATGATGTTTTTGGATATTTATCACTAATAATATTTGAGACTTTAGCCTCTATCTTTTAATTGTTATTGATTTTTCTATTTTAAATTAGTTTATTCATCCAGGGGACTATCAGTTCCAAGGGACTATTAATGTTTGTTCTCTTTTAAGCTATTGCAAACATTGCACGATCCTAAATATGTTCCTCTGCATATGTATGCATCTCTCCATGGTTGATGCCCAAGGTTAGAATTGCATCATAGGATAAATGGATCAACTTTCTTAGATTTTGCCAATTAACTTAATAAAGTGGGGGGAATCAAACAACAAATCCAGCTAATCTCGAATCTATATATGGTGTCACTGTTAATACATTTAGATTAGCTTTACATAGTGTTTTTGTTGTTCTATTTAGAAAATTTCACTTTCTTAATCTTTACCTATTCCAGACGGATCAGATGTTATTACATTCTACCTCAATTGGTTTGAAAAGTGTGCATCCTATTTCTATTATTTTAATTTTTGCATTAAATTCTTTTTAAAAATTGGATATAATTCTCTTATCATAAAAGTCACTATTTGTACTGTTCCGTGTTTTTCAGTATATCCACAAAGCTGTACAATCATTGCAACTATTTAATCCAGAATATTTTCATCACCCCCCCCCAAAAAAAAAACATTACATCCACCAGTAGTCGCTGTCCATTCCTCTCTCAGAGCCCTTGCTTCTAATTTATAATCTGTCCAGATATCTACTATCTGTCTGCAGAGAATTGCCTGCCCTGGACAGTTTATACAAGTGGAATCAAACAATTTAGAGTTTTTTTGTATCTGGCTTACCATAAATTCAAGGTTCATTCACGTTGTAGTATGTACTAGTGCTTCTTTCCTTTTTTTATTTTCAAATAACTTTCCATTGTATTAATATTCTGTATTATCCATTTATCAGGGGATAAGCTTTTGAGTTGTTTCTATCTTTCGGCTATTATGAATAATGCTATAATGAAGACTATATATAAGCTTTATGTGAATATATATTTTCAGTTCTCTAGCATCGCAATGCAAGTGTGAGCTGTGGGATTCATTATCTCAAGAAGTCCACAAGTAAATTCACATACAAGGGAGAGGTAAGCAGTTTATTGCAGCAAAAGTAACAAAACCCTTGGCACTTGAGAGGCTTTCCAAACAGCTGCCACAGAAGCTCACTAGTGTAGGGGTTTAAAGTTTTTTGCTCTTGCCCTCTGTTGGCTCTTTCAAAGAAACACCAGCCAATTTCCTTTTGCCCTCATGTCCCTGCTTTTAGTTCCTGCTTTTGGGTTCAGGGGGAAGGGAAGCTCTATGGCGGACTGGTACATTTTGCCTACCTTGCTCACATCCTGACCATCTGTTTTATTTCCTCCTTATCTACCATCTTTCCTCCCCACACCCTTACCCTAAATTGCCTGTTCCCATGTAAGTCCTCAGCATCTACACATAGGAGTGAATTTGCTGGGTTATATGGTTTAACTTTTCATGTCCTTATTGGCCATTTGTCTATCTTCTTTGGAAAAATATCTACTCAAATTCTTTGTCCACTTTTTAATTGTGCTATTTTTCTTTGTACTAGTATTGTAGAGTAGTATGTTTTTTTTATATTCTGAATCCTAGAACCTCGTCAGATATATAATTTGCAAATATTTTCTCCCACTTTTTGGATCATTTCACTCTTGGTAGTGTGTTTTGACATTGTCAGAGAGAGCAAAAGCACTTCTTAGCATTGCTGCTTAGTTGTTTTGAGTTCAAATATTCTTCTGAATTCTTCCCAACTACACCAGAGTAGGTTCCTTCTTGAACCCTAATCACTACACTACCTGTTGGGAACTTAGTCCAAGTTCCTTCTTTATCCTCTGCCAGTTACAGGTATCTGGTCCGAGCCCTTCTGCCTGGGGCTGGACTTCCTAGGATGCCCGGTCTTAGATGGAGAAGCCATGAAAGGTTGTGGGTGTATAAGAATGAGTCTTTATTGCAGAAGCCAGTGGCCATATAGCCATCAGACAAAACAGTTCTTCATAACAGTGTCCCAACCAGGCAGCCGTACACCAGTTGGTAAATACATATCTTTCCCACATAGTAGTAGCAGTCTCTGTACCCACAGCTATTATCTGAGCAGCCACATGCTGACCGCTAGAATCACCACCTCACATAGTAGCGGAATCTGAACTCTCTGCCTCAGCAGCTTCTCCTATCTCCTCTGCCCAGCACTGGCTGACTAACATGGTAGCTATATCTGCGCTCTTTAAGAGCTCTTAGCCTTACATCATAGCAGTACCAGCTCAGGTCTGTTTGAGCTCTCTAGCCTTAGTAATATACTTTTAATATTACTTACACAAAAGAGGCTAACAGTTATCAATCATTTGGCTATAGAAGGGCACAGTGTACTGTGAGATTGCTGTGGCCTTGCACCTGCTTATAGTATCTCAGCCTTGAACATTTGATTAAGATTTCCATGTTCAGAGTGGCCTTGGCCATCTGGTATACTATCAACAAGGCCTCCACACTCTAATTAGCCTTGACAACCCTGGGACTCTGGCATGGTTCCACAGATATTCAAAAGTTTTTCATTTTGATGAAGTCCACTTTATCTTTTTCTTCAATTGTGCTGTGGTCCTCATGTTTGTGGCTCCCCAAGTTTATATGTTGAAAACCTAACCTCAAAAGTAATGGCCAGTGTGGCTCAGTTGGTTGGAGCATTGTCTAGTGTTCCAAAAGTTTGCAGGTTCGTTCCCAGTCAGGGCACATAGCATTTCTCTCTCATATCAATGTTTCTCTCTCTTTCTCTCCCTTCTCTTCTCTCTAAAATCAATAAAAATATCCTTGTGTGATAAATTTAAAAATCATATTAGGAGGTGGGGGCTTTGAGAAGTGCTTAAATCATGAGGTTGGAGTCCTCATTAATGGGATTCATGCTTGATATGGGACCCCACAGAGATTCCCTAAACCCTTCCACCGTGAGGAGATAGCCAGAAGGCACCTCATATGAGCTAGGAAGGGAGCCCTACCAGCTACCATACTGAATCTGCTCACACCATGATATTGGACTTACCAATCTCCATAACAGTGAAAAATAAATAAATGTTTCTTGCTTATAAGCTACTCAATGTAGTTACTTGTTATAACAGGTAAGCAGGCTAGAGGTTTGCAAAGGCCTGCAGGTATGCAAAAAGGGCTGGGGATCTTCAAAGGGCTGGGACTCTGGTTTCTGTATCAAATCCTTATTAATCTTTCCATGATAATATGCAGCTCCAAATGGGGAGGCAGGGGCTGCATCTCCAGGTCAGCTCCAGCTAGGGTAGAAATGCCTTCTTTAATCAGAATAAAACAATCATGGTTAACAGAGCATGATTAATATTTCTTACAATACTAGCTGGTTCCCCAACATTCTATTTCTGCCCCTTTTCAATGACATTATAATAAATCTTTGTCTAATCCAGTGTAACAAGTATATACACCTGTGTTTTTTTCTTCTAAGAGTTTTATAGTATCTTCTCTCACATTTAGGTTTTGATCCATTTTGAGATCCTTTTTGTATGTTGTGTGAGTTAGAGCTCCAAGTAACTAGATGTCTCAGCACTATTTGTTGAAAACACTATTCTTTCCTCATTGGATGATTGTGGCCCTGTTGGAAAAAATCAATTGACAATAGATATACGGATTTATTTCTGGACTCTCAATTTTATTTCATTGGTTTATGTGTCATTATGCCAGTACCACTCACAATTATTACAGCTTTGTAGTAAGTTTTGAAATCAGGACAAGTTGAGTACTCTAATTTTTTCTTATTTTTCAAGATATTTTTGACTATTCTGTGTCCGTTGTATTTCTGTAAGTATTTTAGTATCCACTCTCCATTTCTGCAAACAAGGCAATAGAAACTGTGATTAGGGATGGTATTGAATCTACATTTCAATTTGGGGAGTATTACCATCTTGACAACATTAAGTTTTCCAACCCATGAACAGAGGAAGTCTTTCCATTTATTTATGTCTTCTTTAATTTCTTTCCTGAGCATGAACACAGGCTTACACATGTTCATGACCTTTTATATTCCCAGGAATATGTCAAAGCTTTCAGTCCCTATGGGACATGTCATTCCTCAGCTTTTCTAAGCTTTTTCATTAGTCTCTGGTTTACCCCAAATGTTAGCATTGCCTCAGGCAGCCATGACATTAAAACATTTGCCTATAAATGTTTTTGACAAATGCCCCCCAAAGAGAGGCTTTTAGCAAGAGGTGAGCACTGAATCAGGTTAAAGACAATCTTTTCAAGTGGGGTCTTTCAGGGAGCCATTAGACAGGTAAATAATGGCAATTCTTTAGGAATAAACATTTGAAAGAGCTAGAGCTGTGTTTGTTTGCTCCCATCAGTACAGGGGATGATAGCTTGTTTTTTCAAGGCTACTGTGAATTGGAGAATGGCAAATGGAACTAGGGTAAATTAAGACACCGCAAAACTCTGTTCTTATTAAGATTCAGCTGTGTGTTTTTTTCTGTTGTTTGTTTGTTTTTAAAGATACCTAGGCATCTTTTTATTTATTTTATTATATTTTAAATAAATTTTCATTGACTTAAGAGAGGAAGAGAGAGATAGAAACATCAATGATGAGAGAAATCACTGACTGGCTGCCTCTCATACACCCCCACTGGGGATCAAACCTGCAACTCTGGCATGTGCCCTGACTGTGAATGGAACAATGACCTCCTGGTTCATAGGTCAATGTTCAACCACTGAGCCATGCCAGATGGGTGCTGTGGTTTTCTTAAATGCTCCCTAGATCACTTCAGGCCTTTGGTTAATTTGCAGTTCTAAAAAAATAGATTCTGAAAAATTTGCAAGTTTCTCATTGCTTTTATGGTAAAATTTCTTGAGGTCCTTAACCTGAAATTTTCACTAACATCATTTGCCTCTAACTCACCTTAATTATTAAGATGAATTTTTTTTCTAACGAAATATCAAAATAATAAGTTTTTGTCTTCATGATATTGTAGGAATTCTATAATTTTTAACTTATATCACCCTTGTGTCTTACATGGTATGGTAAAGTTGTTGTAATGTGATTATATATCAAGCTATTATCCTAAGATCTCTCCTTACTGTCAAAGAGAACATTACTTTCAGCTAGTCTGGTTACATCTCATCCTTCCTAGATATCATATTTCCCTTTAAAAATTAACTTACTTTTTATGTTAGGGCTCATTTTTCAACAGAAAATTTTTTGAGAACTTGCACTTCTAGTATTTTAGTTCTACCTTGTTTTAATATTCACCAGATTTTTCAGTAGTTTAGCCTCTTTTCCAATAGTCAATAATTGTTTTGATTCACTTAATAAATGTCTTTGACCACCTTCTTTTTTTTTCTCTTTTTTTTTCAATGTCTTCTTTCCTGAGCATATCCTTTAGTATTTTTGTCATAGATAAGCTGCCAGGTGGTGTGGGAGAATAATCAGTCGGGCACTCAGAGTCAGAAGAGGGGCCTTTTAATGCACTAGGGCAGTGACTCAGGGGATTCAGTTTCCAAAGCCTGAGTAATGAATATGGACGGAGCTTTCCCTTTAGACCAGTGGTTCTCAACCTCCCTAATGCCGCGACCCTTTAATACAGTTCCTCATGTTGTGGTGACCCCCAATTTCATTGTTACAAATTGAACATAATTAAAGCATAGTGATTAATCACAAAAACAATATGCAATTATATATGTGTTTTCCGATGGTCTTAGGCGACCCCTGTGAAAGGGTCATTCGACCTCCAAAGGGGTCGAAACCCACAGGTTGAGAACCACTGCTTTAAACCCATAGTTTCTTTGTCCCCCAAATATGGGTCAGGTCTCCAGACTTTTCAAGGGCTTTGCAGCCCGCCTGAGTTGGGATGGGGGAAATGAGATTATACTCAGAGGCTTGGCCTGTCTGGCACCAGCACTGCCAACCCCCTCGGGGGGGGGGGGGGGGGAGGCGGGGCGGGGAGGGCGGGTGTGTATGGTTCATGGTTTATGGCCTCTGTAAAATGGGAGTATTCTGGGAAACAGGTTCTGCAAGGCAGGATAGGCATCACAGATGAGAATGGAGTTAATTATCGGCTAGCAAGAGTGTGCAGCAGAATGCAGGTTACTGGCACAGATTCAGATAGCCAGCCCTGCCCCCCCTCCCCAATGTCTTACTTTCCCTTTCAGTTTCTTTTATTGAAAGTGTGTGAATAGTAAACTTAAATTATTTGCTGCCAGAAAATTCTTAATCTTGGTATTATAGTTTAGTGTCTTCTCATTTCTTTTGTTTCTATATGATAGAATTCTAATAATGGTGTTGCTCAGTTGAAGTATTTAGACAAGTTTAATTTTAATAGAAGTTGCCTGATTGCTGATCCAAAAGCCTATAAAATTATACTTCCACATAACCTATTGGAGGGTTGGAGGGTTAGGGGTAACATGCAACAGAGATGAGCCATCCTAACTAAGGACAACCTAGAGCAGTGGTTCTCAACCTTCTGGCCCTTTAAATACAGTTCCTCATGTTGTGACCCAACCATAAAATTATTTTCGTTGCTACTTCATAACTCTAATGTTGCTACTGTTATGAATCGTAATGTAAATATCTGATATGCAGGGTGGTCTTAGGCGACCCCTGTGAAAGGGTCATTTGACAGCCAAAGGGGTTGCGACCCACAGTTTGAGAACCGCTGACCTAGACCAATCAACACTGCAGCTGTCCTCAGACACAGCTTAGCCTACACTGGAAGCACCCGCTCACTGACACAGATTCTTGAACTAACAAAATGCTTAATACTTAAGCCGCCAAGTTTTCAATGTATTTGCTATTCAATATCCAAATGATACATGTGAACTACAGTAAAAAGAATGTCAGAAACAAGGCTGTAACCTTAATAACTGGACAATGAAGCCATAGTTCTCCCATACGCATGAATATATCTGGTTACAGGAGCGACTGCTCTTTCAGTCAGGTTTGCCATTGGAGCTGAGCCGGCAAGCTGTGGGGTAGAGGTAAACACTTAAGGAACAGGCTATGAGAGATCACTCCAACTATCCAAGTCCTTAAAGCTCAGATGTCCTAAGCAAGGAGAGGAGTAACAGATCTTCAAAGTCAGGATCAAAACTGCCAGGCACACACTCTATGTCAAGCATGTGATGCATGCATCTACAAGAACTAGAAAGTAATGCATATGATTAGTTTGAAACAGGTATAGGCAGAGGCAGACTTGACAGTTTCCAGTGGTCATCCCACCTCAACGGGAGATATTCTACCCTCCACCCAAATACAATGAAACTATGTCAAAGCAGGTGACATCTTCGTCCTTCTCTAGACTCATGGAGGCTGCTCTAGACTGAGGAAGGTTTCCCCACCTGGATTATGATCTCCATACATCTGAAAGTACCATTGGGGTTGGGAGTGGCAGAAGCTGTTTGTCCCCTCATTTTGGACAGATTGCCAACGTCCACCCAGGATTCTAGAAGACAAATGTGATAAGTAACTATGGGAGAAGGATAAGTGAGTCCCACTGGACTAATGCCTACCCTAGTGTTATGTATATTATGTATAATCATATATAATCATAAGATCACTTTTGGTAAGCTGATTTTTAAAATTATGGTTACAGTAATATACATGGTCACAGGCTAAATAATATATGCATTATTATTTTTTAAAATGTCTCTTACCCCACCCATGCTGTAAAAGAAAATATTACATCAAAAACAATAAATAGCAAAGCTGAAGATGCTCTTTTTGGATACCTACCATTACCTTAGATGCTTTCCCTTTTTTATAGAGGCTTCTTCCCTTTCCTGCCAACTGTGCTATTATAAAGTATATTTTATGCACTTAATTACATTTCCACAAACGTCATGTCTAATGTGTGAGCATGCCAAAAATCTATGAGAATATTCCTTCTCTTGTTGTCATGCCAAGTTCAGTATGAATTAATTTTCTGAAGATCTTGCAAATGTCTCATTTAACATGCTTTCAGCCTAAACTTGCCTAACATAAACGTACACAAGTGGTAATTCTCCTTTGGGAGATTGGTTGAGCAAAGATGTCATTTTGGAAGGAACTCTTAGTTGTAAGTGATTCCCTTTAAAAAGTATGCTACATAGGACCTGCTCTGGTTAGCTCTCAAACAAATAGCCAGGATTTCAATTGACTACTTTCCAAAGCAAATTACTCACACCTTTCTACTCATCAGAAAGTCTCAGCTGAACTAACATTTTAAAAGACTGTTCCCAATTCACAATTCTTATGGAACAAAATTGGATTTTTTCCCCCACCCCTCATTTTTGCTGTAACACTTTGGTTACCTTCACCACATGTCACTATAATATGCTACCAAAAATAAAGTCTTAAGTTGGTGACATGAGATCAATTCGGGTATTCATCACTGTTGTTCTCTGATGCTCCATCCATTACAAATCCTGGAATGTTAAATAATCAATATATTTTTTTCTTCTTTGCATATATTATTTTGGCAAGACCTTTTAGTCTTTCAAGAAAAAATGAAAGCCATGTGTTTTGAATGGGTTCCACTGCAGCATGATTACTGCAATGAAGACATTTTATTGTGTTAATTTTCATTAAATAAAACCCTGTTGAAAGCCAGTAGTTTTCCAAAACCCATATGATTTATGACATGCTAATGTTTGTAGGAATACACTCTGTTTCAATTATATGGAGCAAGTGATGCCTTTCAGGACAGCTCAGTAATAATATCACCTACGACAACTTTAATTTTAGACCTACAGCAAGGGTGTGAGACCTAGAAACGTATCGACAACATTGTCAGCTTCTGCACCAATTTAATCTTCATCACCTCTATGCTATGTTTAACATCAGATGGTTGTGCTTGCCAGGGACTTCAATAATATGCTTCCAGAAGGCAGGCACTTCATAAACATTAAAAACTAGTTTTCTGTAAGTCAAGCATTTTTACCAGTCAGCAGAATAAATTATGTTGAAGTACTAAAGGAAGTAGAGGTGCACCTGTGGGAAATGGGCTGATATTTCAGATATTCTTCCCCTACAGTCTTTTTCTTTCTGTCTGGTCTACTTAATTTCCACTCACTGACTTTTATCTCTTCCTGAAGACTTTAAGCGCAAATACATGACATGAAAACACTATATATTTTTCACTCATTTTATAGGAAAAAATGATGTGTTCTTTTCCAGTCCAGAAATGTACATAAATTTATCACAGGTAAGAATACATTGATACTTTTAATTTGTAGTTTACAGAAGTAATAAACAGTGAATTAAAAGTACTCAAATAGTATGTACATAAAATTGAATGAGATAAATATTTGTTGTACTTGTCAAAATATGAAGTGAAGACTTGAGAGTGGATGGTAGCAGTTGAAGATTGGTTCCAGGGAGTCATTTTTTAGAAGGCCCATTCTGTCTATACCAGTGGTCGGCAAACTCATTAGTCAACAGAGCCAAATATCAACTGTACAACGATTGAAATTTCTTTTGAGAGCCAAATTTTTTAAACAAACTATATAGGTAGGTACAGTGTTATTAACTTAATTAGGGTACTCCTAAGGCTTAGGAAGAGCCGCACTCAAGGGGCCAAAGAGCCACATGTGGCTCACGAGCCACAGTTTGCCGACCACGGGCTATACCATTATTTTTACTACTATTTAAACTTTTCTGAGGCTCATGATTTTCTCACATTCAAATTGAAATTTAAAATAAAACAAAAACCCAGAAAACATCTTTAGTTAAATCAAATGCAACATTTTTTAAAAAATATATAGTTTTATTGATTTTAGAGAGGAAGGGAGAGGGAGAGATAGAAACATCAATGATGAGAGAGAATCATCAATCTGCCACCTCCTGCACGCCCCATACTGGGGATTGAGCCCGCAACCCAGGCATGCGACCCTGACTGAAATCAAACCCAGAACCCTTTAGTCCACAGGCCGACACTCTATCCACTGAGCCAAACAGGCTAGGGCCAAATGCTGCACTTTTAAAGAGCTCAGGACACATGGAAATAGGACAGGAACACAACATCCTGAAGAGTTGTAGACATGGCTCTTGGTGTGAATATCCACAGCAACTCTCTTGGTATTGACCTAACCATCAGCTTGCAATCCTAATTCATTCCATAGCATGTCAGCTGATCATTGTGTCACATTAGTTAATGTAATTTTGCATGAAATTGTAATGTCAAAATACCAGTTTTAAAGAGCCACTATGGTGAAAACTGGTTACCTGAGTAATCATCATTGAGGTAAGTCTGCATTTAGAGAGAATATGATGCCCTTGGCTTTTACAGTTCTGTAAGAAATGTTCCTCTGCTCCTTTTCTCTTCAGATTGACAATGTGCCCAGATGATGGAGGCTTCAGGAAAACTGATGAGTGAAACAAGTTGGGAACAATATTTCTTTGGGTGGAGAAGTTAGAAATTTCATTAAGCAGATTCACTAACCAGTAAGATCCCAGGTTCTAAAATATGCTATTGCCATGAGAGGGCCATTAACTAGAACACATTTGCCTTTCAACACGAATGACAATTCTTGGCCATGTGTAAAAAATGAAGAAAATGAATTCCAAAAATTATTTCTCAGTAGTAATCAAAGGGTATATGAAAGCAACCTGAAGAAATAGTGAATTAGTTAATAACATGCCAACTAAATAATTAGAATAAGGATTCATTTTAAATTTGGATGGTGAACTGAAGCACATTATTTAATAGTTAAAACAAAACATCAATATTTTGGCTTATTACTAATTTTTTAAAATTAATTCTGTTGATAAGAACATGAAACTGGCTCCTGAAATTATAGCTGTGTATATCTGGAACTCCACTTTCTAAGGAGGTAGAAATTCAAAGTAAAGAAAACAGGTAACTCATAGCACAGATTTAATGTTTTACTACCCAGTGTTTTACTACCCAAATAGGCAAATCCAGTGTATTTTGAAAATAGAACCATTAAAAAATGGGCCAAGGACCTTAACAGCCACCTCACTAAAGAAGATATACTAATACACACAGCAAATAAACATATGAAAAGATACTTCACATGATGTCATCAAGGAATGCAAGTTAAAACAACAGTGAGATACCATTACACACCTATTAGAATGGCTGATATCCAGCACGCTGACAACACCAAATGCTGGCGAGAACGTAGACCAACAGGAGCTCTCATTCATTGCTGATGGGAAATCAAAATGGGACAACCACTTTGAAAAGGGGGTTGCTAGTTTCTTACAAAACTAAACATGCTCTTACCATATGGCCCAGAATTTATGCTCTTTGGTATTAACTAGGGGAGTTTAAAACCTAAGCTGCACATAGATACTTATAACATCACTAGAGGCCCGGTGCATGAAATTCGTGCATGAGTGGGGGTTCCCTCAGCCCGGCCTGCACCCTCTCCAATCTGAGACATCCCTCTTGCAATCTGGACCACTGGCTCCTAACCACTCACCACCTGCCTGCTTGATCATCCCTAACCTCTCTGCCTACCTGCCTGATGCCCCTAACTGCTCCCCTGCCTGCCTGATCACTCCTAACATCTCTGCCTGCCTGATCACCCCTAGCCACTCTGCCTACCTTCCTGATGCCCCTAACTGCTCCCCTGCCTGCCTGATCACTCCTAACATCTCTGCCTACCTGATCACCCTTAACCACCTCTGCCTGCCTGCCTGATTGCCCCTAACTACCTCTGCCTGCCTACCTGATTGCCCCTAACTACCTCTGCCTGCCTGCCTGATTGCCCCTAACTACCTCTCCCTGGCTGCCTGATACCCCTAACTGCTCTCCCCTGCTGGCCTAATCACCCCTAACTGCCTCTGCTTTGGCCCCACCACCATGGCTTTGTCCGGAAGGACATTCAGTCTATCCAGTCTAATTAGCATATTACCCTTTTATTAGTATAGACTAGAGGCCCGGTGCACAAAAATTTGTGCACTCGGGGGGAAGGGGGGGTCCCTCAGCCTGGCCTGTGCCCTCTCGCAGTCTGGGACCCCTCGGGAGATAACGACCTGCTGGCTTAGGCCTGCTCCCAGGTGGCAGAGGGCAGGCCCAATCCCTAGGTGCAGCCCCTGGTCGGGCTCAGAGCAGGGCCGATTGGGGAGTTGGGGCGCCGCCCCTGTCATGCACAGAGCAGGGCGGATCAGGAGGTTGCGATGCCACCCTCAGACACGCTCAGAGTAGGGCCATTTGGGGGGTTGGGGAACTGCCCCCTGTCACACTCAAGGTAGGGCCGATGGGGAGGTTGCAGCGCCACCCCCTGTCATGCACAGAGCAGGGCCAATCAGGGGGTTGGGGCGCTGCCCCCTGTTACTCACAGAGCAGGGCCCATCAGGGGGGTTGGGGAGCTCCCCGCTGTCACGCACAGAGCAGGGCCCATCAGGGGGTTGGGGAGCTCCCCCTGTCACGCACAGAGCAGGGCCAATCAGGGGATTGGGGTGCCACACCCTGTCACACTCAGGGCAGGGCCGATGGGGAGGTTATGGCTCTACCCCGTCACACACAGAGCAGGGCCCGTGGGTGGCAGCTGGGGCGTCACCCTCTATCACCCACAGAGCAGGGCCGATCATGGGGTTGGGGCACCGCCACTGTCACACTGAGGGCAGGGCCGATGGGGAGGTTATGGTTCTACCCCGTCACACACACAGCAGGGTCCGTGGGGGAGGGGGGTTTGGGGCACCGCACCCTGTCACACACAGAGCCGCAGGGCGATCAGGGGGTTGGGGAGCTCCCCCCTATCAGGCACAGAGCAGGGCTGATCAGGGGTTTGGGGCGCCTTCCCCTGTCACGAACAGAGCAGGGCCGATAGGGAGGTTCTGGCCCCACTCCCTTTCACACACAGAGCTGCAGGGCAATCAGGGGGTTTGGATGCTGCCCCCTGTCACTCTGATCCCAGTGCCGGGAGGCCTCGCGGCTCTGCTGATCCCGGTGCTGGGAGGCATATTACCCTTTTACTATATAGGGTAGAGGCCTGGTGCATGGGTGGGTGCCGGCTGGTTTGCCCTGAAGGGTGTCCTGGATCAGGGTGGGGGTCCCCACTGGGGTGCCTGGCCAGCCTGGGTGAGGGGATGATGGCTGTTTGCAGCTGGTCACACACCCTTCAGGGTGAGGGTCCCCACTGGGGTGCCTGGCCAGTCTGGGTGAGGGGCTGAGGGCTGTTTTCAGGCTGGTGGGTGACGGAAGCTCCCAATCGCTCCTTTTTTTATTTTCTTTTTTTTTATTCTGGGCCAGCTTTAGCTCTGAGGCTCCAGCTCTTAGGCCTCCACTGCTGAAAGCAGGTATCTGGTTTGTTTTGGTTCTATAATCGAAACAATGTATAACTCCAGCTCTGAGATCCTGGCTCACTGAAAGCAGGTTTCTAGGGTTTTGTTTAGCTTCTATATTTGTTACAATGTTTCAAACTGCAGGCTCAGAGGCCGGCAAGGCAGGCGGGGAGCGTTGGTTTCCTCCGTCACTGAAGCAAGCAAGCCTCATGTTAGCTTCCAGCTGCCTGGCTGCCCACTGCCATCTTGGCTGGCAGTTAATTTGCATATTGCCTTGATTAGCCAATGGGAAGGGTAGCAGTCGTATGCTAATTACCATGTTTCTTTTATTAGATAGGATTATCCACAATTGCCACCACACAAAGGAATATTATTCAGCTTGAAAAAGAAGGAACCTACCAAACTCCAAGTGCATGCTTTTCCCACAGGACTTCACTGCCTCCTTATGCTCTCCAGAAACAGTGGAGATAATTGTTCAAAGAAGATAACTGAGTGGGAACTCACTAAAGGACTGACTCAAATCATCCCACTGGATTTTCTGGAATTAGAGGATCAAATCTCTGAACATTTTCTTACATTTTTCCTGTTTAACTATAGACTTAAACCAGTGGGAAATAACAGTAGCTTTTACAACTAAATATGAAGTCAAGTAAACCCTCTATTTATTATCTCCTTAGAATTAACTTTTCCAAAAGGAAAAAAATAATCAACATTTTAGAAACATCACATTTATGCAATTCAAGCAATAAAAAGAAAGGGGCATCAAGATAATCCTGGTAATTAAGTGCTTCTATCCTACCACTGTATCATCTGACTTTATAATTAAAAGGATGTGTTTCAACCTGCTTTATGCGAGTCCTTGCTCTTAAGCCCCTGTATGCACTCACTAATGGTTATCAAATGGGCGGCTGTTTATTTTGCGAGGAAAGGCCAACCCTGCAGACCAGGTTGTTTAAGTATTTTAAATAAACATTCTCTGTAAACTCTAAAATGGTGCATTTACCATGACTTCTATAAAAGGCTCATTTACATTTATGTGGAAAAAAATAGAACAAAGGATCATTTAAGCCTGGTCTTCACTCAAATCCAATCTCCAGGTTCAAGCTCCTGATACTTCCTTTCAGTTCAGGTACTTTGTGGTTAGAGTATAAATTGAGGTATAAATCTAAGCCTGCAGTCAGATTACACACGGTTTCCAGAATGTGCCCGAATCTCTTTGGATGCTAAGCAACCCCAAGGTGGGGTCCATTTATAATTCCTGTTGCTCACACCATACTGCCTATTGCAAAGTTCCCAGTGCTGCAGAAAGGTAATCACTTATAGAACCAAGCAGTACAAATTCATCCACGTAAGCCCTTTAGAGAGAAAAACCAGGTGGCCTCTACTCCTTTTGTCATGCTCATTTGTCAGTGAGAGGCATTGATACTGTTAATAGGTCCCTGGACTCCACCTTCCCTGGGGCACTGGAATGCTCCTAGGGACAGAATACCATTGTGTAAAAACATTTTTTTTTTTTTTAAATCTGAGGCCTCTTTGCCTGTGTGTACAAAGTAAGAAGGAAACATAAAATGGCTTTTCTTCTAAGTTCTGCCTACCAGGAACAGTATTCAGCCTCTTCTAACGAGTTACGGGAGTTATGCTTTACTTTGACTATACAACATTTATGAGAAACTTAGAGAAAAGTCATTTTTTTCCATGAGAAGCTAAAGAAAATGTAATAAATTTCATGACAATGTAATTGTAAATACCATATTGTTGGGTTGAAAGGGGGTCCAGGAGCTGATGCATGCCTCCACCAAGCAGATGGTGACGCAGATACTGGGCCCTTCCTAGAATTCGTAACAGGCCAGTGCACCAGGCAAATGGTGATACAGATACCGGTCCCGCCCTGGAATTCCTAACAGATCAGCTACCAGGCAGATGACACCTGGAAACCTTGAGGACCCCCGCGGCGGGAACTCCCACAGCTCATGCTCCCCCCCCCCCCCCGTCCTCACTGAACAGCTGTATAAAAAAAAAAACGCTCCCCTCCCTGTTGGTGCGGATCCACATGCCCTGTCTTTGGGGCCCATGTGTCATCCGGGGACACAGAATAAAGCCTTTCCTTTCTTCCTTTTCTGATTAACTCGACTCTCTTTATTTCCTACGCCACCTCCTGAGCCACCTAACCTAACACATGTCATCACAATGTACAATAAATGGAATAATAAAGAGAATTTAGTTGAAAAGAGTTGTGCAAATTTATAAATATTTGGAAATAGAAAGAATTATCATCAACTTCCTAGGAGTGCTCTCTTGAATTGAGGCTAAACAGAAGTAAACAACTGGTTGAAAAGTAAAAAATTCAGTTAATGAATTATTTCACCTATATAGTATCACATAATTAGCTATGCTTTTTTAAATCTCAGCTAAATAATTTATTGCTGTGATGCGTAGGCACTGACAAAGAGCAGGACAGCTGTCTAGGAAGAGAACCAAGCAATGTATCATTCAAATCTTGAATTTTTCTTTAATTTTAATTTTTTTCCTTTTCTTTAAAAAAATGAATGTTGACATTATTGCAGGAGTCCACCTTCCCATCCCCAGGATGGTTTTATATTTACAGAAAAGTTGCAAATATAATACAGAGTTCACATATTCTCATGGTCACCTGGCTTTTTCTAATTTTAACATCTTATATTAACCATGGTACAACAAAGAAATTATGAAATTAACATTGGTCTAAAACTAATAAATATATTACAAACTTTCTTCAAATTTCACTAGTTTTTTTCTACCAGTGTACATTTCCTGGTGCAGGAGCCCACATTGCATTTAGTTTTCATTTCTCTTTTGTCTCTTCCATCTGTAGCAATTCCTTAGTTTTTCCTTGTCTTTTATGACCTTGAGACTTTTGAAGAGAGCTTACCAGGTATTTTGTAGGATGGCTGTCAGTATTTATTATGTGTTTTCATGATTAGATTGAGCTCATGCATGGGGTTGAGATGTCTGATTACTGATGATATTTAGCCCTGATCACATGATCATTTATCTGTTCAGTTACTATTATTCCTTTTGTAATGAATAAATATCTTGAGGAGACACTTTGAAACTACACCAATATCACATTTCTCAAATAATGTTGCTCACTAATTTTATCTGTCCATAGTGAATCTTGCCTGCAAGAATTATGATTGTATCCATCATTTCTTTTCCTAGTTGGGTTGCATTGCACTACCCTTCATACCTTGATCTGAGTACTGAAGCACAAATTCTTTTTGGTGGAATTACAACAGAACTATGTACAGTAAAGTGGAATATGAAAAATGCTTGCTCAAAACTATTAACTATTATATTCCTACCTTAGGTTCAAGATGGATAAAAATGTTATTATATAACATATAATAATCTGTCACACAAGCAGTTGATTAAACAGCTGACAAGTATCTTTTCAAATTAAGGCACTCTCCCCTAATCCCTACTTTAGAGATTGGAGAGCTAGAGTTTTCAGTTTAGTTGAAGGTGAACTTTTGAATTTCCTTTTTAGGTCATATTGTATCCTGTCACGCCTACATTTTAACAATAAGCATTTTTAAAGCAAACTTATTCAGGGCACTGCAGGTAACAGAGAAAATTAAGACAAATAGAAGATATACTTTACTGAATTAATGTCAGATATAACAGGTATGACACTTGAAGCTATTTAAATGTGGCTGGTCAAACTGAAATATGCTATAAATGTAAAGCATCAAATTTTAAAAATTTAATATAGAAAAGAACACAAACATGTGTTTACTAATTTTTATATTGATTACATACTGAAATGACAATATTATATATATGTTAGGTTAAATGACATATATTAACTTTATTTTACTTGTTTTCTAATTTTTTAAATGTGTTGTCTTGAAAATTTATAATTACATATACAGTTTGTATTATACTTCTATAAGATAATGCTTAATTTGAACTTTCCATGCTGTTCTCTAAGTAAGTAAAATACTTACCTCTTTGAAATACTGGAATATAGAATCTAAAAGACATGGTCAATGTAGCTAGGAGACCTCAGTTCAAAACCAGACTTTATTACCCAGTAACTATGGTATTTGAAAAGTTACTGAATCTTTAAACAAAATGGGGAAGGCATATATACATAATATGTTCAAAATGCTATTGAACATCTGAAAACAAAAGGAACATACAATGTGGAAAAATAGTTGCAAAGTTTACTAAATTTGTATAAAAATACAGCTTACACAAAAGCGTAAATATTGCTGGGATGTATCAGTATAGAGAAGTATCTGTTAATGTTTTTGCAAACTTTTATACCCTTTTTTTTTTCTAGCATGCCTCATATTATGTATCCTTTTGAGTATCATTCTGGACTTGTAACTCTTCACAAAATTTGGTTTTCTTTAGAAATCTGACATCTTCACAACTAGGTCAGGGAGAACCTGTTTTAAGTTTAACCTTTGGTTCTTTCAGATGTATGTGACAATATTTTTGCTCTCTGGCAACAAGTCATTCCTACTCACCTTGTTCTTCCCTGCTATACTGCATTCAACCAACTGTTGTCCTGTCTACATTTAGTGGTCAATTGGACTAGAGACCAAAATCCAGGTGGTAAGAATTCACGCCATGTTGTTTTTAATGAACATTGATTGTAGGTGACAGTATTCATAGATAACTTTGATAAAGATGCTACGAAAATGTGTCTATTTTAAAGGTTATGTTGACTTGATATACTCAATACAACTTAACCCCTAGTTTACTAAGTACATGCTTATCAGATACTGATATCAAATATTTACAATCTATTTTCTCTTATTTTATTTGATTTCCCTCACATATGGCATATTTTTATACATTTTTTTTTAAATATATTTTATTGATTTTTTACAGAGAGGAAGGGAGAGAGATAGAGAGCCAGAAACATCGATGAGAGAGAAACATCGGTCAGCTGCCTCCTGCACATCCCCCACTGGGGATGTGCCCGCAACCCAGGTACATGCCCTTGACCGGAATCGAACCTGGGACCTTTCAGTCCGCAAGCCGACGCTCTATCCACTGAGCCAAACCGGTTTCGGCAATTTTTATACATTTTAATAACACATTATATAAGGTCAAACCAAATTATGTGCATAAATTATAATATTATATAGCCTCTCTAACTTAATTAACCCCGCAACCAGCCTTAACATTTGTTTCCTCTTTTGTTATCAATTACCCTTTCAATTATCTTACTGGATACCTTTCTGTAATCACTTATTAACATCAGTTGTAAGTGTCAAAAAGAGTTAGGACTGCTTGAAGCACTTGTTCTAGAAATAATAACACCATGAAAACATCTATACTTTAGGCTCAAATAGAAAGCATGCCTTCCTTCTTTCCCACTGACTGGACTTCAATTCATTAGGACAACAAAGAATTTGTGCAAAAATAATATTAATATAAACAGCAAGGAATTTCTTTAGGTGACAGTTTTCTATTTAATTTTTTAATTTGGAACAATGTTTCCAGTTTTCAGAAAACCCTTTTATATGGTTAAAAATGGTTCAGTAGTTTATATCACATAGTAAATGAGTTAAAAAGAAAGAAAAATTAGTTTGTACTGGCATAGGAACTACAAGTGACTAGGTTCATAGTTTGTGGCATGTCCATCATTGCTATACTTTTCTGTAATTGTATGCCCAATATATGCATATTAATCCAGCTTTGTGGATCCTCACTGATTTTGCCTTAATGAGTGGGGCTATGTCATCAGGCTCTATGGCTTGGGGAAAAGGTAGGGCAAAGCAAGACTTAGGAAATAGCATCTTTGCAAATATCAAAAAAACAAACAAAAAAACCCCTCACAATCAATAGAATTGAGAACCACAAAGTTTCAGGAAAATAATGCAAGCCTAAATCATACTGCAAAAATATTTGTACCATCTGTTGATAATTTAAGTGAATCTGATGAACCCTCTCTCCTGATTTTTTTAAATAAAAAATTAATTATATGGAAAATGTGAAAAAGAATCTGACTCTATTTTATTCTGTTTGACTGATTACATATTATAAATCCCACCCCTCTCTCCTTCTCTTCTGCCCCATATGTGGACAACCTAAAAAAGCCTGGGTATCCACTCTTTTGGTGCCACTGGGAAATGAAACCACACAAGCCCCTGCCTGCATGTTAGAGATCTCACCTTGGTCCTCACTCCACAGGCACCATACAACACTCTACATCAGTCTCTCTCATATATATATATATATATATATATATATATATATATATATATATGGAGAGAGAGAGAGAGAGAGAGAGAGAGAGAGAGAGAGAGAGAGAGAGGCCAGATTATTATGACCACCTGACGTTTGTAGGCAAATTAGCCGTACACTGCATTATATGGTATATGGAAGCCAAAGGCCTGTTCGAACACCTTTGCTGTCTGCAGTTACCAAGGTAAAACGTCTCCAATTCGCACAGGAACACAAGGATTGGACAGTCGAGCATTGGAAAAAACTCATGTGGTCCAATGAATCACGTTTCCAGTTGCATCATGCAGATGGCAGAGTGAGAATTTGGTGGAAAGAGCATGAAAGCATGCACCCCACATGCATGAGTACAACCCTTCAAGCTGGTGGGGACAGTGTTATGGTTTGGGGCATGTTTTCCTGGCATGATTTGGGCCCTTTAATTCGTGTGGAACAACATCTGAATAGCACAACATACCTACATAAGTATTGTTGCTGATCAAGTTCATCCTATCATGCTGATGGCGTACCCCAATGGAAATGGCTTCTTCCAACAAGACAATGCGCCATGCCACGGTGCTCGTATTGTGCAGGAGTGGTTTCAAGAACATGAGGGAGACTTTACCTTGCTTAGGTGGCCCCCACAATCACCAGATCTAAATCCAATTGAGCGTTTGTGGGATGAAGTTAAAAGAGCCATCAGGCAGCTGGTTCCACAACCATCAAATCTCACAGAACTGGACAGTGCTATTCATCAGGCATGGTGTCAGATTCCTTGCATCACCTTTCAACATCTCATGGAGTCAATGCCAAGAAGAATGGCCGCAGTATTGAAGGCCAAAGGTGGCCCAACGAAGTACTGATGGGTGGTCATAATAATCTGGCCACTCATGTTCAAATATGTCCCAAGTTCAAAGGCTGTTAAATCGTGTTGTTTACCCATATCTTCAGAAAAAAAATCACTTCTGTCGTGGTAAACAACCTGCTTCCCTATTTATAATGTCTAACAACTTCAGCGTGAAATTATAGCTAATTTGCCTACAAACGTCAGGTGGTCATAATAATCTGGCCACTCAGTGTATAATTAATTCTCTTAGTTAAATCATTATCTAGCATCTCACAACTTGTATTAAAATTCCCAATCCAACACAAACATGAGATACTGATGAAACCCAAACTGTGAGATATAGAAAGAAGTCTAATCCCTTCTTTTATAGTTGAAGACAGTTAGGCCCAAATATACTAAATTCCCCATCCCATTTCACACAGCCAACTAGTGGCAGAGCCGGATTGGTACCCAGGGTTCTCCAGGGCTATTTGTCTGCACCACAACCATCCCTCCACTTCTTCAGACTCTCAGCCTTGTGCCGCTCAGGGACTAGAGCACAGGAGGTAACCTACCTCACGTTATTCTCACAACCCTCATAAGGACACAGATAGTTTCCATATTTCAGACAATATATCTTTTGAGGGTTCAGATTCCATCTTTTTTTTTAACATATTTTATTGATTTTTTACAGAGAGGAAGGGAGAGAGATAGAGAGTTAGAAACATCGATGAGAGAGAAACATCGATCAGCTGCCTCCTGCACATCTCCTACTGGGGATGTGCCCACAACCCAGGTACATGCCCTTGACCGGAATCGAACCTGGGACCTTTCAGTCCTCAAGCCGACGCTCTATCCACTGAGCCAAACCGGTTTCGGCCAGATTCCATCTTTTAAAAAATATTTTTTTTTATTGATTTCAGACAAGAAGGGAGAGTGAGAGAGAGCTAGAAACACCAATGATAAGAGAGAATCATTGATCAGCTGCCTCCTGTACTCCCCAGAGCTAGCAATGTGGGCATATGCCCTGACTGGGAATCGAACCATGACTTCCTGGTTCATAGGTGGACACTCAACCACTGAGCCACACCAGCCAGACTCATATTTATTTATTTATTTATTTATTTTACTGAAAAGTAGCCATTTTCCACGCATACACACTCAACAGGGGTTGTGGAAGCTGATTGTGGCCATAAAAGAGAGCAAAGGCTATGAAAGTACTTCCCCATCCAGGAGTAAGCCAAGCCCCATTGAACCTTCCCCTTCTCTGTCAGATAATTTAAATCTGAGCTACTTAGTTAACAAATGACCACTTGAGCAAAACTCCAACTACAAAAAAAGCTCCAAGTCTTATTGTACTGCGTGTTTTTTTAATGTTATGTTCATTTTGATGGTGACAGGCTCCACTAGGAGAAGCCTTCTTTGATTTCCCTTAAAATAACAAAAACACATCTACATCTTCACTGAAATATCAAAGGACATTTAATTAATGACCCATGGCATTAATTTTTGTTAACAACTAATCTTATTTATTCAGGCCATATCAGAGACACTAGAAACAATAATGTGCCAAGTGTGGTGCTAAAGATGTCATATCTATTATTCCATTACCCCCATCCCCATAAATCTACTCTCTGTAGTGAAGAAACCATTATTCTCCCAAGTGTATGATGTAATCCCCGGGTCCCAGGGCAATTATACACGGTTTATGGTAGAACGTGGCTGCAGAACGATGGAGGCTGGCTCTGGGTTCCAGGCTGTAACACCTGTGGATTCTCTCGTCCCTGCATTAACCTGCCAGTCTTGTTTCCCATTTGCACTCCAGGACCTTGCACAGTGGCCAACACAGAACAGAGGCTCAATAAATATTTGTTACATGAAAAGATGAGTGGACAGTCATGACTGTTTTTCTGCCTGACCTAAACAAACCAATCCTCACTTTGCAAGCCAGAGGTAACTCAGAAGAGTGCAAGGATGTGGTGCTCATTGGGACACCTGAGAAAGACCATGCAAGTCTCTAGGATGAGGGTGCTCTAACCACTCTCCAACATAATGCAATTCACCTGGAAATCAGGGGGAACTGAGCATTATGGACACAGCTTGGCTGTAGAGGAGTTCGCATAGTTCTAAGACACTAGATTAAAAACACCCTCTATTTGATTGTTTGAGTAAGAACTCTATCAGTTTAACTACATCCTGCTACGTTCACACAACAGGATATTAACCCATTAATATGCCTGGTTCGGGCCCCACTATGGTTGCTGTTTTAACATGAGAATGCAATTAACTTAGTCTGCTCCTGTGAAAGGATCAGGCTTCTGGGAGTTTAAACAAATTAATAAATTTGTTGATTAGGAAGGAGAACTCACCAGCTTCCTCTGTATATTTTTATTCAGCACAGCACACATGTCAATGTGTTGTTATTTTTGTCTACTGGCTTACGGGAAAGAGAGGATGGTCGCCAGCTGCTCTCCATCACCAGTGGAGTAAGAGGGGGCACACTTTAGCTCTAGCACGAGATCATGGGGTTCATTATAGGGAACGTGAACTTCCCATGTGGATTTTTCATCTTTGAATGGATTAGTGAGGAAGATGGACACCTTTAACCAGGCAGGGGAGATCTTTTTTTTTTTTTTTTTTTCTGAGTTGTCAGATATCAAGAGGTATTTCTTCTCTAAGTCAACAATCTTCTGCCTTTTCTTTTCTCTTTATATATCAGTAGCTCTTAAGTGACGCCTAGAGACAAAATGGAATCCTTTAGGGAGCTGATAACAATCCCCAGGCCTAGGTCATACCCCAAACCAATTAAATAAAAGGCTCGAGGGGTCGAAGCCAGTCACCAGTATTTTTTAAAGCTCCCGGGATGATTCTAAACTGAACTGTAAACTATGGGAAGCTCCTTAAGGGGAAGTTCCCCCAAATGAACTGTGTTGACTGAAGATTGTGATAACGGAAATGTCCAATGATCCTTGAGCTTATACATAGGGACCTGCCCACCGCCTGACCCTAACTAAGCCTGGGGGCTGTGAGAGCTTCCGGGCTTGCAGAAGAAACTAACAAAAACAACCACTTATTTAAAGAGAGTTAATCATGAACAGCATCAAAATATAGTGCAGGGTTCAGACTGCATGGCTCAGTGGTTGAGCACTGACATATAAACCAGAAGGTCACAGTTCGATTCTCAGTCAGGGCACATGCTCGGGTTGTGGGCTCAATTCCCTGTGGGGCATGCGGGAGGCAGCTGATCAATGGTTCTCTCTCATCATTGATGTTTCTCCCTCTCCCTTCCTCTCTGAAATCAATAAAATATGTATATTAACACATTATTTATACTTATTTGTATTTTCATGTTAAAACAGCAATGATAGTGGAGGCAAACTTTTGAGGGTTGTGACCCTATTAGAAATCTGGGCTCAAACTAAAGGATTTGTTGGATCAACACTATTCCTAAAACACGGTAGACTTGGGGGTTCAGCTATCATCCTGAGCCAAGCTTCACTACCACCAGCCCACCTTGAGCAGTCCATGTGTTAGTTTAAACCGACTAGTCATCATTTCCTGTAAAATTTATGGCTTTAGCCTTTATCAATCCTGTACTTGCCTTGGGTCTGGGAAACAGCCTTCACAGACACTGTTCCTCCTCTCATAAAACTACATATAAATAAAGTTTCAATGTTTTAAACTAATTATATCTGAGTTATTTTTATAATGCCCTCTCCTCCTGACTTTTAAAACTTTTTTGTGATAATTTTACATTTTGTGGTAACAAAATATACAAAACAAAATTTTCCATTTTAACCATTTTCAGTTACAGTTTAGCAGCACTGAGTACATTGACATAGTTATGTAGCCACCATTGCTATCCATCTCCAGAACATTTTCCAGCTCTGTACCTGCTAATATTTCCTCATTACCTCCTCTTCCCACACCCTGGTAACCACTATTCTACTTTGTTTCTATTAATTTCACAATTCTAGCTACCTCATGTAAGTGGAATCCAATATAATAAAAAGTCAGCCACCATAAGCATAATGACCAGAACAACCAAAGACCAGAACCATCACGACCCCCTCGCCGGGCTGGCCCCACCCCCAAGCAAGCGGTTAGGGGCAATCAGGCAAGCAGAGTAGTTAGGGGTGATCAGGTAGGCAGACCAGCAGTTAGGGATGATGAGGTAGGCAGGCAAATGGTTAGGGGTATAAGGCAGGTGAGTGGTTAGGGGCATGCAGGGGGCAGAAGGCCCCTCGCAGGGCTGGCCCTGCCCCCAGCAAAGAAAGAGGGAGGCCCACGTCACCTGGCAGCGACTCTGTGGCAGGTGTGCGGCTGGCCAGCAATCGCCCCACAGAGGGAGGCCCAGGCCAGCCAAGCCATCACACCCCACGCCTGTCGCCTGTAAAGGGAGGCCACTGGTGGCAGGGGTGGGGGGGCAGCACTGCACAGATGGCAAGCAGTGGCAGTGGCAGGGGTGGGGCCAGCTGCCTGAAGCCAGCGAGTGCATGCATTTTTGTGCACCAGCCCTCTAGTCAAATAATAATCATCTTTTGTGTCTGGTTTATTTCATCTATCATAATGTGTTCTAGGTTTGGACTGTGGTAGAATGTATCAAATTTTTATTCCTTTTCCAGACTGAATCATATTCTGTTGTGTGTATATAGGAAATTGCCGAAAGCCGGTCCATCATTGCTGCTTGACACAGTCGCTGCAGGGAAGAAACATCTGCATAACATATGTTTCAAGGGACCTGGCGTATATGGCATACTGTTCTTAATATGTTTGCTCCCCTTCTTAGCGCTATGTGTTTTAACCAAGGTCACCTCTCTGAGAAAGTTTGTTTCCCCAGGTGGGGATTTTTCTCTGGAGTTAGGGATTAACGGGACTAAGGAAGGGAATAAATCAGTAAAACCCCTTAACTAAGTGCCAGGCGGGTAGTTACGAACAATCACACTTAAGCTACATAATCTTTACTTAGGATAATCTCCTTCAGTTACTTCCTTGTAGCTTAACAGAACAGTAGAGTAGTGACCTTAGAATGGAGATAACAAATGCCCTAACCTTTGGAATAGAATGGATAGGATTAAAATCAAATGGTATAAATACAGATGTAACAGAAGAATAAAGAGAGAACCTGGCTAGCACCTGGCTAGAGAACCTGGCTAGACCCTGGCTAGAGAACCTGGCTAGGCTGCTGATCAACTGAACGCAGCTTCCGTGTCCTTCATTCTTCGCCGACTCCATCCACACCTTTGGGAACCCCTGGACCTGCTGGGGCTGGACCCCAACAGGAAATAATTGCAAATTTACATGCAGCATCTATAATAATAAAAGGGCAATATTCTAATTAGACCAGACATCCTTCTGGACAAAGCTGGGGCTGGAGGAAAGCCCGGGTCCCGGGTGCCAGAGGGAAGCTGGTGCCAGCAGCCAGGGGAAGGAAGGCCTGCTCTTACACAAATGTTCATGCATCGGGCCTCTAATTAAGAAATAACAGAGAAATTATGTATAACCTTCACCCAATTTCCCCCAAAGGTAACATTTTGCATTACTTTTTTTTTTTTTAAATATATTTTATTTATTTTTTACAGAGAGGAAGGGAGAGAGATAGAGAGTTAGAAACACGATGAGAGAGAAACATCAATCATCTGCCTCCTGCACATCCCCTACTGGGGATGTGCCCGCAACCCAGGTATATGCCCTTGACCGGAATCGAACCTGGGACCTTTCAGTCCACAGGCCGACGCTCTATCCACTGAGCCAAACCGGTTTTGGCTGCATTACTTTTGTTAAATATTACAATCAGGAAATTAACAATGATATAGGCCATTGACTTTATTCATATTTCACCATCCTACTTGAGCTTGAGAGAGAGAGAGAGAGAGAGAGAGAGAGAGAGAGAGAGAGTTATATTTAGTCCATGCAACTTTATCACATGTTGAGGGTTGGTGTGACAAACACCAGAGTTCCAACATAAGAAGCTCTGATGCTACACTTTTACAGTCACAGTAACCACCCAACCTCCCCTTTCCACTAACCCCTCACAGCCATTAATAAGTTCTCCATGTCTATAATTTTTTTTATTTCATGAATTCTATGTGAGCCTGGCCAGTGTGACTCAGTGGTTGAGCACTGACCCATAAACCAAAAGGTCACAGTTTGATTTCCAGTCAAGGCACAGGCCCGGGTTGTGGGTTCAGTCCCCAGTAGGAGGCATGCAGGAGGCAGCCAATAGATGAGTCTCTTATCATTGATGTTTCTATCTTCTCTTCTGCTCCTTTCTCTTGCTGAAATCAATAAAAACATATTTAAAAAAGAAAAAGAATTCTATGTGAAAGGAATCATATAATATGTAACAATTTGTGATTTTTTTTTCACTCAGCATAATTTCCTGGTGATCCATCCAACTTATTTTGTGGATTAAAAGGTTAATTTTTTTTTTAGTAGTATTCAATGGTATGAATTAAACAATTTGTTTAACCATCAACATGTTAGATAGTATTTGTTTCCATTTTTCAGTTATTAAGAGTAAAACTGTTATGAATATTAGTGTATAGGTATTTGTAAGAATATATGTTTTCATTTCTTGGAAAAAAATAAGAGTGGAATTGCTGAATAAATGCATGTTAAGTTTTGCTAGAAAATGACATATACTTTTCAAGTGTAGTTGTATAATTTTGCATTCCCATTAGTAATCTATGTGTAATTCAATTTCTCTGTATCTTTGCTAGCATTTGGCTTTATCACTATTTTTATTTTATCGATTTTGATAGGTGCCTAATGGCATCATATTTTGGTACTAGAGGCCTGGCACATGAAATTCCTACATGGGTATGGTCCCTAGGACTGGCCTGCGATATTCCCCAGCTGCCCACAGCCAGCCCTGACCCCCACCACCCCCGGCTCCCCATTCGCCATCCGGTGATCAGTGCCTGACGGCTGGCGGAAGGGGCAGAGAAGTCGGCTATTCCTGCCTGCTCCCCAGCCCCACCCCCACCATGGGTTGCCCTCTGTGTGTGGGGTGACCAGTGGGGTGGGGGCCTTGGCCTAGCACCACCCACATCCCCCACCACCCATCCCTGGTTTCCCATTTGCCATCAGGCAATCAGAGCCTGCTGGTTGGGGAAAGGGATCAAGAGATGGTCAGTGCGCCTCATAGTGACTGGTCCAGCGGTCGTTCTGATCATTCCGCTGTTAGGGTCAATTTGCATATTACACTTTTATTATATAGGATTAGTTTTCAGTTTTCTAATGGTTAATGCTGTTTAACATCTTGTGTGTTTATTTGCCATCTGTATAATCCTTTTGGTGAAATGTCGTTTTCATATCTTTTATCCATTTTCTTCAATACCTCTCTCTGTGTAATTGACTGATAACATAGGCAGAAATTCAATAAGGAAATTGTTGAACTGAACAGCAACATCAATCAACTGTATCTCATTGATACCTATAGAAAATTTCATCCAACAAGAGCAGAACACACATTCTTCGTATGCTAACATGGAACATTTCCAACATAGAACACATTCTGGATCATAAAACGTATTTGAACAAATTTAAAAGAGTGACAATCACGCAAAGCATGCTTTCAGATTACATGGAAATTAAACTAGAAATCACTAATAGAAAGATAGCTAAAAATTATAAAATATTTTAAGATTAAACAAACACTTCTAAATAACACATGGATCAAAAAAGAAATCTGAAGAGTAATTTCTAAGCAATTTGAATTAACTTAAAATTAAACTGCAACTTACCAAAATGTATCGGATGCTGCAAAAGCAGTGCTTACAGGGGAATTAATAGTATTATTCATTTATTAAAAAGAATAAAGTTCTAAAATTAATAATCTGACTACACCTTAGGAAACTAGAGATAGAATAGCAATACCTAACATAAGAAAAAAATAAATAATAAAAATTAAAACATCAACATCTCTAATCAACAGGGCAATGCAAGTTAAAACCACATGTGATATCACCTCACACTTGTTACAGTGGATGAATTAATGGATTTCACAGTTATTTTCTCAGCTTGAGAAAAAGCACCCTCTTTTTGATCTATACCTATCTACACTAATAAAAGAGAAACATGCAAATTGGTGTCACTCCTATGCTCACGAGCCAATCAGATGAATATGCAAATTAACCCAACAAAGATGGTGGTTAATTTGCATACATAGGCGCCCAGCCGCCTGGATCCAGGGAATATCATCGACACCCAGGTCACTCCGAGGTAGGCCCCGTGTGGGCCCTGAGCAGCATAGGAAAGGCCTGAGCCAGGGGCTCCTGGGCAGGGGTGGAGCCAGCCATCGGAGCTGAGTGGGGGCCCCTGCCCAAGCCTAAAGCCTCGGCCAGAGGTGTCAGGCCTGGGTGGGGGGCCAAGCCGGAGATTGGTGTGAACTAATGAGAAAACACCTTTTCTGACCACTCATTGGCTAAGCTCCCTGTATGCCACTGGTAATATTCTTAGTAACTTGGGTAATAAGAATCCAAGAAGGTGAAGTAGGGTTTTTCCACCTCACTCCTGGAATAAAAAACGAAGGTCCGCTGCTAGACGGCTAAGAAATGTCATATCCTGCCCTAACTGGTTTGGCTCAGTGGATAATGCCTTGGCCTGCCGATGACAGGGTCTGGGTTCAATTCTGACCAAGGGCATGTACCTAGGTTGCAGGCTCCTCCCTGGCTGGGGCCCAGGTAAGTGCTCATGCAGGAGGCAACCAATCAAAGTGTTCCTCTCACTTTGATGTTTCTCTCTCTTTCCCTTTCTCTTCCACATTGTCTAAAAATCAATGGAAACATATCCTCAGGTGAGGATAAAAAAAATAATAAAGAAATGTCATATCCTATGAAAGACACATCTTGAAAATGCCTAAAGAAAGTTGTCATTTTTTCATGGTGAAGGGACTGGAGTCCATGTTGATGAAAAAACCTTGGTGGCTGCGGTGACTGGCAGTGGCTGCAGCAGCGGGGTGATGGGGCTGGTGCCTTCCCCTGATCAGCACGGTCGCCTCCCACAAAGGGAGGCCAGACTGTGGCTTAGGCCCACTCCCCAAGGATAGCAGGGAGCAGGCCTAAGCCATCAGTAAGATATCCCCTGAGGGCTCCCAGTATGTGAGAGGGGGCATGCTGGGCTGAGAGACGCGCCCCACCCCCCCCCCAGTGCACGAATTTCATGTACCAGGCCCCTAGTGAAATAAAATAGGCACTCATTTACTAAAGAATTATTGAATGAACAAATGAATATCTACCATTCTACCTGCATGTATGAAAGACAGTGGGTTAAATAATGCCTTCTGAAACAATCATTCTTGTGGTTCTTGCTGGAGGAATTCAGTAGATGATATTTGAAACTCTCTTCCTTAATAAAAACAATTCATACTTAATTCTTTCTTCTGAAAATGTGTGTTTTATATCCAAAGTAGACAACTTTTGCCCAAGAAAGTCTCTGGCCACTCCTCTCTCCTTAAAGGAGTATATCTATCATTTTTTCCCCTTTCATTATAGAAAACAATTTAGTTAGATAAATCTGGGCAAATAATTCCACAATGTAGGTTATTTAGGCATTTAAATTCATTTTTTCATATGTTCTACAGCTGAACCTACAAGGGATATGTCTAGTGAAGACAATTTTCTTTCTATGTCTAGGCTCAATGTTCTCTATGGAGACAAAAGTTTGCTTCTTACTCTCAGGTAATCTGCAGCAAATATTAAAGTGTATAAAGGTAGAGAGAATGGAACCCAAGAAATATAAGAAAATATATAATCCAATTTGAATCCAGAGACTCCTCAGTCAAGTTCTTACAGTGAGCCACATATATGTGAAAACCACAATGTTACACTCATACTAATTAAATCCTTCTCAAGAATTCAAATTGGGTCTATTTAGTAGACTCTTTAGAAATTCCAAACAATGTGCAAATCATTTTGCCTCTCATCTTTGCCTTTGAGGTACTTTAAAAGAGATTATCTCTCAGGAAACATGTTTGCGCACATATCTAATTTTTTTATATATATATAAATACATTATAAGAGTTCATTCAGAGGAGAGATGAAAACACATTTGGGTGCAATTCTAAAAAGATCTTGCAAAATGTTTCCCTGTGTTCAAGTTCACAAAGAAATAATTCTCTTCCCCGTCCTTCACCTTTTGGACATAGAGCTCATGGAAGAAAATGAATGTCTGCATTTTTCAAATGAGCACCTCACACTCTCCATATACTTTATCAAGATTTTGTTGTTAGCAGGAATTACGAGAACCCAACTGAACCCAGCTGAAGGTGTGCATAGATAATCTTACCCACTTTGTTCGAAGATGAAGAAAGACATGGTCCTTTTTACTCAATTAATGACCAGGCTCTGTTTTATTGCTCCTTGAAGGGCTTTGGAAGTGGGTGGCTGCCACAGAGGGGATGTTGGTTTTGTGGGTTTCATGGCTGGGCCACTTATATTATGGCTGATTCCTTTCATGTATCTCTGCATCAGTAGCAATATACAACTAATCAAATAAATAGAGAGTGTAGGATGCAGATTAGGACAAGCCCCAACCAGGCTTTACAACTAATTCATCCTAATTGAAAGCTGGCCACATTTCTACCACATGTAAAAATGCCAGACATAATAACCAATGCATATCCTACTTAGCTACTGACTCACTGTTTTACATTAGTTTTCAATGACCAATGACTTCATAGGATTTTGGGGATTTTATTTTAAACTAGAGGCCTGGTTCACGAATTTGTGCATGGGTAGGGTCCCTTAGCCTGGCCAGTGATCAGGGCTATGGAGTGGTTGGCTAGCTGGGGGAGAGACCATGGGAGGTTGGCTGACTGCCCCCCCTCCATAGGGGCCGATGGAAGGGGGGGACAGCCGGCCGGGGAAAGGGACCGCAGGAGGTTGGCCAGTGGGAAGAAGGGACCATGAGAGGATGGCTGTGGGAGCACACTGACCACCAGGGGGCAGCTCCTGCATTGAGTTTCTGCCTCCTGGTGGTCAGTGTACATCAGAGCAACCTGTCGACCGGTAGTTTGGTCATTTGGTTGTTCGGTCGCTTAGGCTTTATATATATAATTTTAAATTTTATTTATTTAAATTAATTTTTTTTTTACATTTTATTCCTTAAGTAAGGAATAAAACTTCCTTATTTTCTTTTGGGTCATCTACAGCATAACTTTGATTTGTCAGCCTACCGTAGTGTGAGGGCTGAAACTCCCAATTATATTTTAGAACTTCTTTCTCCTCTGTTGTTTCTTAGTTGTCCTCCACCCTCTGTAGAAAATGAAAACAGTAACAGAGGAGCCAAAGGGATATAAAAGCAAATTAGTCAAATTTGTTAGTTTTCACCTTGGTGAAAGGAGCTTAAAGAAGATAATGTGAAGTTTATGCTTTATTCATACTTTTGCATTATTTATGTTATTATTTTCCTCCCTCAGGTTTCCATTTCTGTAGGACTTTCATATTTTAAATATGGGGGGGGGTATCAATTATTTCAGTATGTGCTCTGCATTTTTGTGTGATTTAAATAAAATACATAAGTCACATAAGTGTGTGTGACTTTTTCTTTCTAGTTATAATCTGCCACATCTTTTGTTAGCAGTCCCAGCCAACCTAACCATCTGAATGAGTCAGGAATGAACTCAGACAAGATTACTGAGAACAACTCAGATCACCAGAACCACCCAGCTGACCCAAATATTTGTTAAATATTAAATGGTTGTTGTTTTAAGCCACTAATTTTTAGGGGTTTGTTTGCTAAACAACATTATTGTGGCAAAAGAAAAGTGATACATATACCAATCAAAGCACTTCAGTACTGTAAGTGAACTAAATCCTCTTTTTTTTTTTTAACTAAATCCTCTTAATGTAGCATTGTAAAAATGGGTATCATGACTAATTGACTTCATTTTCACATAGAGTAATTGTTAAGAGAGATCATTTCCTCCAAAGCCAAAAGAAATTGCTATCTTTCCACAAGATATAATGCCAACATATTTTTAAAAATAAACAGATGAGTAGATGCTGACGTGGCCAAGAAATATTGCATGAAATGGGATATATTTTGCAATATTGTATTGATTAAAATTGTCTTGATCAAATTTTTGAAAATCTATTTTATGTGTATGTGATACATACTGACTCTTTGCTATTGGTATTTTATTTACATCTTCTAAATTAAAAATCAGCGCAAAGTCTGTTGGGCATTAAACACAAATGCAAACAACAGGTATATAGTTCAGTTTATTTATTTCTTCTCTGTGATAATTTTTTTTTACAGAGTATACTCTGAGAAGGACTAACAGATTTCAAAGATATATGAAATATAATACCTGTTATAAAATTAGTATTAAATAAGAAAGAAAAAAGAAGCATAGTGAATGAAACAGGAGATGTAAATAAAACATACATTTTAAATGATGCTAATATATTGTTCATAAATAATAAGAAGAGACCATGAGTTCAAGTCCTTTTAGCCCCCAGTTGAAACAGGCAAACCTGAACTAGTTAGACACTTCACCACAACTCCAGCACAGCCAATGTAGGAGTATTCCTCTATGGGACAAACTATTTGAATTAAAAAACAAAAACAAAAACAAAAAACTGGCATATGTAGGATTTTTGATTGTTGAAAATATTAGAAGAAAAATACAATATATGATTGATTACATGAGAAAGGTATTTTCACTGAAAACAAAAAGAAAAAGTAAGTGATGTGTTAAAAGAACATCCAAAGAATAAGCGAGTGATCTTAGAAATTAAAATGTGACTCTTTAAAAGAAAAAAATAATTCCATAGGTGAAATAAAAAATCAATTTGAGTAAGTTTTGTGTGCGTGTGTGAGTGAGACAAAGAGAGAGAAAATATGACCAAAAAATGAAAAAGACAATATATGACATATCTAGGAGTTCTAACATGTGATAAAAGAAATCTCTATAAGAGAAAACAGAAAAAAGCATTGAGATGAAACAACAATTGTCCAGGAAATTATTTTTAAAAACCAATCTGTCTATAGTTAAACAATACAAAATACCACGTGCGGGCACCTACGGACAGTGCGATTGAAACTTCGTGGCCCATGCTCAGAAGTCGATATTTTGTGGAAGAGTCACACTCAAGGGGCCAAAGAACCGCATGTGGCTCGCGAGCCGCAGTTTGCCCAGCCGCAGTTTGCCAACCACTGGCACAGGTCTTAAGATTTATAATGTTTCCTAGCAAACAAACCCCCCAAAACTGTTGAAAAAATATAGATTTTTAAAAATACCTTACATAATTTGTGAATTTGCAGAACACCAAAAATATGCAGAAGCTATTAAAACTTCCAGAAAGAAAGTGGTGACTGATAAAGAAACAAGAATCAGACTGAAACACTTAATTAGCAACTCTGGATCTCAGAAAGAAAGGTTCAGTATTGTTTTCACTGGACTTAGAAGAAAAGAAAACATTTTAATCTTAATTCTAAAACCAGCTAAGTGTCAATCAGGGCAAAATTAAATAACTTTTTAGATATTAAGGACTCAGAAAGGTTTACCTCTCATGTGCTCTTTGTTACAGTGTGCATGTACTTGACAATAATAAAAGGTGAAGAAAAAAATGTACCTTATAATGGGGTTTTCCTGCCTTCTAAGTTGCACTTAACCTGATGCTATTACCTTTATAGAAAAATTCCTCAAACCTCCAATGTAGATTCATGAAGATGAACAATTTTATGTATCTGATATAATATTCAGAATTCATAACATCCCGGGGATAAATGAAATTTGTAAAGGTGATCTTGTTTAAACAAGATTAAACAGGATTTTGAGGGGCAGAAACGAAGTGTTTAATTTGTGTAATAAACTACTGTTCTTAAGCACTTTTAAAGCCACCTCTGCTGCACCATCAATAATTAGCTGAGTTCTAAGAAAGCACAGTATTTTTGGTCCATTATAATGGGCTCAGGAGGATCCCTGCTTAGACACAGAGCTGTGAGTGGGCTCCCTGTACTGCTCTTGAAAGTAAACATATGGCACCTCTTTTAACATTTCTTTTATTTCCGGTTTCAGGCCAAGCTTCCTTGTAATTATTTTGAATGGGTGGAATTGTAGTCCGTTTGTTTCTTGAGCCTTTTATTATTATTGTTTTCATTATGGAGAATAATGTGACTGCACATATCCTGGGAGTAAAAATTCAAGGAAATAATCTCATCTAAGTTATTTCTGATGTCAAATCACACAATCCAGAAGTCAGGCTAGAGCAAGACATAAAAAGAATAAGCTTTATTAAAAGCCACTTTAAGTTACAGGAAATTGCAATTAGGTGGGCGTATTACTAGACATTTCATAAGACATTTCCATGGGATGTAAAGGCAGATTTCCGGCCTTTTTATGACCCAAGTATACTCTGAATACACTACATCTGAGCTAAAAGATTTAAAGTTAAAATATGTTAATAGCAAATGTTATTAAAGTGTGTCCAGCCTGTTTTTACAGAAAATGATGAAGCAAAGCAGAGTGGAACAAAATCATGGGCCTGCCTTGGCCAGCGGCTGGAGAAAAAAGTGCAGTGCTACATAAGAAAAGCTATGGCAAGAATCTGTCAATAAAATCTTTTAAAAGAATTAAGTGGCTTTGCCATGCCAAGAGCAAGGCCAAAAAATTTCTCTCTAAATTAATGTAACATTGCCCTTTGTACAAATGTAATTTGTCATTAGAAAAAAGAGTAGGGCCCAATTCATTGTACATATGATATAAATATAGGAAGGGTGTGCTATATCTATTGTATATACATATGTAATATACCCAGCCTATGTATGTACATCCATGCATATAATGTCCTTTCTATAATCATGCTTCATGTGTAGTAAATACAAACATATTAAGAAAGAATTCATGGCAACAGGAGGTTTTTTATAGTTTTTGAAAATAGTTTATTTGTATGTCTTTTATGACTGTGCCAATAAACAGACAAATGCAAAAACTAATATTGTCAACACCCTATACCTACCATCCATATTTAACAAATGATGTTGACATTTGGACATATTTGCTTTCACATCAGTTTCTTTTCTCTTAAATAAATACAATGTGGCAAATACAGTTGATGCTACCCTTTTCTCCATTTCTTTCCAGATTTTACTTCTACACTGACATCAGTTATTATCAGTCCCATCTAGGGTTTTATACTTTACTACCTACATGTGGTCTGTAAATAGTAGCATTTCCCATGTGTTTTTTATTTCAATATATGTTAGCATCCTTGTATATTCTTATGCAACCTGTCTTATTCACTCAATGTTCTATTGCTCCATGGTGTTCCATTCTATAAACAGACCACATTGTATTTATTCACTGATTTACTGATTGCATTTTGGTCTTATCAATCTGTTGATCTTCTAAATAATGTTATAATGCATTCTTTGAACAGCCATTCTTGAGCACACCTTTGTGACTTTTTTTTTTACAACATATAACTCAAAGTGAAATCACAGCATCATAGGTCACAAACATCTTTGTATTTTTAGAAAATGCCATACTGGCTTCCAAATAGTTGTAACTTTTTACATTCCCACGAGAATACAGCAAAGTTGTCATTTCTTCAATTGTTCACCAACACTTGCTATTGGCTTTTCTAGTATACATAACAGACATAGATAGAATGTTATTTCTCTCTTTCTGTAAAGTGCGTGAGTATGTGCAAATACATACACTTATAAATACATGCTTTTAAGTTTTGGACAGTTGGATGTATAATGCAAAAAGTTTTACAAGAGAAAGGTAAAGGTATGAAATATGAGTCAATATTTGCACACCTTATCAAACCTTATTCTCCTCTAGATTTTGAAATGATTTTATTTTAAAAATGTATCAGTACATAAATAAAATATTTGTAAAAGTCAGAGACTATTTTGGGTCAGACTCTGTTTGTTCCCAGAGCTCCCTTGGTTTCCACTGTGTTAGAGTGCGCGTGCCACACTTTAGTTTATGAAACACTTTCATACTAGTTTATGGTATTTACCTCGCAGGGGAGACACTCCGCTTAGATTTAAACCACCTTTCTAGTGCCAGGCTTGCAGCATGTCATCATTGAATCTAATTCTTCAGAATCTTAAGTATATGAACCCTTGTTTTTAAAAATTAGGAAAACAAAACAATTTGGAAGTCACTGTGAAACATAATCAGAGAAACAGATGATACGAGACTTGAACAGAGTCGCGCTTCCAAGTCTATTGATCTGGGCCTCCCGTTCGTTTGCTGGTTCTGCTCTGGGTAGGAAAACTAAAAAGTAATCTGTAGGGACCTTGTTACATCAGCAGGATTTGGGTTAAAGCTGAGTTTCCGTTAATTTTAGAAAGGAAGGAGGACAGGGGATTATTGGCTTTTAAAATCAGGCCTAAAAAAGCTCGGTCTGTGCTTTCCACTCGCAAAGAACTCCTAAGAGGCTCCATGGGACTGGAGAGCGTGTGGAGAGACATAGAGCTCAAGGCACATTTCCAAGATCAAAAGAGAAAGGACATTTGCGTATTTGGGCAGGATATCAGTAACTGACCCAGATGAACAAAAGAAAAGGCAAGGCACTGTTTTCCTCTCATGAATATCATTAGAAAACCATCCCAGTCACTATGTAAACCATCCCAGTCACTATGTAAACCATCCCAGACACTGTGGTAAATTTCCATGTGGCCACTTGCAACTTATGCTTCACTCTGAGTTACTGGAATTTTTCCCACCTGCAATTTGCTTTGCCACTTAATGCTCGACTATCCAATGCCGAAGCCTCCATGAGCCTTTGTGTTTCTGAAAAAACATGAGTTCTAACTACTGCTGGGTAAATAATTGTAAATGCACCTGAGCAGCAGTATAACAAAGCGTTTACAAAGTGCTGGTTCTGGAACCCAAGTCCTGGGATGCTGGCTCTCCTACCCGGGAGCCTGGAGACCCCAAGCTGCTTACTTAGACTCTTTCCACTTTGGTTTCTCCATATGTAAAATGAAGCATTTTGGTGTTTCATATTTAATGAAGATTAAAGAAAATTAAGCAGATGAAGTAATTAGCAAAATGTCTGCACTTAATAAGCATCTGATACATACATGTCAGATGTTATTTTTATCATCATTTCGAGCTACATACATACTTTGCATAACTTTAAGTAATAATATAATAGACACACAGATGCAACTAACCACTAGGTTGTATGAAATTACTAAAAGGGGTGGATGGAGGCCAGGCCAGTGTGGCTCAGTGGGTTGACCATCGATCTATGAACCAGGAGGTCCCTGGTCCCATTCCCAGTCAGGGCACATGCCAGGGTTGTGGGCTCAATCCCTAGTAGGGGGCATGCAATGATTCTCTCTCACCATTGATGATTCTATCTCTCCTATCCCCTCCCTTCTTCTCTGAAGCCAATAAAATATAATTTAAAACAATAAATCTATAATAATAAAAACATAATATGCCAATTAGACCAGACGTCCTTCCGGACGAAGCTGGGGCTGTGAGGGAAGCCTGTACCTGTAGCCAGGAGAAGGAAGGCCTAATCTCGCACGAATTTCATGCATCAGGCCTCTAGTAAACCAATAAAATGGGTGGATAGGGAATTCAGAACTCAGAACTGCCCTCTGCAAAACCCGCATAGCAGGTGCCTGGAGAAAAAGAATTAGGAGATGTATCAAAAGTTCTCAGTGACAAAGGGATTCAAGAGGAAAACATTTCCAATATCAGGGAATTTGTTTGAAACAATATGATTAATTGTGTCTCCTTACTCTCTCCCCATACTATTGAAAGGACGGGCTGGGGGGCGAGGGAGAGGGAATTAAAAGGGAAAATAAGTGAACAAGAGGCGTGGCAAAGAAAAAGGCTATCTTCATTAGACCAGCAACGTTTTCCCCCAGAAATTCCCAGGACATGGAGAGTGACTTGAGAATGAAGGAATAAACCAAACAGGGAAACATAAATCCAAATCTAGAGAACTAAAGGTTATTATGGCAGTAAGAAAAGTTTTTCCTAATAAAGCCTCAGAGGAACCCCCTGCCCAAAGTCAACAGGAACCAGAGGGGTCCAGGAAGACTCAAGGGAGTAATTAAAGGTTGCACTGAAAGTGATGTCCCTTTCTACCTAAACAGTGTTTTCCCTTAGTTACAAAGCATCTTCTAAACAAGAGTAAGAATCAGTCTAAGCCTAAGGCAAGCTTTTGTCATAATTTTAGGGGCTGACATGCTGACTTCTTTCTTCCTTCAAAATAAGGCATTTGCACCTGGGCTGCTGCTGTTGTTGTTAGTTGAGCATCCTCTCGTGCACTAAAAGGTTCAATTCAAGGTCAGGGCACATGCCCGGTTGCGGTCTCTCTCTCTCTCTCTCTCTCTCTCTCTCTCTCTCTCTCTCTCTCTTTCTCCTCTCTCTCTCTCTCTCTTCCTCTTGTTTGCTACCTTCCTCTCTCTCTAAAAATCAATTTTTAAAAATCTTTTTTAAAAAAGGATAAAGCACTTGCTACTCCCCCTCTTTTAATACGATGGATCTGACCCAGAAGACTTACAAATGGTTGTTTGGCTAAAGAGCAATTAATGTACCATCACAGGGAGGGGCCAAGAGTATGCACATCTAGAAACAAAGCTGCTTCTGGCACCCACTGTTCTTTGGTGGGTCCTGCCTGTTCAAATGAGCCCTTCCTACTAAAATGAGAACCTGAGTCCACATTATGCAAATAGAGATACTCATTGGGTTGAGAAAGAACAACTCTACCACCTATTTTATTTTAATGCTCAAACAGATGGTTGATCACTCAAGAATCACTAAGCATTAGCTTTGTTTTATAACAAAGATACCATCAAAGAAAGGTGTCAACTTCAAATAAATTCACTACAAACCAGCTTTCATAGTTATTTAAATGGCTATTGCATCTATTAAGAGCAGGTGAATGAGTACAAAGAAAAAACAACTATCAGCATCCTTAGAAACACTGTATATGTTTACAATACATGTACTGGATTGCAGAATGGCAATGGGGTAAGTCAGGAGGGGTATTCTGAGGGAGTAAAACATGAACATTTAAAAGAAGGAACCTGTGAGGTGGAGTAAACAGACATGAAGAACAACTTTTTCTAACATTTATGGGGCAGAGCTATTATAATTTTTAATTGGAAACAATTGACAAGAGTAAAGAAACATTTCTTCAGGTTAAATCTTTAGACCATGAGGGTCTATCAAAAGCAAGACAGAATAACTTGGAAGGAGTGAGCCTTTCATGTAAAACCCTCCAACCTCAATAATTCTTGGTATGTGACAAAAATAAAAACTTGTTTTGTTTGACCCAATTTTTGACATTGGTTCCTAGCAGCCTTATGTCATGCCTAATGAATACAATATTATTTCGAAGCAAAATAATTCTAAGAAGCTATTTCTATACAATAGGCTTCCCTCAGACTTTTAAAAGAGCTCACAGTAACATTTTCCAGTGAAGATACAGAGATAGAGCACATGTCTCAGAACAGGATTCGGGAGAGAAGTTACTTATTTTATCTTATTCTATGTTATTTTAGTAGGGTAGCTGAAGCATAAACAAGTTTAAAAAAAGAAGGAAAAGAAAAAGATGACAGAGACTAGAGACTGGAGACACACACGCACACACGCACACCCTGTATTCTTTCTTATGTGATAAAAACATGAAATAAACACTTGACCCAAGAGTTATTTCATTGTGTCTGCATATAACTTTCCAGGAAGCATTGACCTATCTCTAACAGGAGGTGGCATTTTAAGTGTAATTATAAGTGCAAGTTCTGATTATTGTATTTTTCTGGCTGGAGCTCACTGTACTGGGTGCTGAAAAACAGTCAATGAAATTGTTTTGATGCTGAGATGTTGCAATACTTCATTTCTTGTTTTCTTATATATCTAGAGGTATAGAAGCATCGGGAAAAATGATTTAACATTGGTAAATCAAGAATATAACTTCTAATATAAATAAAAATATATATCTAATATCTTGATTATTAATATCACCTATAAAGATTAAGTACAATGCATAACAAAATTTATTTTATTTATTTTGGTTTATATAGAGGTATAGTTTCCCCATACATGATATATCTGCTAAAAATAAAAAGATGTTAAGTTAGATGGACTATGTAGTCTGTCTAATATCATCTCATCACATGGTAAGATTATAGGGGAGGAAAAAGTTTTCTATACCCTTCTAGGTTTCTTGGCTGCTCTAAATCATCAAATTAAAGTAAGACATTAATAGGAGAAAATCAAATTTAATTACATACATATGGAAGGTTCTATAGCTTTGGGACTCAAGGGAAGGTTGGGCAATTGAGACGTATATGCCATCCTGAGGTAGGCAACGGGAAAGGGCCAGGAGCTTCCAAGAGAAGGAAGGTAATTCACAGGATAAGTAGAGCAAATGTTTGGTAATTAGATGTTTGTCCTGCCGTGCATATAGGTCATTTAGATAAAAAAGTTATCTCTGCTCATAGCTCTCTTTCTGGACCAGGCCCCTGTCTAAGCTGGTTTAGGTAGTTAAGGGAGAAATAAAAGTTCTGAATCTGATGGTTCTTGATTACGTTCAGCTCAAAATAGTCCACATTCCAAAGTGGCACATTTGAGGAAGGCCTGTTCTGAACCCCTTCAAGATCATATCTAAACAGTTTTTATTTTTTACTCTTGTTTTTTACTGACCCTCTCTCTTCCTGGGTCAGATAAAACCACACTATTTCGAGGAGAATTCAGATAGTTAAAAGAATAGGCTTTGGCCAGGTGGCTCAATTGATTTGCAGTGGTTCTCAACCTTGGCTGCTCATTAGAATCACCTGGGAATCTTTTTAAAATCCTGATTTCTGGGCCGCATTATCCGGAAATTCTGTTTCTTTGTTATGGGGTGAGGCCACAACATTAGTAACAAAGAAACAGAATTTCCAGAGGATGAGGCCCAGAAATCAGGATTTTATGTTTTTATTTTTATTTATCTTTTTAAATATATTTTATTGATTTTACAGAGAGGAAGGGAGGGAGATAGAGAGTTAGAAACATCGATGGGAGAGAAACATCGATCAGCTGCCTCCTGCACACCTCCCACTGGGGATGTGCCCGTAACCAAGGTACATGCCCTTGACCGGAATTGAACCTGGAACCTTTCAGTCTGCAGACCAACACTCTATCCACTGAGCCAAACCAGTTGGGGTGAAATCAGGATTTTAAAAGGATTCCCAGGCGATTCTATGCCGGGGTCCAACCCCAGCAGGTCCAGGGGTCCCCAAAGGTGTGGACGGAGTCGGCGAAAAAGGAATGACACGGAGACAGCGTTCAGTTGATCAGCAGCCTAGCCAGGATCTCCAGAGAAGTTCTGTTCAGGATCTCCAGCGAAGTTCTGGTTAGGATCTCCAGCCAGGTTCTGTGTCCATGTTCTCTTGCTAGGTTCTCCAGCCAGGTTCTGTAGCCATGTTCCCTCGCTAGGTTCTCCAGCCAGGTTCTGTCACCAGGTTCTAGTCAGGTTCTCCTGCCATGTTCTATCCAGGTTCTGTAGCCAGGTTCTCTCTCTAGGTTCTTCAGCCAGGTTCTCTCCTTAGGTTCTGTCTCTAGGTTCTGTGGCCAGTTTCTGTCCAGGATCTTTTGCCATGTTCCATCTCTAGGTTCTGTCTATAGGTTCTGTTGCCAGTTTCTGTCCAGGATCTTTTTGCCATGTTCCGTCTCTAGGTTCTGTCTCTAGGTTCTGTGTAGGTTCTGTGTCTAGGTTCTGAGACCTGTTGTCTTGTTACATCTGTATTTATACCAGTTGATTCCAATCCTATCAATCTCTATTCCAAAGGTTAGGGCGTTTCTTATCTCCATTCCAGGGAGTAAAGATTATGTAGCTTAAGCATGATTGTTCATAGTTAAAGTGATTAATTACCCGCCTGATACTTAGTTAAGGGATTTTATTCCCTCCCTAACTTCAGGGGAAAAGCCCTACCTGGGGAAACAACCTTTCTCAGAGAGGTGACCTTGGTTAAAACACATAGTGCCAAGAAGGTGAGCAAACATATTAAGAACAGTATGCCATATATGCCAGGTCCCTTGAAACAGCAAAGATGGACCGGCTCCCGGCAATTCTAATGTGCAGCCAAGGTTGAGAACCACTGGATTAGAGCATCCTCCTGATATGCCAAAGTTATGGGTTCGATCCCTAGTCAGGGCACATAACATACAACAAGCAACCAATGAATGCATAAATAAGTGGAACAACAAACTGATATTTCTCTCTCACTCTGTCTCCCTTCCTCCCTCTCTCTCTAAAAATTAATAAATTTTTTAAAAAAAATTTTAGAAAAGAACAAAGAGGACTCAATTGTTTTGACTTTCAGTCTGGGCTCCTAAGCTTCCATAGAGAAGGCCCTGTTAGGAACTGAGTATAGAAGATGTAGGGAAAAAGAGGCTGAGAACCTGCTCCTATGCCTTCCCCAAACCCAATCCATGATGGTCACCTGGGCTGGCAGAAGGTCCTGCATGACATTAAGGGGGAGGAGCTTTAGCATGTGTGAGAATTATTTGCATGATTTGCTAAAACACAGACAGCTTGGGCCCAACCCTAGTTTCTGAAGTAAATCTGGGGTGAAGCTACAGAATTTGCCTTCCTCACGAGTGTCCAGCTAGTGCTGGTGCTGCTGGTCTGAAGACCTGGAAACCAGTGACCAAGGAGATGGGGCAATGGCCCAGAGGCAACAAGAGGATTTGATAAACCAGCTTCCAGATGAAGAGCTTACATCATCCAGCCAGATATATTCTCCAGGCCTCTTGAAGTGAGGGCCTATCAAAGTTGCCAATAGCTGGCCGATGCTTCTTTAGGTAAAAGTATTTGGCCCTGTTCTGAAATTTTGCTGAATGCCATGCCAACAGCCTCTTGGGAGCCCACTGTTTTATGAACCCAGTAATTTGCCAATATCTGAAAGCAGAGGATAGGGCTTTTGATGAAACGAAGTGTTGATACTCGTGTGGAAAAGAAAGTCTTAGCACCACATTTGGATGAGTCCAGATGTGGCAAATTTTCTGCCATTATATTCAAAGATTCCTTCTGTGTTTAGAGACCATGATTCTATAGCTTATAGCTTAAAAGCTCCAATTTTCCTTGTTTCCTCACTCATGTTTTTCCTTAGAGTCTGTCCTGGTGCTCTTATGAGACCCACCCTCTCTGACATTAGCCAGAGCCATCCAAATATCCTGGGAGTGGAGGGTATTTAGAAGTGATTACTTCTAAGAAGCATTGGTGTTGTTTCCCACAAACACATTTATAAACTTCTCTGTATCCCACTGCATCTTCTTCTTCAATGATTTTGTTAACGCAGAGAAGATGCCCCTAAATATTTTTCAAGTCTAAGGTCTCCAAAATAGTCCTCTGATTTTTATCCAAAGATCTTCACCAGTCTTGATCTTCAGGGAAGAGACAATCAGCTCACTGCTGCTTCACAGATGTGAAATAATAAATTATGCCAGAGAAATCGCCATGCCAGTCCATATGGAGCTAAATGTAAACACAAAATCTAGGTTTTATAACATCTCCTTCCAATCACCTGACAGCTTGGGTCTGGATATAACATTTGGACATCAGGCATTGAACAATTCCTGATGGCCTATTTGGCACTCATAGTTCTGGAGAAAGATTGGGAGGGAAACAGACCAGGAGGAAGCTGTAGCCCACTCCTTAACCAAGGCCTACACTAGTGATGGCGAACCTTTTGAGCTCGGCGTGTCAGCATTTTGAAAAACCCTAACTTAACTCTGGTGCCGTGTCACATATAGAATTTTTTTGGATATTTGCAACCATAGTAAAACAAAGACTTACATTTTTGATATTTATTTTATGTATTTAAATGCCATTTAACAAAGAAAAATCAACCAAAAAAATTGAGTTCGCGTGTCACCTCTGACACGCGTGTCATAGGTTCGCCATCACTGGCCTATACCAGGCTATGCAACCTACATTCCAAGGGGGAGCCTAGTCCTGCAAAGAATCTGGAATATCTCAAAGTGTCTATGGATAACCTACTTTGGAAGGTTACCATCAGTGTGCTTTAAGGGGAAACCATGTTGGAAGTGAGATAAATCCTAAAATCTGTGGTCCTTACAGCCTTTTGTGGTCACTGACTGTAATCACGATATTATCTGCTCAGATTATACAACTAAAAATAAATCAAAGAAATGGGGCAACATAAAATATTTGAAATAGCTTTCTTTTTGGAAGGGCACGGAATATTATGAGGAGAAAGGAAACCTTCTATGAGGTAAATATCAGCCATCTCCCTGTAAACACATTCTGTGGGTATATGTCTCTGTTTTACAGAAAACAACTCTTCCAGCTAGTATTGCTGCATTAACAGACCATCTATTGAAACAATAAGCATATCATAATGCTCATGGATTCTGGGAGTGAAAAATTTGGAAAGAGCACAACAAGATATTGTATTTTTGCTCTGTGATTTGTGGGACTTTAACTGGGAAACTTCAAAGGTTGCAGGTGACTTGATGTTTAAGAGTTCAAATCATCTGAATGATTATGTAATCACCTGTCTGGTGGCCAATGTGGGGAGTTCTCATCTGGGGTTATCAACCTAAGCACACACACACAGGTGCTCTTCCTGTGGCTACATGGGCTTTCACACTGCATGGTAGTTGTGTTTCAAGAATAGGTGCCCCAGAAGAACCAGGCAAAAACCTCTTATGAACTAGTGTTGGAAGTCACATGACTTCGCTTTGTCTAAGTCATGAGCCACCAACATTCAAGGAAAGGGAACATATAATTCCACCTCTCAATGGGAGTAGTATTGAGTAAGAGTGTGTGAGGTGGGAAATATTTTTTTTTTTGTGATCTCTGGAAAATACAATCTGTTGTAAGGTCCATCTCACTTCTCTGAATCAGATCTTTTGCCATTTGGTTAATTTACTTTTCTTGTCTCATACAATTGGGATTGCCTTCTAGTAGCATGACATGTGCCACTCAGAAAATAGAATCCTTGCCTCTGTAGGTTAAATTGCTTTGAAGGACAAAGTTAAAATTCCACAGACATACACTAGATGAAGGAGGATAGATATTAACAAAAGAAGAGAACTTATTCTGAGTAGAAACAAAGGACAAATAGATTCACTTTTGAGGCTTGTAGGTGGGAAATCTGCCTGATTTTAAGGGACCTGTGGCCCATCCACTTTTCCTTGGACAACTTGAAAAGCATAGTTAAGATGAAGAGGTCAGGTTGGAAATTGCTCTGACTACTGCTAATGGTTGATGGAAGAATATTTTATGATCAAAGCAGTTATAAAATTATAAATGAGCCCATCTGTGCCCAAGTCTGTACCATTGTCTGATAAGGCTGAATACTTCATAGAAATGGACAAATGTCTATAAGAGGTTGCCTACTGCCTTTGGTGGTGCTGGGTCAATCCACAGCTGTTGCCCATCTGAAAAATATTCCTCAAACTCCAAAGTTTTGAAGACTCTGAACCTGGGGTTCCTGGGTACAAGCTTTGGACTCTTTGCATCTCTTTGTCTCTTCCCCAATTCTGCAAATTATTCTAAGGCTCCTACCTTTCCATGAACTTTATTAAAATTAATGTTAGGAGTGATCTGAGCTCCTTTCCTGAATTACCCCCTCCTCTTTCAGCAGCCTTGGAGATGAGACAATGGGTTAATTGAGGTAGCTATCTGCATTTGGGTCCTGAAAAAACCTATCTCTCTGTTGTTTTTGGACTGTAGTCTAAGTAAACAGCCTGAAAATATTCTTTCAGAAACTTTTGCCAATCCTGCAATTTTCCACCAAGACTTTTGAGGATAAAGAAACCCTCACTGGGTTCTTCATAAAAAGGAAAACTAACATACCAGGTCCCTTATATATATTTTATAATATATTTATACTATATTATATAGAATATTTATAACATATGTATACATATATATACGATAAATATATGTTTCCTCTTCTTCCATTAAGATACACCCTCTGATATCCAATGTGTATCTTGTGGAATCTTGATTATGAAATCTGAAGCAAATTAACTATAAAAAGTAAGGGTCCTTGGAGAGTATTATACTAAATGAAATAAGCCAGTCAGAGAAAGGTAAGTACCATATGATCTCACTCATGTGTGGAATCTAATAAACATAATAAACTTGAACCAGAGACATAGAAGCGTAGAATAGACTTCAGAATCTCAGAGGGAAGGCCAGGGTGGGTAAGTGGGAGGGGAGTGTTTAACCAGGGAACTTATATGCATATATGCATAGCCCATGAACACAGACAATAGAGTGATAAAGGCCTGGGAGGGGTGGGTATGGGTGAAGGGGGTCAGTGGAAAAAAACACCTACAAACAAACAAAGGGGGCATCTGTAATACTTTCAACAATAAAGATCAATTTAAAAAATAAATAAAAATAAACTTTACAAAAATGAAGTAATGGTCCTATCTTCACAGTAGGGTATGTCATACTACTAGATGAGGGGAGCAACACCCTCCTCTATGATGGAATTAAAGTCACTTCAAGGAGAGGCTCTTCAGTGAGGAAAACTAACTTAGACTTGACGCCTTTGCCTTGTGTCAGCATTAGAAATGGTAAGCATTTGGTTTAGGGTACTGAAGACATAAATGCTTCTATCACCTTAAGCAGAGGTTTTGAATTTTAGGTGTATCAGAATCTCCCCAATATTAAAATGCATATTGCTTGTGGGGACCTCACTTTCAGAACCACTGCTCTTCTTCAACTTCCACTCACAAAGTGTGGTCTGTGGGCCAGGAGCATTGGTCCTTGTAGCCTGTAAAAACATGCAATTGCAGGCTGCAACCCAGACACAGAGACTCGGGATCTTCATTTTAATAAGTTGCCCTTTAAGACTGAGAAGCAGAAGCACTCTTAGAAAATAATAGTTTGTGCCCTAGCGGGTTTGGCTAAGTGGATAGAGCCTCGGCCTGCGGACTGAAGGGTCCCAGGTTCGATTCTGGTCAAGGGCACATGCCTGGGTTGCGGGCTCGGTCCCCAGTGGAGGGCATGCAGGAGACAGCCGATCAATGATTCTCTCTCATCACTGATGTTTCTCTCTCTCTTCCTCTCTGAATTCAATAAAAAATATTTTTAAAAAAAGAAAAAGAAAATAATAGTTTGTAGTCATTTTCTGCTATTGCAACTTACAAGGGTAATACACACCCTTCATCATACCTGATGTTTTAAGCAATTTCCAGGCAATTGCAACTTCACCCCTCTTAAAAAGGCAAAGAAAGTATATCCTACAACTAGGGATTTAGTGACATGGTTATAAGGATAATTATTTTATTTTACAAAATTAATTGTTTTAATATTAATAAGAAATTATATATAATATTTCCAATATCATAGTCAAAACCAAAAGGCAGGGGAAGCAAAAGAAAAAGTAAATGAATGGGGCTATGAAAGCTTCTTCACAGCAACAGAAATTGACAACAAAACAAAAAGGCAACAAATCGAAAGGAAGATGTTATTTGGAAACAACAGCTCAAAGGGTTAATATCTAAAATACATAAAGAATTCAACATCAAATAATCCAATTTAAAAAATCAGCAGCCGGCATGGCTAAGTGGTTGAGTGTTGACCTATGAAACAGGAGGTCACAATTTGATTCCCGGTCAGGGCACATGCTAGATCCCCAGTGGGGATCATTGATATTTCTATCTTTCTCTTCCACTTCCTTTCTCTCTGAAACCAATAAAATATACTTTTAAAAAATATATGCAGAGGACCTGAACACCTTTCTTAAGAAGACATGCAAATGGCCATCAGATACATGAAAAGATATTCAACTTCACTAGCTATTAGAGAACTGCAAATCAAAACTGCAGTGGGGTACCACCTCACAACTGTTAGAATGGCTACTATCAACAAGATAGGTAATAACAAGTGTTGGAGGGGTCGTGGAGAAAAAGAAACCCTCATTCACTGCTAATAGGAATGTAAGCTGGTACAACCACTATGGAAAACAGTACAGTGGTTTCCCAAGAGTTATCATATGACCCAGCAAACCCTCTTCTGGATATCTACACCAAAACACTCAAAAAACCCATTTATTTGCAAAGATATATGCACCCCTATGTTCATTGCAGTATTATTCATGGTGGCCAAGACATGGGGACAACCAAAGGGTCCTGTGATAGAGGACTGGATAAAGACGATGTGGTACATATACACAATGGAATACTACTCGGCCATGGGAAAAGATGAAATACTGCCATTTATGACAACATGGATGGACCTTGAAAATCTCATGCTAAGTGAAATCAATCTGTCAGAAAAAGCTAAGAACTATGTGATTTTACTCACAGCTGGGATATAAAACTGAAACTCAGAGATAGAGACTGACAACAATATGGTAGTTACCAAAGGGAAGAGGGGGAGATAGAGGGTAAAGAGGACCAAATATATGGTGATGGAAGATGATTTGACTATGGGTGGTGGATACACAATGTGATATACAGATCATGCACCATAGCAATGTAAAGTTGAAATCTATATGACCTTATTAACCAATGTCACCCCAATAAATTTCGTTAATAATAAAGCCCTATAAGAGGTTTGAGGCTTTCATTTTCCTAAACAGAAATTGGAAAATAGTCATGTAAAGCACGGATTCATAAGTTGCACTTAAAGTAAGAATTTACAAAAATAAGTGATCAATAAATAAATCCCACAAATGTCTGGACCAAAAAGTAAGAATGCTATCTCGACCACATCAATAAAATCATGAAGAAAATTAGCATCATTATCCCCACTCTACCATTATATGAAATATCCAACAATATGTCATGGGTAATTTAGCTGAAAATATTTTTTTAAATGTTTAGTTTACTGAGATAATTTGGAATATACAGTCAAAATCTAAAATCTTTTTAATACAAAACTTCTTTTGAATGAATATGTTTTGGATTTTTAAGGAGAGTTTCAGTATAAATTCAACATGACTGACACTTTTTAAAGTTAATGTATATATGTGAGTTGACATGGTAACATGTATAATCCTATTTTTTTTTATTCTGTTGCATCAACTTTTTACTGGATTAAAAGAAAAATGATTTTGGAGACTTCTGATTCCAGATGGCTGCTGGCTCTCATGCATAATATGACAGAAAAAAGAAAACATACATTAAAGAAAAGGTCTGGTTAATAGAAACTCTGAAATATTTAAGAACTTGAGAAAATTTTATAACATACAATGCACACAAAATCAAATTAAGAGCAAAATCTCATACACCAAAAAATTCTGCAATCCCATAGATTTAAAAAGTGAATTTTTCCAGAAAAAGCTTGTGGAAGAGATTCAAGAATAGATCCAAGACAGAGGGGACTAGGAGTAAAAGAGGAAGTGCTATGGGACACCTGGACCACTGCCCCCTTGTGTTATGGAAGGTGTTTTCTCCCAAAAGAAAGATAAAAGAATAATTTTCTAAATCAAGTGTCTGTATACTAATGTTTCTCAACACTTATATCCATGTGAATCATCTGATGATCTTGTTGAAAGACAAATTCTGGTTTGGGGTGATGCTGCAGGTGGAGACTTTCAACAGTATCCTAGGGGATGCCAATGCTGTGGGCTCTGGACTACTCTTTGAGTACAAAGGCCTATGGCAGCACTAACCTACTAGAAATTATAATGGAAAAAAATATCCTATTCACAATAATTAAAAAATCCCAGAGTATTTAGAACAAGTCTAATAAGAACTTCACAAAATCTAAACAAAGAAACCCTTAAAACTCTTATTTAAGTATAAAGACTAGAGGCCCAGTGCACGAAATTTGTGCATAGGGGAGAAGGGGGTCCCCTAGCCTGGCCTGCACCCTCTTGCAATCTGGGTCATTCCTCTCATAAACTGGGACTCCTGGCTCCTAACTGCTGGCCTGCCTGCCTTTCTGATCGCCCCTAACCACTCGCCTGCCTGCCTTATCACCCCTAACTTCTCTGCCTGCCTGCCTGATTGCCCCTAACTGCTCGCCTGCCTGCCTGATCACCCCTAACCACTTCTGCCTTGGCCCTGCCACCACGGCTTCCTCTGGAAGGACGTCCAGAAAGACATCCAGAAGGTTGTTCGGCAGTCTGGTCTAATTATCATATTACACTTTTATTATTATAGACTAGAGGCCCGGTGCATGAAATTTGTGCACTGGGGGGTGTCCCTCAGCCCAGCCTGCACCCTCTCCAATCTGGGATCCCTCTCACAATCCAGGACTGTGGGTCCCAAATGCTCGCCTGCCTACCTGCCTGATTGCCCCTAACCGCTTCTGCCTGCCAGCTTGATCACCCCTTAACCACTCCCCTGCTAGCTTGATCAGCACCTAACTGCTCCCCTGCCAGCCTGATCGCCCCCAACTGCCCTCCCCTGCAGGCCTGGTCACCCCCAACTGCCCTCACCTGCCAGCCATCTTGTGGCTGTGGGTGCCTCCATCTTTGAGGGCATGACAGTCAATTAGAATATCCCCTCCTTATTGGCTGTGGGCGCTGCCATCTTTGAGGGCAGGGCAGTCAATTAGCATATTCCCTCCTTATTGGCTGTGGGCGCCGCCATCTTTTGCAATGGCATGAGGGCCAATTAGCATATTCCCTCTTTATTAAATAGGATAATTTGAATAAGTGGAGCCCCAAAACACCTTGAAGCATGGGATAAGGAATAGTGCTAATTTTGTTGATAAGGATCTTTATATCCCACAATCAATGACTTGAATTACTTATGTGGTTTGAAAATGTTCTAACTGGTTCTTTCTTTAGTGCTCCCTATTAAAACAAAACAAAGAAATAGAAAATCCTTAGGGGAAAGACCCATCAGGAAAATATAAGTGATCATTTCCCCCATAATGTTAAATTAGGACATAACCTCTTCCAGGTTGTGTGTGTTATTTGTTCTGCAAAACTTAGCCATTTCTAACCAAGATGTAGCCATCTTGATACTGGGTACCAGCAATCAATGGACATTTCAATAACACAGACCTGGTGATTAGTAGTATGGAACCACATGCTGACTTTGGTTCAAAGGATGAATATTTGTAAAATCCACAAAATCTTTATGAAAAGTCTCTGATTCCTTTGCTCTGGAACCTGTCTACATCTGACATTAAAGGCTGCAAAGACTGCCTTAACCAGTTTTGCTCAGTGGATAGAGCGTTGGCCTGAGGACCAAAGGGTCCCAGGTTTGATTCCGGTCAAGGGCACATACCTTGGTTAAAGGCTCTTCCCTGACCTAGACCAGACCTGTGCAGGAGGCAGTCAATTGATGTGTCGCTCTCACATTAATGCTTCCTTTTGTCTTTCCCTCTATCTTTCACTCTTCCTAAACATCAATGGAGAAATATCCTCAGGTGAGAAGTAACAATAAAAGACTGCGAAGACTGATTCTACAAGTCTAGAAAGTAAAACAGTTTTCAGTTGCTCTTAATAAAAATATGGAAAGCCCAGGGGAAGAGGGTAATTTGAGAAGAGAAGCATGACCAGGGCCATGAACATCTCCTATGTTATGAACTGAGAGTTTGTTTCCACCCTTTTACCCCCAAAATGTGTACATTAACATCCTAACCCCTACCGTGGTGTTATTGAGAGGTGAGGACTTTGGGAGATAATTAAATCACAAAGGCGAAGCCCCCATAAATGGGATTAGTACCTTTATCAAAAGGACCCAGAGAGCTCTCTATTTCCAGCATGTGAGGATACAGTTAGAAATTAGCCATCTTCAACCTCAGGAGGAGGGTTCTCACCAGCCCATGCTGGAACCTTGATCTTGGGCTTTCAGCCTCCTGCACTGTCAGAAATATATTTCTGTGTTGTTGTTTTTTCTTATGAGCAACTTAGTTTATGGTATTTTGCTTTAGCAGCCTGAAGTGACCAAGAAATGTAGGGTCCTACCTGCTTGTTCCCTGAGAGGCTATGAAGCACTTAGCATCAGGTCGTATTCCTTTTATTTGGATCCTCCTTTGTACCCATAAGTTTAACATAAAGCAAAGGAAATTCCATTAGCTTGGAGGGACTTCATGAAATCAAAATGGTGTCATTGCCACCTTTGGTCTACTTAGCTTTGCTTTCATTTTATTATAAATTTAAAACTCAAAAGAAATTTCCTCCAACCTAGTTATTGTGATCACAATAAGGCTTTAGAATGGTAGTCTATAATTTACCAAGCACTCGTATATAAAATGATAGAGGCAGAAATCCCTGCAAAGACACTAAGAAATACTACTTGCCTTCCTGAAACTGTTCTTGCAACTGAACTGGTCTCTCCATTATATTTGCATTACTCTCTATCCCCAATAACTCCTCTCCCCTCCCCACTGTTGCTGATATATTCTCCCCTGTAAGGGCTCCTACCCAAGTTATCTCTTCTGGCCCACATTCTAGTGGACTTGTGTGTGTGTGACTCACTTTTCTTTGTCCTAGATATAAATGTTAGCATTTCCCAGTCACCTCAGAAAACTTCTGTGATCCAGTACCTCAAAGATTGGTCAAATTAAAGATTTATCATGTTTTAAAATCCACAAAAATGCATGTTGATGGTTGGAAAAGGGGTGGTTACTAGTATTAATGAGTTGACGTGGACCTGTGTACTTCAGATTCTTTAAATAGTGATGTAAATAACATTACTTCATACACGTTATATACGTGGGTAATTACTAGGCACTATAAAGTTCATGTTTTGTAATAAGTGTGTGTTAGTGATCAAAATTATTGTAAAGCATAACAGACCAGACTTAGCAGAGTGGCACAGGTGGAATCGGTCAGCTGGAACTTTCAGACTCACAATGAGAGGAGAAAAAACATTGATTCCAATGAGCCTGCAAGCGTCAGTAACTCCCAATTTCAGAAGAACAAGACATAGGGACAGGGTTTTAGAAACACACACACACACACACACACACACACACACACACCCCAAAAACAAAAAACAAAAAAACAGAATGAGCTTATCTGCCACAACATTGGCATAGAGACATATACTCTGACAGTGTCACTTTAACTATGAAGCATACTATTACCCACATCCAGCCTTTCAAACACTATTGCAGACACCGTGACTTAGTAAGCTGTTTCATGCCTGAAGGCTTTCACTGACAATCTTGTTCTTTCCATACAAGTGCCAGGAATATATCTTTCAAACCAGATTTCCTCCTTATGCTAATCATTTTATGGTGTCTGGACTATATCCTCTAAAATAAAATAAAACACCTTGGGCTTAGTGGCAGCTGCCAAACGAATGTTCTCTTCATGTTCCAATGACGGGCTATTACACCTTGTCCCATCATATAATTTGCAGCTATTGTGGGAATAGATGTGTGACTTCCTCATGGAAAGCTGAGAACAAGGACATGAGGTGTTGTGTAATAAGAGTAGGTGCATGCACGAGATGCCTTAAGGACAGATCATTGAGAAAAATTATTTTTTTTAGGAAAAAGGTTATATTGTAACATGCCATCACTATATGTCTTGTTCTCTTCACCCAAAACTTAATATGGTAGTGATGCTAAGCACAAAGATAAATGAAGCATACTCCTCCAATATTTGCATCATAATATATTCAGAATATCAGATCATCCATCCATGTGGGGAGGTAGACAAAACAAGAAAATTATTTGTTCTCTGGTGTGATGACCACTTATATCAAAATTAAAAAAAGACTTTTTTCATTTGTGTGTACCTAAGAAAACATTTATAGGGCACTCGGTCTAAGTTGGAAAGTGATGAATTTGTTGAGTATATTTGTAAGATGGGCCCATTTGGATAATCTTTTATGGAAATGAGAACTGGTCAAAAATTGGCCTCATGAAAATGTGAAGAACAACGGAGTCTGGGAATCTGGTCTCATGCCTGCTAAGGGCAGGGATAGGAAAGAACAACACTAAGGGCATAGAACATGTTTCTTGTTTCCAGGACTGCACAGGTAGGCTTCATTTTGTATATGTGAGCTATCTAAAAACCACACTATATTTTCTAATACATTTAATTTTTTTTCTGACTTCATTGTCAGCATTCCCCATTGTTGTCTCTGACTTGTAGGGGGGAAAAGATTGTTCTAAACAATCCATCTGACATATACCTACAGTGCTAAGAAAATGCTATACTTGGGGTCAGAAATTTTATAAAAGTTGTCAATTATTGTGGAAACAACATTTTAAAATTAGTTAGTGCATAATATAAAGAGGATCAAATAACTGATTTGAGCAGTATATATGACAAAACAGGCGCACAGCACACATGTTCATAGATGAAGCTTTGTTGTACATCATCTAAAGGGCTCACTGTACATACCAGAATCAAGACAGAGAATGTGCCTTCAGAAAACCAAAGAAGAACATATCTGTGAACTTGTGGCACAAAGCTTCTTACCTAAGTGAGAAAAAAATCAAAATAAAACCTTGAAATTGCATACCATGCTGCTGTGTCAGTGCCAATGTTTGTATACTACCAACAGCCATCGGAAAACTAAGAGCGATAACTAATAGGTCTCCTGAATTAAAAATTAATCATTTCTATTGCAGCTTTAATAGCTATTGACATTTCTTATTCTAAACTGAACAGAAATAATGCTTAGACTATTAGAATTTTACCTGCCAAGTTACAAATATAATATTTCTTTATATTTCTGATATATTTCTGAAGACCTGGTTCAGATAAAATAATCTTATTAACATTCTTATAGTGGTATTAATATTATTATAATGACATATTAATAAGGTTTATATTTATAATAGCAATATTTATATCAATTAAAATACGCTTGTGTTTTAGTCATTTCTATGGGGAGGGAATAGGAAGAGGATATGACAGGCAGCTACAGAACTATAAACAGTCAGAAGAAGGCATTTCCAAGGTAACTTGTTCTATCTACACTTGAAATGGATTTTAGGGGAATGAGCAGTGATAAAAACAGTTAGTTCATTGGAAAGGCATTGAGATTTACCTCCTTCCATGAGCCAGATGTTCTGTCCTCACCTAATCAAACTATATAAAGAAAGCACAAAAGAACTCCCTCAGAAAGCCCATTGGTGTCACCTTAACTGTGATTGCTGTAAACCTCCTGAGATATTGTCAGTCTCCCAGGGACATATTTAATCCCAGCTGGACATTTTATCTACTTTAGGTTATTTACTAGAAATAGTATGGCTTTGTTCTTTGGACAAGTCAATAAATCTCAGATTACAGCATGGAACTCAGATTCACAAATTTCTCTAACACTTTGGGTACATTAACTGTATGTCAAAGAGAAACATTGCTTCATTGGTGGGGTTATTCTCCTTTCTGTTGCCTCGGGGCTTAATTTTGTGTGTACCATAATGAAAGGACTTCACTGTTTTAAAATCATCAGGGATAAAAGAGTTGGAAAGAACCATTCATTTCAATTCAGTCTGATTCAATAAATAATTATTGTGCCCCACCTACATACCAGAAAATATTTTAGGGTGGGATCCAGGAGCGATCAATAAGACATGATCCCTGTGGATTTTAAAATATATGTCAACTTAAATATTATCTTCTTTAACATTCTCATTATTTAGAGGGGAAACAAGTTCAGAGAGCTTAAAGACTATTTTTCTTAAAAACAATTCTCTACCATCAAGTGCTTTTATTGAGTATTACTAGAAAATAATTATTTCAAGTAGGAACGAATAGCAGAAATCAAAACCAGCTATCTGTATTGCCTGGGAAAGCATGAAACCAGAATCCACTCCCAGCCCTACCACCAGCTACATTTACTTTTTATAGCTTCACCTTGTCTTCTAGAAAACTGGTATAATACAGTTTGATCTCTCTGTATCCTTCATAATGTTCCTGAAATAAAAAGCATAATGACTATTCTTGATCAGAACTATTTGACCTCTTAGATCAAAGATAACATGTAAATTTATTTATTTATTTTTCATTTATTTTTTTATTGTATACAGATGTCTCCCATTTCTCCCCATTTGCTCTCCTTCACCCAGCCCCCACCCACCACAGGACCTCACCACAATATTTTCTGTGTCCATGGGCTATGCATATATGCATATAGGTTCTTTGGTTAATCTCTTCTTGTCCCCCACTCCCACTTTCCCTCTGAAATCTGTCATTCTGTTCTAAACATCCATGTCTCTGGACCTATTTTGTTCATCAGTCTATTTTGTTCATTAGATTCCACATATAAGTGAGATCATGTGATATTTATCTTTCTCTGACTGGCTTATTTTGTTTAGCATAATATTATCCAGGTCCATCCATGATGTCTCAAGGGGTAAGAGATCCTTCTTTTTTACAGTTGCAAAGTATTCCATTCTGTAAATGTACCACAGCTTTTTTATCCACTCTGACAGGCACTTGGGCTGTGTCCAGATCTTAGCTATCTATAATAATAAAAGGGTAATATGCTAATTAGACTGGACATCTTCTGGATGTCCTTCCTGATGAAGCTGGGGCTGGAGGGAAGCCAGCCCAGGAACTGGGTGGCTGCAGGTTTGCCTGAGGGAAGCAGCCTGGGTCCCAGGTGCCTGTGGGCGGCAAGAGGAGGGAAGCCTGGGTCCCAAGTGCCAGAGGAAAGCCGGTGCCAGCAGCTGGGGGAAGGAAGGCCTACTAGTGCATGAATTTTTGTGCATTGGGCCTCTAGTCCTATATAATAAAAGTCTAATATGCAAATCGACCAAACAGCAGAACGACCAGTCGTTATGACATGCACTGACACCAGGGAGCACTCAACACAGGAGCTTCCCCTGGTGGTCAGTGCCCTCCCACAGAGGGAGTGCCACTCAACCAGAAGCCCTGAGCCAGGCTCACTGCTGGTGAGCATAGCAGCAGTGGCAGGAGCCTCTCCTGCCTCCGTGGCAGCACTAAGGCTGTCCGACTGACGGCTTAGGCCCACTGTGGGGAGTAGGACATCCCCTGAGGGCTCCCAGACTGTGAGAGGGCACAGACCAGGCTGAGGAATCTGCCCCCACCCCCAACTACACAAAACTTGTGCACCAGACTTCGAGTTGTAAATAATGCTGCTAGGAACATAGGGATATACACTTTTGAATAGTGTTTCAGGTTTCTTCAGATAAATTCCAGAAGTGGTACACTGGGTCAAACTGCAGTTTCATTTTTAATTTTTTGAGGAAATTCCATTCTGTTTTCCACAGTGACTGCACCAATCTGCTTTCCCACTGGCAGTGCCCAAGGGTTCCCTTTTCTCCACATCCTTAACAGCACTTGTGTTTGTTTTATTGATGGTAGCCATTCTGGCAGAGTGAGGTGAGACCTCATTGTAGTTTTAATTTGCATCTCTCTGATGATCAGTGATATGAGCATTTTTTTTAAATATGTCTGTTGGCCATCTGTATGTCTTCTTTGGAAAAGTGTCTATTCAATAGGTTTTTTGCCCATTTTTTAATTGGTTTGTTTGTCTTTCTTTTGTGGGTTGTATGAGTTATCTATTTATTTTGGCAAAAAACCTCTTATCAGATGTATCATTAGCAAATATGTTCTTCCATACAATGGGTTCTGTTTTCATTTTGATGATGGTTTCTTTTGCTGTGCAGAAGTTTTTAAGTTTGATGTAATCCCACTTGTTTATTTTTCCCTTTGTTTCTCTTGCCCTAGGAGATGTATTGGCGAAAATTCTGCTATTTGAGATGTCTGGGATTTTATTGCCTATGCTTTCTATAGTTTGTTTTTTACATTTTGCAAGTTACATTTAAGTTTTTTATCCACTTTGAGTGTATTCTTGCATATGGTGTAGTTTGGTAGGCTAGTTTCATTTTTTTTTGCATGTGCCTGTCCAATTTTGCCAACACCATTTATTGAAGAAACTGTCCTTACTTCATTGTATATTCTTGCCTCCTTTGTCAAATAGTAATTGACAATAATGGTGTGGGTTGATTTATTGGCTTTATTTTCATTCTGTTGATCTATCTGCTGTTCTTATGCCGGTACCAGGCTGATATTATTTGGGCTTTGCAGTATAGTTTTATACCCAGTATTGTGACCCCTCCAACTTTGTTCTTTTTTCTCAAGATTTCTGGGGCTACTCAGGTTATTTTTGGTTCCATATACATTTTTTGAATATTTGTTCTAGCTCTGTGAAATATGTTGTTAGTATTTTAATAGGGATTGTGTTGAAGTTATAGATTACTTTGGATAGTATGGGCATTAATGATGTTAATTCTTCCAATCTATGTATACAGTATATGTTTCCACTTGTTTGTATCTTACTATATTTTTTTCAATATCCTACCTATAGTTTTCTGTGGTCTTTCAACTTCTTGGTTAAGTTTATTCCTAGGTATCTTATTTTTATTGTGGCAATGGTATATGGGATTGTTTTTCTTAGTTTCTTTTTCTGAAAGTTCATTATTGGTATATAAAAATGTCATTAATTTCTGGATGCTAATTTAGTGTCCTGCCACTTTGCTGAATTCATTTATTAAATCTAGTAGCTTTTGGTGGTCTTTATCATTTTCTGTGTACAATATCATGTTATCTGAAAATAATGACAATTTTACTTCTTCCTTTATTTTTTTTCTTCTTCTCTGATTGCTGTGGTGAAGGCTTCCATTACTATGTCGAATAAAAATGGTGAAACCAGATATCCCTGTTCTTTAGGGAAACACTTTAAGTTTGTTTACTATTGAGTATGATGTTGGCTGTAGGTTTGTCATCTGTGGACTTTATTATGTTAAAGTATGTTCCTTCTATTCCCATTGTGCTGAGAGTTTTTATCATAAATGGGTACTGGATTTTGTCAAATGCTCTCTCTGCATCTATTGATATGATCATGTGACTTTTACCCTTCACTTTTTTTATGTGATGTATCAAATTTGTTGATATGTGAATATTGTACTAGCCTTGCATACTCAGAATAAATCCCACTTGGTCATGATGTATGATCTTTTTAATGTATTCCTGGATCCCATTTGTTAATATTTTGTTGAGGATTTTAGCATCTATGTTCACCAGGGATATTGACCTGTAATTTTCTTTCTTTGTAGTGTCTTTATCTGGTTTTAGAATTAGGATAATGTTTGCCTCATAAAAAGAGCTTGGAAGTCTTCCCTCCTCTTGAATTTTTTGGAATAATTTGAGGAGGATAAGTGTTAGTTCTTTGACTGTTTGTTAAAGCCATCTGGTCCAGGACTTTTGTTTGCTGAGAGGTTGTTAAGTGATGCTTCAATTGCATTAGTAGTTATTGGCCTATTCAGGTTTTCTGATTCTTCCTGACTGAGTTTTGAAATATTGGATGTTTCCAGGAATTTGTCCATTTCACCCATGTTGTCCATTTTTTTTTTTTTTTGGCATATAGCTGTACATAGTATTTTCTTACAATCCTTTGTATTTATGTGATGTCAGTTGTTACTTTACCTCTTTCATTTCTGATTTTATTTATTATAGACCACAAAATAAGTCTTTACAAGTTCAAGAAGTTTGGAATCATATCAAGCATCATCTTGGATCAACAACATGAAACTAGAAATCAACTACACACACACACACACACACACACACACACCCTGAAAATCATTTAAACACATAAGGTAAATATCTTGTTATTAAACAATGAATGGGTTGACAATGAGATCAGAGAAAAAAATAAAAAAACTTTCTGGAAACAAATGAAAATGAATACACAACAACTCAAAATATATGGGACACAGCGAAAGCAGTCTTGAGAGGGAAGTTCATAGCATTACATGCCTACCTCAACAAATAAGAAAAAGTTCAAATAAACTATCTAACTCTACAACTAAAATAATTAGGGAAAAAATGACAAGAAAGCCCAGAGGAAATACAAGGAAATAAATAATAAAGATCAGAGCAGAAATAAATGACATAGAAACTAAAAAAATCAATACAAAAGATCAATGAAACCAAGAGCTGGTTCTTTGAAAATATAAACAAGATTGATGAACCTTAAACCAGACTCATCAGAAACAAAGAGAGAGGACCTAAATAAATAAAATCAGAAAAATAACATGTAAATGTAAAGAAGAAATATTAGTTGTTATTTCACCCTGTTTAGTGAGCCCAGCATTGCATTATTTTCTATCTAAAATGATTTATCACATAAGATATAGTTTATAACATCCCATTCTTTCCAAAGAGTAAACAAACAATGATTTAAATGTTACTGAAAGGTTTTACTGGGGTATAAAATAAACAAAATGTTTTGTAACTGTTCAGTATTTTTATACTTCACAAGAATGAACTGTTACAATTCTTGTAATTTACTGTCTAAAAAATACAAAGATTTGGGATTTTTGTTTAAATAAAGAAAGGAAAATATGGTAGACGAAGGAGGAAAAAAGTAGTACAATGGACAGATGTGGACAATCATAAACTTTATACAATACTTGATTGTACGGATGCCTTATAAGGTAACTCTCTGGCCACCATGTACAGATGCAGATATCTTTTCTACCCTGACATTCAGCCTGTGTGGTTCTACACCTCAAAGTAACCAAGAAAGGCCTAATGGTATCTGTTGACTCAGCCAGTGTCTCTGACTAAAATTTCCTTAGACCTAGAAGGAAGATAGCCAAGTTTATTGTTCTGTTAAAGGTTGACTTTTACCATGGCTGAGGTCATCAATTAGTCTTTGGGCCTTGAATTCATCCTCCTCTCTTCACTCATAATTGGTCATAACAGAAGCGGAAGCAAGTATCTGCCTTCCATCCCAAGTTAGATCAATTTTGTCCTCAACCTCCATACAGTGTAAAGGGATATTCTTCCTCACTATTACTGGTAATTGGTCTGTGTTTTTAGGTAGCGGAGTAAACATTCTTTATTCTAATTTTTACTAAAAACCAGGGAGATAGCTAAGACAATTAATTGACTTTTCTCTTTATGGCTGTGGAGACTAAAGGTCACAGAGACTACCTGTCATCAGTGGGTCTGATTTAGAGCATCTAACTCTTGGTACTTACCATAATGCTCATTCCTTTCAACCACTGGTTCTCAATGTGTGGTTCCAGACATGCAGCAGCATCCCTTGGGAGCTTGCTAGATCCCACCCTCTGTTAGATTGTCTAATGACTTCACAAAGATACCCCACATCCTCAACCCATGAATCTATGAATATGTTACCTTACATGACAAAAGGGACTTTGTAGGTGTGATTAAGAGCCTTGATATGGGAAGAGTATCCTGAGTGATCTGGGTGGGCCCAATATAATCACAAGGGTCCTAATAAGAGGGAGGCAGAAGATCAGAGTGAGAGAAGAAGCTATGATGACAGAAACGGGTCAGAACGATGCGAGGGATGCAGGTGGCCTCTCGGAGGTGGAAAAGGCAAGGGGACAGATTCTCCCCTGGAGCCTAGTCTAGACAGAATATAGTCCTGCTGACCCATTTTAGATTGTTGACCTTATAACAGTAAGATAATGCATTCAGTTGCTGTGAGCCACTAAATTTGTGATAATTTTTTACAGAAGCGGTAGGAAAAAATATCCAGGAGAGTGTGACCCAGCATCCTGTGTTTTAATAGGTAATTCGGATGCATGATAAAGTCTGAGACCCACTGCTCTATACCATTCAGTAAAAATTATAATATGCCAACAAGGTTCATACACGTTAGGGAGAGTTTTCCAATGGAATTAATACTTGGCAAGTAAAGTATAAAGAGAACTCTGCAGAGGCCCAAGGGCGGTGAGAACAGACTAGGAGCCCACTTAGCAAACAGAGCAAATGAGGAAGAATCCCTGCAGATGTGGAGGTGAAAATAGTGATCCAGGCCAACGCAGCAGGGAGAGGTGGGAGGAATGGACTGAGTGAGGACAACTGTCTCTACTTAGTTGTGTGACCCTGCAGACTTCCTGTGGGTTTTTATTTCATCATCGGAAACAAAAGAAATCAAACCCATGGCCTCTAAGATCTCCAATAATCAAATGACAACTATTTTTTAACTTGAAGTTTAAAAAAATCTTAATTTTCACTAAATTTTAACACTAAACTCTATGTTGAAATGTAATATTTCCTTCAATTACAAAAATAATAAATCACAGTAGCAATAGTAGAAGCTCTTCCTTAGACATTAGTAGAAACTACAGATATTTTTCCATTATATTACAATTGTTGCAGCTGTCTCTTAACATCATTATGCTCACCACTTTTTAAAATTCATGCTAATAATTAGATGCACCATGAGATCCTAATTATGTTATGTGGTAATACAGAAACATATATTAATTATTACAAATTTATCTTCTTACATTTAGATAACTGTATTTCAAAAACTTGTTTTTTAAACTGTATATATATATATATATATGTACATATATATATATATATAGTTTCTAAAAATGTACACACACTTTAACAGATAACTCAATTGATGTTTCTTTCTTTTCAGATTTAATCCATTGAATTAATAATTATTCAAAGTGTTTGTATATCACATTTAAGAGACTATTCTTAGAAGCATTTCATAGGCTCCGCCAGAACTACCAAAATACTTATTACAATAAAACTAATGATAAATCATTGACATAATGGGTGCCTTATAATGTGATGTGATATGAAACATATATCTCTTTAACACATTCATAATGAAACAGCCAAAAAGAAAGTAAAAAATAAGTTCTTATTCAATGTCACATAATTTAGACCAGATATACAAGCTCAGGGTCTTTTTTATGTTTTCTCAGACATCCACCTGAAACTTTTAAATGCCAAGTTGGTACAATTTCTGCCTAGTCACAGATCTTTAAAGTCCCACCTTGCTTTTGAATTATACAGACATATACATCTCAAAAACTTGAGGAAGACACTCTAAATGCCTTGAGAAATAGACTTTGCCAAGTCTGTGTTCTCCCTCAGTTGTACTGGCTTCAAAGTCAATTAATGGTTTAGAATCTAAACTTTAGATACTCCCACAGAATGAGCTCAACTCTCAGCTAAGTACCAGGGAGAAAGGGAAAGAGCAAACTCTGACTTAAGCAATACAACAGTTGAAAAGATGGCTTTGAAATAGGATACCATCTTCTGAACCACTTCCCAGAGTGTATTTTGTTCCTACTGGACTTTTTGGTTTAAAGGAACTTTGAAGTTCACATTCAAAACTGCAACTGTTTGAATGTGGTGCAACAAGATAGTCTATGAAATTAGGATAGATAGATTCATTAGCCTCCTGGATACTTAATGATAGATGAACCATGCATGCTTGGGAGTTCAGAATCAGTTCAAAAAATCCTCCAAAATGTTATCTGTTCATCCACAGATCATCCAAATGATCTGAGTTTCTTCACCATCCAAAATCCAGCTGACACTCGTGTGAGGATTTACTTTCCCATGAGATTTCTCTTTCTACTCTCAGCCAGAAATATTCCACACAATTTCTCAAGGTCATACAGCTGAGAGGTCCCAAATGGACTGGAAAACAAAAATAAATGGAAAAGTAAAAGGCAATTTAATGTGTATTTAATGTGTATTTAATGTGGAATCTAGTTATAGAGAATTAAGTTCCTAACTGAATACTACAGGTCTTTACATATAGCACTCGAAAAGGATGCTACAGCTGTGGTTACTATAGTGTACTAGAATTAGAAAATCATAATGCTTTACTCATTCTTGCTGCATTGTCCAAAATGTAGGTTCTAAAGTAAAGTAGCAAAATGAGAGAGTTAGAGAGGTTGGAAGAAAGTGCTGCAGGGATGATTAAGGCCTATGAACTTACATCTAGAAGGAAAGACTCAAAGAACAAACACACTTAATCATGGAGAAGAAAAAACTGAGTATAGCCAACATGATTGATAAAAGTAAATGAATTAAAACAAAGATGAAGAAATATCTTAGGCAAGGATAGAGATCAATTGTATTCCATTTACTCTGAGATCAAAACCAAAGGAAAACATTGTAGCAGATCTGAGAAATAGACTGATAAAGTTGTTCAATTTCAAGGTGAATTACTATGGGAAAGTGTGTAATCTCCTCTCTAAAAATCTTGGTTGAAATATTATTTTCTATCTAACATCATTTAAATATGTTCTATCTTCATTTAAGGGAATGGACAAGAAGATTTTTTAAGATCCTTTCTGTTTATTAATTCTGATATGCTGTGCCATTATCTATATATATACATAAAACCTTAATATGCAAACTGCGGAACAACCGAACAACCAAACAACTGGTCGCTATGACGTGTGATGACCACCAGGGAGCACGTGCAGAACATGGTGGGTGTTGGCAGCAGGCGGCAGAGCATGGAACATGGCGGGCATCAGTCATGTCAGGATGGTGGAGCAGGTGAGCGGGGGTGCCAGACCAAGGCAGGGCGCCAGTTGCTGTCATCGGGGTGAGTCTCTGGTGGTTACTGAAAATTCTTTGCTCCCGCGCCATGGTCCCACCCGGCACTCATACCTGCTCTGGCGTCGGCCCCAATCGCTCCGTGCCATCAGCAGGTGCGAGCAGGGCCAGTGCTGTCAGCACATGGGAGCAGTGGCAGTGGGAACAGGGCTGCTGGCAGACAGGAGACCGGGGCCATGGCAGGAGGGGCTGGGCGGGGGCACGGAGGATGGGCTGAAACCCATTCCTGTGCCCACCGTAGCCTCACGGCCCATAGGTGCATAAATTCATGCACTGGGTCCCTAGTCTTATAATAAGAGTAAATACAATCATCAATCAACCTCACTTATAGAAAATCTGTGTGCAAAAACAAACTATCCTATATAATAAAGAGCTAATATGCTAATTGGACATATCAGCAGAACGATCGTCTGGATGACCTTCTGGACGACCTTCTGGATGAAGCCAGGGCTGTGAAGGGTTGTGAGGGCTGGCCAAGGCAGCTGGGGCTGCAAGGGCCAGTCGGGGCTGAGAGGGCTGAGCCCCTTGCATAAATTTCGTGCACTGGGCCTCTAGTTGAGAAATAATGATGTATAACAAATATCCCAACTAATGATGGCTGGAAAATTCTGCACCAAGAAAGGAGCCTAGTGGTCCCAAAATAATTTCTCAGACCTACCTTCCAAGTCACAGAAGTTGTGCACAGCTTTTGCTTTTAACATAAAATATGGTGATACACCCTCCCTATGCCTGGCATATGACATTTAATGCAATTTACTGACAGACTTTAAAATGACTTTAGGTATGTGATATACAGTAACATTTAATGTTCAATTTTTCTCCACACACCTATGCGTTTCCTCATATTTCATAGCCTATTTTTTTTTCTTCCCTGGGACCATGTGATCTGTCCTTAATAACTGTGAGAGGAAGTAGCAGGTCTCACTTCCAGGTCAAAATGAAGCATATGAGGTGTAATTTCTCCATGTGTCTCACCATGTGGCTGTGCTTCACATAGGTTCTCAGCTGAGAAGACAGCACTGCAAGAGGCATGTTGATTGGATCACTGGACTGCCAGAGCTACACTGTGCTTGCATGAACAATAAATAGAATTTGAAGAGTTAAGCATTGCCCATCTGTCCTGAATAACAGTTATGATAATGCTTGAGATAATAGTTAAGATAAAGACATTTCTAATCTACTCTCAATTCTCACAATAGCTACCCTTAAAAAGTAATAGCATCACTGAGTTTTGGCTACAGACAAGGAGCTGCTGTTTTATCTGTTGATTCATGGAAATTTGAAGTCATCTATCAGCCATAGTCCTACATTCTGATTAAACTTACCACAGTGGTGTTTTTTTTTTTATTGTGAACATCACACGATCCATTTAAACAATTATAAAAAAATGGGTCCATCTAAAAACACTCACAGATAGATTCCTAAATTTACTAGGTGGCTCACTTGGTTGGAGTGTCATCCCGTATACCAAAAGGCTGTAGGTTCGATTCCCTGTCAGGGCACATACTTAGATTGTGGGTTTGATCACCAGTCATGGCACATATGGGAGGCAACCAATCAATGTTTCTCTTTTACATAAATGTTTGTCTATCTCTCTCTAAAATCAATGAAACATATCCTCAGGTGAGAATAAAGAAAGAAAATAGTTATGCTCTTTGTACCTTTTTGGGATATTTTCTACTTACATGTTATATAAGCCCATTTAGGCACATAATCAGTGTGTGTGTGTGTGTGTGTGTGTGTGTGTGTGTGTGTGTGTACAAGCATTAGTTAGGAATTTCACTTTTTTATATAGTAAACATTTGTATAGAGCTTACTATAAAATTAAAGGAATGAATTTGGGGTTGAGAGAGGCATAGTAGAATAATTGTGTAATATCTCTGAGCCTAATTTCTGGAATAAATAGTATCTGGGGAATTGTGAAGCACTACTATTCTGATTTAATAAAATTAACCTGTACACAGAGTTCGATAGAATAAACAAAGTATTCACCAACACTACCACTTTAGGTCTTTAATTCTCATAATTCCTTGAGGTGGGGATTTTTAACCTCACATTATAATGGAAAAATAAAGCTTGAGCAGCAATAAAAATGAAATTAAAACCCAGACCTAGATCTCCATTCCTTATTTATACTATGCATCTACTATGCACTAAAGTAAGTCCTCCTTGTGTCATCAGGGCCCTGGCAGAAAGTCAAGGCATGTTAAAACAGAGTAAGTGAATGAGGCATAAAACATTGACTATTCGAAGGTGTACAAATGTGGTTATAGGAAGCCCCATGAGCTTGAAAGAGCAGGGAAGACTTAAGAACCATTAGACCTGAAGGGACAAAGAAGGAAATAAATTACTGGGACCCAGCAAAAAATCTTCCTCTAGCTGTAAAGAGGAACATTTTATATCACTTGAGGCCCTTGATAAAGGAATGACCACCAGTGACCTATGTCCTCTTTCCCTCATGAAGAGTTTTTACTGGTGGCTTCCATTGACCAAACCCAACTGAGGCCAGAGGGTAAAGAAACCTGGTTTATGCTGTCTATCCAGGTCAGCCACCGAGGCACAGAGTAGGTGGAGAAGGGACAGGGTCTGGAAAGACAAAGAGATTATCCAGCCCATGTACCAATCATGTTCATAGATAGGGAACACACCTATATTGGAAATAAAGGTATCATATTGAAAGGCAGCCTTGAAATATAATTAAAAATGAAATTGAGTCAAGGATAAACTATTTCCTAGACAAGGGGTTTTCATGTATTAGTCAGAGACAGCTGTGTGTGAAAGAAAACATTTCTGAATGTGAACAGGTGTATAATTCCATAAGGATATGGATATGAGTCAAGAAAAAATAGCAGTGGGGGGAAAGAGAGAGAAATAACAATAATAAAAACACATTCAAGTTCCCCCCCCCATTGTTATTCACAACTCTATGGAAAAATACATGTCTTATCTATTAACCATTGTGGGGCATGCTGCTAAGTACTAATAAATTCTGAGGGAATGAAGTGAATAACTGAACAAAGTTAAGATGAAGGTGGTCAAAAAATCTGTATTACATGCATTTTCTCTATTTCTCTTTAATATAGTCCCATTCCACCCCGTTCCATTTTCATGAAGGTATAAAAAGTTTAAGATATTGTGTGTGTGTGTGTGTGTGTGTGTGTGTGTTTGAGAAAGAGAGAGAGAGAGAGAGAGAGAGAGAGAGAGAGAGAGAGAGAGAGAGACTGAAAGAGACAGAAAGAGATCCTTTAGAAAATCCAAAGATTATAAAGATGAATACATTATTGACTCAGTTGCATGATACCAAACTATAAACTGAAAGGCTTACAGCAACTATTTGATCAAGCACTTAAGCACCTTCAAAACAGAATAAATTATAACTTCACCAATATTTTAATCAATTTGGGCTTAGTTCTGGTTGGCTAGGCCTTTGACTTTAAAAAAATTCTTTGGAAGTCCTTTGCCCATTTTTAAAAATATTTTTAATTGATTGTTAGAAAGAGAGGAAGAGAGAGGGAGAGAGAGAAACATTAATCAGATGCCTCCTGCATGCCTCTTAATGGGGATCGAACCCACAACCTGGGCATGTACCCTGACTGGGAATCAAATCAGAAACCTTTTGGTACATGGGATGACAACCAATCAACTGAGCAACACCAGCCAGGGCCCTTTACCTATTTTTAAATTGGAACTTTTGTCTTCCTAGTGTTGAGTTGTATTAGTTCTTTATGTATTTTGGAGATTAAATCCAAAGTTCCCTTAAACTATGCTCATTCTTCTTTATTCTTTTATTCTTTTTGCTATTCTGATTGTTTGTTTATTTTCCTACCATATCTTCCACATTGTTGATTCAATCCTCTGCTTCATCCAACCTACTTTTTATTCCCTCCAGTGCATTCTTTTTTTTTTTCCTCCAGTGCATTCTTGATGTCAGTTATGATAGTCTTCATTTCCAATTGGTTATTTTTCAAGGTTTCTATGTCCTTTTTCATGGTTTCTATGTCCTTTAGTTGTAGTTCTCACGTTTTTGAACATCCTTATAGCCTTTACTTTGAACTCTATAGCTGATGAATTCTTTGCCTCTGTTTCATTTAGCTTTTTTTCTGGAGATTCCTCTGTTCATTTGGGGCCTGTTGCTTTTGTCTCCCCATTTTGACTATCTCTTTGTGTTTGCTTCTATGTATTAGATAGAACTGCTATAACTCCCAGTTTTTGTGTGGTGGCCTTATGTAGTAGGTGTCCCGCTGGATCCAGTGGCACAGTCTCCTTGATCTGAGCTGTGTGCTCTAGGATTGTTATTGTGTGGGTTTTGTGGAAACTCCTGTTACAATTGTGTCTTGATTGCTTTTGGCCCATTCATGGTAGAATAGGCCCTCAGGCTAGCTGACTGTGAGGTTCAACCCTAACCACAGAGTATGAACTGCTACACAGGTGCTTGGATACAAGGATGCCTGTTGTGGAGTATGCTGGGGAGCTACCGTGTGTCTCCCAGCCAAGCTCAGCAGTGGCCTGCAACAGTGGGGTCACCTGTGGGGCCGCTGCTCATGGACTATTGTGGACAGAGCTCTGTGGCCATGGCCATGGTGGTGCCTTTCTCCTAGTCTTCTTTGTAGGTATGAGCTGGAGCACAGCTAACTAAAAATCATATTTAAATGATGGAAATTTCATCAGCCATCCTAAATCCCCCAACTAATTAACACATTGTATCTTTACCACTTGGAATATTGCTCAGAAATGGGAAATACTGGAATATTGCTGGGTATCCTCCCAATAAGTGATCCCGGTGGCTTTGCCTGTACTTTTACCACTTTTTTTTTTTTGAAGTAAAATTCTGGAAGGTACAACTTTCAAGAATGTAGTTTTCCTTCTAGTATCAATGTCTTCAGCCACCCCGAGAGGAGGGAAGTATCATTTTGACTCATGGTGTACTCAGAGAAAGCATGGGTGGAAGAGTGGTGAAGGAAGTGCTGAAAATGAATCCTGTTTCCCAAATTGGTTAATGGTTTGTTGTAGGATTTAGCAGCTTCTGCATGGCAGTTTATGAGCCAACTGTTAAGGTTCAAACTTTAGATATATTTGCTTAACACAAAGAGTGTTTGAAAAGAACTACAACTTAGTAGTTACTCTAAACATTAGGTGGCTTCATACCAAACCCTTATTTCCAGCATTTCTTGTTAGGTTGGCAGGTGTGGCCACAGCGAGCCAGCATTCTTGATATAAAACCTAGGGGGGTACTCAGGTAATGCTGTGCTTTTTAGGTAAGGTGAATGTTCTCGACTGTAGTCCTAACCCTTCCATATAAATGGACTTAATCTGATTAATTTCGGCTTTATTTCCTGCCTGAGCCCTAGTGCTATTAGATTTTGTTGACAGTGACTGAGTCCATTATAATGTGTAATAGGTGGTATATCATAATCACTAATTTGCATTACGGACACACTCATACTTTTAGGGAATCCATAAAGGATCTACACAGATAATCTACATGGGAGTTCTTTAAGGCACCATTAAGACCTAAGTCAATAAATTGCAGCATTGCCCAACAATCTGAATGGCCTACTTAGGAAAAGGCAGACATGGTGGCCTAAATTATCATTGTCATTGTTTTATAAGTTTTATTTTTCACCTTTGTTTGATTCAATATACCACTGAAGTCATCTGAGCATGGAGGTCCCTTTAAAGTCAATGGATGACCCAAAGACAGATGAATTTATGTGAGAAATGGGCCAATTTTCCCTTTGTAAGCAGTATTACCAAATATTGTTTCCGTTCTCAACTAATTGCTACCCAATTAAGCATCAAACTTACCAAAGCCATTTAACTGTAATTTGCTTTCCAGAATCATCTGGTTCTGTATTTATTCATTGTGTCTGGGTGTTCCTGTCACCCTGACATAGAGGCCAGTCCTCAAATTGCACAATGTAAGTTGAGGAAGCAAAAGAACCACCACTTAAATTGGTTCATTCAGATTTCTCCTGATCCATTCCAGTTATTTGTTAGGCTTTTCCATTGCCTGGGATCTCTTTGCTTTGATTTTATCATGGGCCAGAGTTGTGTAGCTTCCCTGTGATATGGTGAGTAACTGTTCTAAAGATAAATTCAGTTGCTCTATTAATAGCCACATTAGAGGCTACCAAGAGTTCTTAGCTTTTCTCAGGGCCATGGACCCAAGCCATTGGGTAAAGCTTATGTAACTATCTCAGATTTTATCTTTAAATGTATAAAATAAATTACATAAATTGCAAAAAAACAACTATACTGAATTATGGTCAAGATATGAAAACATGATATATTAAAATGTTATATATATGTTTATTGATATATTATAAATAACCATTTTATATCATCTATAATAATAAAAGAGTAATATGCTAATTAGACCAGACATCCTTCCTGATGAAGCCAGGGCCCGAGGGACGCCAGCTCGGGTCCCCGGTGCCTATGGGTGGCCGGAGGGAAGCAGCCCGAGTCCCAAGTGCCAGAGGGAAGCCGGTGTGGGCAGCCTGGGTCCCAGGTGCTGGACGGAAGCTGGTGCCGGCAGCTGGGGGAAAGAAGACCTACTCTTGCACAAATTTTCGTGCATTGGGCCTCTAGTAATTATTATAACTTCAAAGTGTGATTAAATGATATTCCGAGATATTTGCAACAACCTTCTATGGTATGATAGAATCAGGGGTCCCTTGATATGTGATTTGTTGCCTATAACAGTAATTGAAAGAGATGTTAAATTTCACAGACCCTTTGGAGGTCCAGGGACCCCAGGTTAAAAATAGCCTGGTCTAGCCTAATGCTGGAAAATTTAAATGCCTCTGCTGTACGAGTTCCCTTTGGTGGTAAAAGAAGACTGGTGTGGGGTAATTTGGAGAACAACTCAACCCACTGAGCCCTCTAGGGGATTACAACATAATACAGTGTTACACTATAATGTCAAGCATCCCATTATCTACTTAGGCAATGACAAAGAACTACTTTAATTTAATATTACCCAATTAATTCACCATTGAACTGGCTAGCGTTAGTCTCAGAGAAATAGTCAGAAGCCTGTCTTTCTAAATAGGGCTCACCTATGGGCTTGAGGAGCAAGTGTAGACCTAGAGACAGGTAGAATGAGGCTCCATCTGTCTAGCAAACAGCTGCACGTGTTCACGTACGGATGACAATGACACAGCCAAGTTTTCATTTTATAGAGAAACAGTGTAGTGGTGTTGATACGTATTAGTTCTCTTTGCCTAATTTGGGAGACAAATGATTCCAAATAGGAATTGCAGTTTGCCATTCTCTTCAGCCCTGCTTCCCCTCCATGAAACAGCCATATTTTATTTTTCCCATTTCTGAGCGACTGCCTAACTCTAACCATGACAGACTGGGGAGAGAGGTGAAGAGGCAGAGACAGCCCTGGTGGGAGAGCAGCACTTTGTCTTTTGCCTATGCCCCATCCAAACTGTACACGAAAGAGCCCATGAAAGAGTGAGAAACTCACCCTCCATGAAAAGGAAAAAAATCCTAAATAGATGTTTTTGAATAAGATCCTCTCAGACAAAACGTTTTTAGAACAGTTACTCACCATATCACAGTATTCAATCGGTGTTTATTTTTTTTCTCAATCATAACAACAACTTGTTAAAATGCTGTCCAACCAATCTGAAAGCTAAGCCGAGGAGGAAGGGGATGCTTGTCATTGCCTCCTCTCCTTTCAAGCCACCACAAATATTATGCTCTTGCTATTTTGTTTAACTTGGGCCGAATTCACTTCATAGAGTAACAGGGAGACAGAGTTGGGTCCATTAAGAATAAACTTCAAAAACCCTCTGGCTTTGGGGCTTTCTTGTGTTATTCCACCTCAAACCCAGAGGATATGAAAGATGGGAAGATTAGCGAGGGTTTTGCTGTTCTTTTACTGAATGGCTTCATAAATGCCAATTGAAATAATTATCAAGCCATTATGATGATTTGCATTAAAAATGGTAACTTCAGCAAACAGTCCCTGGGCTTGGAGGAGGGCAGTTGGGGGTAGCATTAAATGTTATAAAAGGCCCATTGAAGCCATACTAGCTTTCTGGCTTCTTGAGGATTACCGCACTATAGTTCACAAAAAGGTTATTCTTCCAGCTCTATTTATACTCATAGTACTTACAGTGCATGCTCCCCGCGCACCCATTCCTGGCATTGATTCCTGCCTCTGCCCAAATTCTCATCTGGCACAGAGAAGGCAGCAGCTCTGGAGATGGTGATGCAATGCTTGGAGCATGGCAGACAAAGAAAGGGCCTCTTCTTATCAACACTTCCTTTTGCTGTTTAAGTGAAAATACCAGAAGCCCTGGGTACCATTTCCCACTCCCACCACGTCCAACTGCCCACCTATCCCATTAAAGCCCTTGGCTTACTCTGGATCCCATTGGGGAATCTACTTAAAGGAACCAGGCAGGATATTACAAAGATCGAATTCTCATTACTCACCACTTTTCTCAGTCAGGGAGGCTATCATCTTATGAAAGGAACCATCTTTGTTTGGTAAATATCACAGTTCTTAAAGGATCTGGTGGATGAGGGGAGGGTGTAGTATCTGACCACTACCAACACTCTAGGTGGCAGTTCTGAATGGTATAGGGGGGGAGCCACAGCCTACATGCAGGACCATGTGGCCCTGGAAGTTATCTCACAGGTGATGGGGTTCAGGACACATTACCTCAAAATATTATACTTTGGCATACTGAGTATCTCAAGCTGAAGGAATCTGAGGAAAGGTATATGCATGAAGGACTTTTTGACCTCCCCGCTAAGCAGGTCCTAAAACCCTCCTGTGAGAAGTGCCTTCTCTAAATCCAGAGGGAAAGAGTCGTCATATCTGAAGGCTAAAGGACACAGAGACATCTGAATGAACAGAGCTTGCTAAATTTCCTCCAATTACTACATTTAGCCCACACTCTGCCCTATCATATCTTTACCTGATTCTTCATCAGACCGAGCAGAAAGACTTAAGTGCAACCATTTCTTTGGGTCTACATTTCCTTATGAAGGCTCTCGAGTCATGTAAAATTTACATTAAATACATTTTTATGCTTTTCTCCTATTAATATGTTTTGTCAGTTTAATTTTCAGACCTAGCCAGAGTCACTAATGTTACCAGAACCCCAATGTTTTTTTTCCTTGGGTCCACCTGCCTGCACACACTGGCCCAAAGAAATGAATAAGCAGGCGTTTGCAATATAGGAAGACAAAAGACAGTTTAATATCAGGTTGGCCAACATGAAGACAGGGAACTTGTTCTTTAAACAAACCAACTTTCCCCTTGGCATATAGGTTTCAAATTGTATAGGGCAAAATCACAAGACACCATGGGTTAGGGGTTTTGGGTCATGCTGGGAGCTAATTGGTTGGAGGTGAGGTCAGGATAATGAGTCATTTCTTCAGGTCTTGAGGACAGCTCTTAGGTTTTTTTTCATGTTCCTCTGTCCTATCTCATGGAAAGGTAGCTGGGTTTGTTTTACTTTAGGGCTCAGGAACGGAAACATAACTTAGGTTGAGATCTTATCATTAGCATGCAAGAGGTCGGACTGTGTGACCATTAGTGAGGTCCAGGTTACTGTCTTCTGCTGCCTTGGGGGTTGCTGATTATGCAGGAAAAAGGTTGGATCACTGAGGGGTATAGAAAGAAAGATATATGATTTCTAGAGCTGAAATTTAAAACTAAATTTAAATGAAGTCATAAGGACCTTCGGTTTCAAGAGCGTCAAGGGAATCTTTTTCTACCCCAACACAGGCCATACCTAAAACAGTTGAAGATGACCAAATAAGAGCCACTGAGTTTTCACACTTTAGTATGCCCCAAATAACCCCAGAAGATGGTTGATGATTTGTGTTTATACACTCTATCCCCAGACAATCTGATTCAACAAATCTGTTGTGAACCCAACAGTCTACTTGAAATAAGCACCAGGGTAATTTTGATTCAGGTGGAAAAAAATGAATATTACTCCTAAAGGTTAGCTAAAATACACTAATTTTTGAATATTTCATAACAAATCTAAAGAGAAATGCACAAATTGTAACTGTACAGATTAATGAATTTTCACAAAGTACATCTGCCACCCAGCAACCACATTAAGAGAAGGAATGTTATGAACATCTTAGAAGTTCACCTTATGTTCATTTCTAGTACCTGCCCTACCAAGGGTATCCTAACTTCTATCACCATAGATTACTTTGACCTGTTTCTAAACTTTACATAAATGGGATTATAAGGAATGTACTTTTTATATCTTCCTTTGCTCAATTACATTTGTGATATTCATCCATAATTTTATCCATAATCTTGGGTGTAGATATAATTCATAACTTTTTTTCTCCCCCCAAAATAAGCAATTTTCTCAGCATTTACTTTGTGGTAAGTGGGTTTTGTAGGTATAAGAACTTGAGAGCTTTTTAAATTATTATGTTTTAACTTTTGATAGTATCTTTCCCTCTAAAAATGAGTTGATCCCAGGTATTGAACACAAAACTCCCTTATGATGTGCCAAGATGAACTGTTGGCATTTATTATTTGTTCTATTACATCTTCTGCTGAAAGAAATAAAACATGATGGACTAGGGAGACAGTGTGGAACAGACTTCAGGAAATAGGTGAACATTAAGAAGTGTCTGTGTTTAAATGGTTGTTTTTAAGTTCACACCTGAGGTTGCTCCACAGAAAGTGCCTTTTTTGGCGATTACATTTTAAGTGGCTTTCGATAGCAGTTCTCAAAGGGCTGGGCCTGCTCCTGGGCCCCAGAGCATTATCTGTGGGCTGCTCCACTAACCAGAGCCACTGGTTTCATTCCCCAATGAGCTGGGATGATCTGCTACTTAAACCCCAAGCTTACCATTTGGTATGGAAATTTCCCCTAATATAGAAGCCACCCTCTTCCAGTGACTCAGGTGTATTTGATGACCATAACCCATGGTTAGGGTGCTAATTGTCCCGAGAAGCTTCTCCAAGTGCCTGTGTGACCATAGCACATGCAATGGCAAACCTCACTTCTGGGAGCAATGTTCTTTAGGTTGATGTTTTAAAACAAAAATGTCTGAGAATGGGCTGGGAGGTTCCACTGAGCAAGTGCTAGGTTGTTCTCACCTCTCTTCTTTATTTGAAGGTATATTATAAACCCAATCCCCCTTTCCAATACTTCATCATTAGTTTGGGTATTAAAAGCTCACAGGGTGAGCCATACCATTAAAAGAAACAGAAAAAAGACTAAAGTTCAAAATCACAATTTAAAGATTGCTTATACCAGAATCCATAGTAAATAAGTGATCATTTTATATTATTATTCTTTCATGAGATTTATGTTAAATTAAAAATACTTTATATGCCAGATAGACTGAATTGCCTGATCCATCGGTTGCATGAATCTGCAGATGTGGAACCCATGGATATTGAGAGCCAACTTGGTCATAGGGCATTTTATTCACTGACAGGAGTTTGCCTAACATAGAATTTTTGCCATTCCCATTAATTTACAGCAGAAAAAGGTCTATAGCAAGCACACAGAAGTTCTAGTGAAATGTGCTTTAAAAATCCTATTTCCCCTCCTGGCAGGTATGTTCAGTGGTTAGAGTGTTGGCTGGAGCACCAGAGGGTTGTAGATTCAATACCTGGTCAAGGGCACAATTCTGCATTGCAGGTTCAATCCCCAGCCCACAATGGACACATTGATGTTTCTCTCTCCCACTTCCTCCCTTCTTCTCTCCCTTACACCCTCTTTTATTTTTTTTTAAATATATTTTATTGATTTTTCACAGAGAGGAAGGGAGAGAGATAGAGAGTTAGAAACATCGATGAGAGAGAAACATCGATCAGCTGCCTCCTGCACACCTCCCACTGGGGATGTGCCTGCAACCAAGCTACATGCCCTTGACCGGAATCGAACCTGGGACCTTTCAGTCCGCAGGCCAACGCTCTATCCACTGAGCCAAACCGGTTTCAGCTCTTACACCCTCTTTAAAAAAAAATCAATAGAAAAAAACAACAACAACAGAAACAAAAGTCTATTTCCCTGAACATTTTTGTTGAAAAGTAAATAAAGCTTTGATTTTCAGAGGGCAACATTTTCCACCGTGCACTCCATGGAAAAATACTTTCTAATGACATGGCAATAGTTGCTCCTTGAAATACATATGAATATCAAATAGATTTAAAATATAATGAAGTGAAATCAAACAAAGCTTTAAATTGGATTCTTTATTACAGGACTTTTCAGAATCTTTATTTTGGTAATGGTGCTGAGAAATTTCAAATGGTAGATATCATTTGCAGCTTATTCCAAATTGATTTAAGCTATTGTTTAACTGAACCAACTTTGTGAAAATGCAAGATGAGAAAATTGATATGGATCATAAAGTAGTTATTATGATCCATATCACTAAACAGAGGAGGGCAAAGAGCTTTCCAAGTAGTGAAATTGTATCATTAGCCCCTCACATATCAGATGAAACCAAGGCTACAGACTGTGTAACAGGTGACCTGGTTGGTAAGGTTAACACGGTGGGAAGCTTTCTGTGGTATTTTTTAAGTTCATTTGTGTTAATGCATCACTAGTTTTTATTGGCAAAATCTGTAGGATTTATAAAATAAAGAGAGAAAAGCCCATTTTCTATCATTCAGTTCCCCATTGGTTTTAATCTTGTGTTCAGTTCATTTTTGTTTCCTGAGATTCCTTCCCTTTTCATTCCTTCTCTTTCCAATACATCACAAGAATAAGAAATGTGTTTAAGATCATACAACACATAGGAACAGTGGGAAATTCCGCTACCAAATGATTAAAATCATTGACAAGTACATGTATTATTGAAAAACAACATAGTAGAATTCCTGGGGGGGAGCATAACCATGCTAATAATTTGATAAGGATGCTGCACAAACTACAAAAACATGAAATTTGAGAATAGTGCTAGAAAACATGAAGGACTATTTTGTTTTTACCATTTACATTTTAAACAGCTATGTCTCAGGCCAATTTCTTGTGGTGTGTGTGTGTGTGTGTGTGTGTGTGTGTGTGTGTGTGTGTTACTCTGTGTGTGTATCTATGTGTGTGTGTGTGTTACATAGTGCAAATTAAAGGTAGAAAACAAACCCTGGTTCAGTTGGTGAGAGCATCATCCTGAGCATCAGAAGGTGGCAAGGTGGCAGGTTTGATTTCTGGGTCATTGCCCATACACAAGTTCATTGATCTCTCTCTCTCTCTGGAATTAATAAAAATAAATAAATAAATAAATAAATAAATAAATAAATAAATAATGGCTAAACATAGAAAACAAAATGTTTCAATGAAATATTGGTCCAATCATAATATTCTAACACTTAAAGAGATCTGCAGTAGATTATAAAAATGGTGAATTCTTAAACCCTCCCTATAGTCATACCTTTGTCATATTATCTTTTAGGGCCTTTCCATCTCAAATCTGGTGACAGCCATGTGACTTGATTTGACCATTGAGATGTTAACAAGCATGACACACGCAGAGTCTGGAAAAGCACTTGTGAACTGGGATTGATCTTTCTGTCTCTCTCTTGCCTCTGTCATCACTCCCAGAACATGCCCAGGCTAGTCTGCTCTAGGATGAGAAACATGAGGGGCAGAGCTGAGTCATCCCAGTCCCCTCAGCCAAAACCAGCCTAGACGAGCTGACAGCCAGCAATCCCCAGACATGAGTGAGCCCAGCCAAGATCAGTAGAACTGAAACTGAGGGCACTTATGACTTTGATTAAATTCAGCTTTGAATCCTAGCTCTAGAAATTCTCTCTCTCTCTCTCTCTCTCTCTCTCTCTCTCTCTCTCTCTCTCTCTCTCTCTCTCTCTCTCTCTCCTTCTCCCCACACCCCTCAGAGACCTAGCATTTCCCCTTGGTAATCAGCAACCCCTGAGGCAGGAGAAGACAGTAGCCCAGACCTGACTAATGGTCACAGGGTCCAGACCTTGGCAGGCTAAATATCATCTTGACTTAAGTTATGTTTCAGTTACTGAGCCCTAAAGTGGCATGACCCCCTGACCACTTCCCATGAAGCCAGACAAAGGGACACGAGAGCAACCTCAGAGCTACCCTCAAGACCTGAAGAAATGATGTATTACCCTTACCTCACCTCCAACCAATCAGCTCCCAGTGTAACCCTGACCCTTAACCCATGGTCCCTGTGACTGTGCCCTATATAATCTGTAACCTACCTGCCATGGTGGTGTCATATTTTTCAGAAGCTACACTTGCTTGTACTCCAGATTTGGCCAATTCTGCAATTAATTACTTCCTTTTTACACTGCAAACTCCTGGTCCTGTATTTCTTTAGGCCAGTGCATGGCCGGCAGACAAGTACTGGGATTCGGTAACAATTGGCCTAGCTATCTTTTTAAGTGCATGAACAATACATACCGCTGATGTTTGAGTTCCCATCATGACTGAGGTAATAAATAATAATACAGAATATTTTAAATAATTTTGACTAGCCCCATTATTTTACACAGACTTAGTCAATTAAGCAAATTCTCCTTGACGATCTGAATTCTTGTTCTAGCTCTTTGTTTAAATAGCTACGCAGCTATGAAAACTCACAACTTCCTTTTTGATCCTCCACCGCAAAACTGGAGATCCTTCTCAATAACTTCTGGTCAATAGTCATTTCACTGTGTTAAACAATGTTGCAATGAATCTTTTTGGAATGCTTTTTTGTATTTTTGGAAATGTTTCTCTAGGTTAGATAGCCAGAAGTGAGGTTAATGGATCAAGGGGTTTGTACATTGTTTTTTAATTTATTAATGTCTAATTCCATTTGATAGTCTTTAAAAGATTCATCTAAAATATTTATTATTATGGTAAATCTTGATCAGGTAAAAAGTTAGTTGAAGGGAAGAAAGTTATTGTTTGATACATTGCATGTCTTCAACAACAAATAGATAAATGAAGAAATACCAGTTAAATTCTCCCGATCAATAAATGTTGGGCTTTAGGCTTAAGGAAAGATGTTATTAGAATACTAGAGGCCTGATGCACAAAAATTTGTGCACTGGCAGGGGCGGGGTGTCCCTCAGCCCCACTTGTGCCCTCTCACAGTCTGGGACCCCTCGGGAGATAACGACCTGCTGGCTTAGGCCCACTCCCAGGTGGCAGAGGGCAGGCCCAATCCCTAGGTGCCTGCCCCTCAGCTCCTGGTCAGGCTCAGAGCAGGGCCAACTGGGGAGTTGGGGCGCCGCCCCCTGTCATGCACAGAGCAGGGTGGATCAGGAGGTTGCGATGCCACCCTCAGTCACGCTCAGGGTAGGGCAGATTGGGGGGTTGGGACGCCACCCCCTGTCACACTCAAGGCAGGGTCGATGGGGAGGTTGTGGTGCCACCCCCTGTCACGCACAGAGCAGGGCAGATCAAGGGGGTGGAGTGCCTTCCCCTGTCACAAACAGAGCAGGGCCAATAGGGAGGTTGTGGCCCCGCCCCCTGTCACACACAGAGCCGCAGGGCGATCAGGTTTAGGCGCTGCCCCCTGTCATGCTGCTCCAGGGGCCAGGAGGCCTCGCTGCTCCGCTGATCCCAGTGCTGGGAGGCATATTACCCTTTTACTATATAGGATAGAGGCCTGGTGCACGGGTGGGGGATGCCTAGTTTGCCCTGAAGGGTGTCCTGGATCAGGGTGGGGGTCCCCACTGGGGTGCCTGGCCAGCCTGGGTGAGGGGCTGAGGGCCGTTTTCAGACTGGCGGGTGACTGAAGCTCCCAACCTCTCCTTTTTTCTTTTTTTTTTCTTTTTTAATTCTTGGATATATTTACTTCTATGGCTGTCACTGGGGCTGAGAGCCGGCTTTAGCTCGGACCTCGGCTGCTGAAAGCAGGGTTCTGGCTTTGTTTGCCTTCTGTATTTGAAACTTTGTTGCGACTCCAGCTCTGAGATCTTGGCTGGTTGAAAGCAGGTTTCTGGGGTTTTGTTTAGCTTCTATATTTGTAACAATGTTTCTTAGAGAGCAGTTCAGAGCCCAGCAGCGGCAGGCGGGGAACCTGGCTTCCTCCGTCACTGGAGCAAGCAAGCCTCCTGTTCGTGTCAGAAGCCTGGCTGCCCGCCGCCATCTTAGTTAGCAGTTAATTTGCATATCGCCCTGATTAGCCAATGGGAAGGGTAGTGAAGTTATGGCTAATTACCATGTTTCTCTTTTATTATATACGATAGGTAGCTAAAGTTTTACCATATAAAAGTAGGAGAACATATTGTTGTAAAGAAATAGGGAAGAATGTGGAAGGAACAGCACACATGTAACTATCACCTTCATAAGAGAATTAATACTGATAGAAATACCTACAAAGGTAAGTGTTGGGTGGAATGCAAATTATATTAAACTACACACTGCTATAATTTAAATAATAGATTTAAATGAAATAATCCTTTTATAAACTCAGTTACAATTTTAGCAGTAGGGTGAAGGTTGCGGGAATACACACCAAATTATATTTTTACACTAGTGACATATTGGTACAATCTTAATATTTTAAATATTATGAAAATTGGTCTTTTATACTTAAAATATTGCTTGAAAACATTTTGATGTCAGAACATATAAATCAACCTTATTCTTTTTAAGTTTTGACCGATTAATAAGAATCTACCATTCTTTCATTCACTAAGGAACAATTTATTAAACATCTACTAGGAGCCAGTCATGATTCTAGTAGAATCTAGACTCTGGATGATTAGAATACAAATACAAATGTTCCATCTTCAAGAATGTATTGTAGAGGGAGTGGAAGACAGATAATAAACAAATAAACACTCAATATAATTTTTGTTAATGATAATTGCCATGAAGGTTTAAAAGCTGAGCCAGGATAAAAAAAAATGCTCAGCATCCTAATCATCAGGGAAATGCAAATCAAAACTACAATGAGATATAACTTCACACCTGTTAGGATGGCTAGCATCAAAAAGACAAGAAATCGCAAATGTTGTTGAGAATATAGAGAAAAGGGAACCCCATTCACTGATGGAGGGATTGTAAGTTGGCGCAGCAGCTATAGAAAACAGTATAAGGATTCCTCAAAAACATACAAACAGAGCTACCATATGACCCCACTATGTCACTTCTGGGTATTTATCTGAAGAAAACAGAGTAACTGGAAAATATACATGTACCTCCATGTTCATTGCAGCATTATTTACAAAACCAAGATGTAGAAGTAGCGTAAGGGTCCATTGATAAATAAATGAATAAATAAATGTGATATATATACACACATACAAAGGAATATTATTTAGTAATAGAAAAGAATGAAATCTTACATTTTTGAAACATGGGGCCTTAATTAAATTATGCTAATTGAAATGTCAGAGAAATAAAAATACTGTATGATCTCACCATATGGAACCTAAAAACACAGAAAAATCAAGTTTATAGATACAGAAAACAGACTGGTGGTGAGGTCTGGGGGTGGGCAAAATGTGTGAAGGGAGACAAAAGGTACAAACGTCCAGTAATAAAATAAATAAGTCATGGAGATAAATGTATAGCATGGTGACTATCCTATATAATAAAAGCATAACACACAAATTGACCTGAACAGCTGAATGACCAGGAATGACCAGTTGTTATAATGTGCACTGACCACCACAGGGCAGATGCTTAACACAGGAGCTGCCCTCTGGTGGTCAGTGCACTCCCACAGCGGGAGCTCCACTCATCCACAAGCCAGGCTGATGGCTGTGAGTGCAGCAGCAGTTGGCAGGAGCCTTTCCCATCTCCTCTGCAACGCTAAGGATGTCCTACTGATGGCTTAGGCCCGCTCCCCCAAATCCATCAGTCAGTCAACCCCCAAGAGCTCCCGGGTTGCTAGAGGGATGTCTGACTGTCAGCTTAGGCCTAATCCCCTGGGGAACAGGCCTAAGCCAGCAGGTGGACATCCCCCAAGGGGTCCCAGACTGCAAGGGGATACAGGCCGGGCTGAGGGACCTCCCCTGAGTGCACAAATTTTTGTGCACCGGGCATCTAGTAATTAATAATACTCTATTGTATATTTGAAAACTGCTAAGAGTTCTAATAATAATAATAATAATAATAATAATAATAATAAAACGTCTGTAACTACATGTGGTAACAAATGTTAAGTAGAATTATTGTGGTGATAATTTCCCAAAATATACAAATACTCAGTTATTCTGTTGTATACTTGAGGCTAATATAATGTTGTATGTTAGTTATACCTCAATTTTAAAAAAGCTGGGTCAGGGAATAGGGGATTTAGAGGGTCCTGTGGGGTAATTTGAAAAGGGGATTAGAAATGGCTCTGTGCCAGGCCAGCGTGGCCCAGTGTTGAGCATTGACCTATGAACCAGGGGGTCACAGTTCGACTCCTGGTTAGGGCAGGTGCCTGGGTTCTGGGCTCAATCCTCACTGCGGGGCGTGCAGGAGTCAGCTGATCAATAACTCTTTCTCATTATTGATGTCTCTCTCCCTCTCTGAAATCAATACAAATATATTAATAAAAATGGCTGTGAGGATGACATTTGTGACTGTGAGGTTGTGACTGATGCAATGGAGGGTGAGTACAACAATCCAGGGCAGAGAGCTGCTGATAGGAGGAACAACCCTTTGGAGCTGCCCGCTAGATGCCTAGAACTATGTGCTGTGTTTTTACTCCCTGTTGTCCTCACCATGTTTCTGTGGTGAAGGTACTGCTGTTACTCTCAGCATCATCCCCTCTGTTCACATGAGGGAGCAGAAGCTTGGCCAGGTAACCCACCCAGCACAGCACATGAGTGCTGAGTGGTGGGGCGGACCTGGGAGCCCCAGCAGCCTGGTTCCAGCCTCAGTGCTCTTAACCATTCCCCTTACTGCCTCCAGCCCCAAGTGGAAACAGGGACCCCCTCTAAGAAGGAAATTATTTTAACTCATAAGACTCACTCCCAACACTTTCACTCTCTATCTCATGCCCTGCTTGTAATGACTTGTAATGATTCCATGTGGCCAGGCTGGAAGCCCTCCTTGACCGAAATCAAGAGCTTTTTATTTTCAAGAAGTTGGCCTTCCTCAGCATCCTCAGGATGCCTGCCATCTTATCAGATGCAGTGAGTGCAGGGGACATATTGGGCAGGAAGATGCTTATTCTTAGTCATCAACTTTTTTTCTGTTGGATCAATAAATGGATTGATTCATGACCATATTTTAAATCTAGGTGGTAGCAAGATGTTAGCAAAGCTTCAGTGGTCCCTGATCCAAAGCATTGTCTTTGGATCGTGTGCAGGTGGTGGATGCTGAAAGTACAAGCCTGCAAATTCCAATACTGTCAAGAAATGGTGCGTCTCCCAGAAATTCAACAGAGATGACTGTGATTTGCATTGTTCATTCTTCTGGGATGAATCTACATAAGGTTCAGAGGAGAAAAAAGGAATTGTGTGTGTGTGTGAGCCACACACTATCTGGAAGACAAGAAGCCCCCTGTCATTAAATCACTTAAGGCCCCTGTTTGGAATGGGGGGACCCCTGCTTGGAGGGGATCACAATGTGCCAAATGAGAGGTCTGGGAGGGAGTCACTTCCTTTTTCTGATGTTCCCAACTTACTGCAATTCCAAATGTTTATATGGAGAGAATTCTTTTCCCTGAAAACATGACAAAAATCTCTGCTGATAGTGCTGATGTCATTCCCATGACAACTTCCTTCCAGAATTCTCTGCCTTCCTCATTTTTTACAGCCCCTACTGGTTTGATCTCTTAGGTAATTTTGCTTCCACTGTCCTTATGACAAGTATATTACTAAAATAAGTCATTTCACTGTGTTAAACAATATTGCAATGCAAATATTGCAATGCATATTTTTGGAATGCTTTTTTGTACTTATGAAAATGCTTCTCTAGGTTGGACAGTCAGAAGTGAGGTTAATGGATCAAGACGTTTGCACATTGTTTTTTTAATTTATTAATGCCTAATTCAATTTGATAGACTTTACCAACTTATAATCATACCACCACTGTATAAGACTTCCTATTTCCCCAGACAATGGCCCAAAATACACAAAATGTTTTACAGAACATTAGTGCAGCTGAATAATTTTATATGCATATTTATCCATTTATGTAGTTCTGTAATTGCTTGTATATATTTTGCTAATTTAGAATTTAATAAAACTCCACAAAACCAATAAGGCATGATGCCTTTATTAGGAAAAAAATAATTGATTATATTTTAATTGCTTGTATGGTTATTAATGTATCAATATTTCCTATGGCCTCTAAAAACAGCTTTGAATGTTATGCTTCCCTAAAAAATAACTGAACAATTATTTGATGTTAATCTATTAATAGGAATCCTGGAGACCAGCACCCTAGATCAATAGGCTCTATGCATATTATAATTTTAAGAATGTGTTATTCTCTGTGTACAAGATCTGCTTAACCCGAAATGTTAAAAATCTTAAAGCTGGTCACAGTCTCTCTGTGTTCCTAAGTTGTTTACTCTTAGAAAAGAAACAAACAAAACAAAACAAAGAACAATTTCCTGTTTCTAAGACATATGGCTTTTAAAGACATCTTGGACATCAAATAGATCTTACAAAACATTTTGATGATTTAAGTGTAAACGATTCTGAAACATATGGATTAAATTTCCCTAAGAATCACTTGAGTTTAAAAATTGAGACAAAAACACTCAACAAAACTAAAGTTTTGGGTTTGCCAACTCCAAGGAATTTGGTAAATAATTCAAGACAAATGACAAATCCCAATTATGGCCAAATTAATAAGAGGATGTGTGCAGGCCCCTTTATTAGCTTCACTCAGTCTGCCTTATCTCCTACTATAATAGATGCAACTATCCCAAACACCACTAACTTTAGAGTTTTGGTGGAACTATGTCTGACTGTGAAATATATTAATGACAAAACCGGTTAATTAAATATAATTCATAATAATAATTCTTACTACTTTTTAAAAACCAGTGTTCAGGGTCACCTTCTCTGACCAAGAGGTCAAAACCATATTTCTTGAGTATCACTGAATATTCCTGGCTGGTAGTTTACTAATTTCAGTGAAATTTACTGCATATCACCTGATATCCTGGAACAATTCTAAAGTTAATTTTGCCACTTAGGTCTAGATCTCATTGACTTGAGCATCTTTCCAGATTTAAACCTGGGTCACCCATTTGGACACTTTATTATACTTTCATAGGCAAGTGAAAATATAACCAGATCTACTGGTGTTTACTCTTAAAGAGTAATCAAAGTCTCTTCCATCTGCACAGACTCTTCCAGAGCAAGATAATAATAGTAGTAAAACTCAAGTCATAAAATACATACTTGGCTTAATATGCTCAGGATATTTTTGGAAATTGATGCAGTGCAAGAGATGGGACTCTGAGATAAGACAGTATTGTACTAATTACTTTATATTTTGAGGGTGCAAGAGTGGGACCTCAATGCATTCTATTACAAAAGCAGGTGTCCTTAGGGTTAGTCAATAGAGATCGCCAAGGAGATAAATTGAAGGGTGATTAGTGTATCAAAGTAGTTTTTCATAAGAAATTCAATTATCCCACATGAGAGTTTTTCCAAATACATTTTATAAATAATGTGTTTCATAAATATTTTAGAGAAGCTGCTGGTAGTTTTTATGCTAATATTTTCTTGCTTCAAACTCATCATGTCTGCCATCATGAAATTCCTTATATTTGCCTCCAAGTTAGTACCACTTCCTTCCCTCCAAATCATTTTCCTCTTCCAAGGTGAAGACAAGTGGAAAGGTCATAGAATTTGGATTCATGACTCCTACCACTTTTGCTGTGCACCTTTGGACAAGTGATGACTTTGCTGATTCACATTTTACACTACTGAAAAATAAAAAAAATAAAAAACAGAAGCAACAGCCTATAAACTGAAACACAAATTTTATCCCCAGGCTTATGTCTATTCACTAATTCTGGTAATAATATCCTCATTCTCCAATGGCCTAGACTTTAATCATTGTCTATTTTGAATTTATATCTTTCCCCTCCTTCGGGCCATAGTAAGCTACCAAGCTTACTTCTTAATTCACCCTGCACACTAATGGAGGATACTGGTGTATCTTTGTGAAGCATTATCTTGCTGGAGCATGACATCTACCCATAAACCTTTCTTGACTCTGTGGTTTCAAATCCTGTAGCCTAATTATCTTGACTAGCTATGGGGTGAATGGACGTTAATTCCTAGGATTCCTAAAAATACTAAGCCTTCTAAACTGCTGAAATTTGAACAATAGATTTACTAAGTTCATATACATATATAAATACAAATAAGAATAAGGGGTTGATAATGTTTCCCAAATAATGAAGTAAAATAAACTTGGAGCAACAACCAATGTTTCTGAGAAAACTATATGTGCCAGGTATTATTTTAAATTCAGGGGGAAGTTAGTGAGCATTGCTTCCATGGAGCTGACAGTGCAGAAGACTGAAAGACATTAATCCAACAACCATATAAGTAAATGAAAATTAAACTGAGATAAGTAGCACTGTACAAAAACTACCTTCATAGGGAAATTTGACATAGTCATGAAGATCAGACAAATCTGAGAATGAGTACTAACTAAGGTGAGATATGTAACAGTAGCAGAAATGAACAGTACATTAGGCTTTGGAATGGGAAGTGTGAGTAAAGTATTCCAGGCAGAGGGAAGAGTAGGCACAATGATTCTATGGTGGCCACAATGAGATGTTTGAGGAATCATTAGATGTTAAATATGGTTGGAGCACAAAGAGTGAGGTGAACTGTGGCTTTAAAATGGCTGGAGAAACCCGGCTGGTGTTGCTCAGTGGTTGAGCATCAGCCTATGAACCAGGAGGTCATGGTTTGATTCCCGGTCAGGGCAAATGCCCAGGTAGAGAACTCGATCCCCACTGTGGGGTGTACAGAAGGCAGCCCATCAATGATTATCTCTCACCATTGATGCTTCTCTCTCTCTCCCTCTCTCTTCCTCTCTGAAATCAATAAAAATATATTAAAAATAAAATTTAAAAGGCTAGAGAAGAAACTTAGGGCTTATAACAGCGAAGATTCAGTTATAGGTAACAGAAATCCCTGTAGCTAGTTTAAAGAGAAGGCACTTATTATCTGTACTTTAATTAGTTGCCAGCATTTCTTGAAGGCAGGGAGCCAAACTTGAATGCCACACACTTAAGAGAGACCCAGTCAGGGAAAAATATCAAAGAAAATCCCATGGTTTCCACGCAGATTGCTTAATATGCATCCAACCAGAAGATGAACATCAGAACCTTTGTAATAGCTGGTCATCTCTGGTTCAGCAGAACTGTAGAACCTTACAATATTCCCATCCGCCTTCCAGTATCATGAGGAAGGAAGGATCTACAGGGTGGGAGCCAACCACATCTCTATAACCCAGCAGGCATGGGGACAGTGGAAGCATTGCTTTGGAGTTCTACTATAGGAAAGCAGGATTGGCAAAAGGAAGAATAATTCTAATGAAAAAGGGAGGAGGTGTTCAAAATGCTTTGGGCACTGAAAAATGACAGATGTCTTGTAGAGAGGTGAAGTCTGGCTAGAGACACATATTTGTGAATCACTGATGCTGTTATTGTAATTAAAGCTGAGGAAATGGGTAAGGATACGTGGTGCAAACACAGGTGAAAGATGATAGAATATTCTTCTACACACATTTGACAAGCACTGTGTTAAGTGCTGTCAGTAAATAGTTCATAGTGAAATTTGAGAAATAGCTTCCAAGCAGATTATTATGACAATAAACAAAGCTACACTAAAGTCTTGCCTGGAATACTGTAGAAGAATAATGGAGAGCACTGCTCAGTGGGTAGCACTCACATAACAAAGAAAACTCAACAGAACCAAAGTCTACATCTCTCTTCTTATTCATTTTTTTCCAACTAGAAATAAGCCATCAGCACTGAACTCTCAACATGTCCCAACTTATACTGATTATCTATTTTCCTTCCTTCCTCTCACCCATATCCTCCCTTTTCTTCATTTACTATCCCGATCAACCATTCAAGTCATTGTGCAAGCTGAAATCGGGAACTCACACTTAGCGCTCCTCCATCATTCTTCATATTCAATAAATCAACAGGAAGTTTAATTCCATCACAGAAATACCAACCAAAGGGAGCAGGTCACTTCCCTCAATCCTTATACTGGAGAGCTCTGGGTCATTCCTCATGTAAACAGCCATTGCAGAAGCTAAGGTCTGCTTTCTCAGCAACCAAATCCCTCCTTCCCGCAGCAGTGCACAGATCCACAAACTTTTTTCTATAAAGAGCCAAATAGCAAATATTTTCAGCTTTGTGGACCATAAGGTTTCTGTCACTACTCAACTCTGTTGTTGTATTGAGAGAGCAGGCATAGCAACTTGTAAATGAGTGGGTGTGGTTGTGTTCAACATAACTGTAGTTTTCAAGTTTGCTGAACCCTGCTGACTCCAGAAAGAATTTAAGAGGCATCATCATGAAAACAATCAACGTACATGACTTTGCTGTTTCTCTGTCCGTTGGGAGAAAGTCTCTATGCTTTTGCCCCTTGAAATGACGTTTATGATTTGTTCCTAAGCTATTCTTCTGCTTTCATCTCTGGCCTCCTCCTCCTGTAACCAGTTGTATTGATTGTTTTTATGTTTCTGAGTCTTTTATATGCTATTTCTGCCTTCCTCCTATTTTTCTCATAGAAATCCTACTCATCTTTCTGAACCCTGCTCAAATGTGAGTGCTGTCTGCCTTCCAGTGCTCCCCATCTTCTTCTGGAGGATTCTACACCAAGCTCTATGGTAGCTTTGTGATATTATGTTGTGACTATCTGCTTGGAAGCTGTTTCTCACACTTGATTGAGATATTATTCACAGCACTTAAAGCAGTGCCTGTCAAGTGTCTACAGAAAAGATAAATTATAAATACAAAATGTTAAGTGAAGGAATGAGTGAGAGAGTGGCCAGAGAGAAGAGAAAATGAATGCAGACAATTCTTTGGATAACTTGGGTAGCATACATTAAGTGGGGGAGAGATGTTTAATTCTCACAATCACAATATGAGACTAGCTTTTATAAACAGAGTTTTTAAAAATACAATAAGCTCAGTTTGCAAGTTTAAATAATAATAATAATAAAAACACATAGAGAAAAACGGAAATTTCCCCCATTTCAGAAGTGGAACACAGTGCCCAAGTTCTGGAATCCTACAGTTTTGATTTCACTCAGCCCATTTTGGTACACAACTCTAATTCTGCCCAGAACAGTTCGATGTTAAATAAGTACTGTTGAGGCAACAGAACTCTAAATTATAGAAAGAAATCTGGAGTGTTGAAAATACTAGCACTGTAGATGAGACAGAGGAGGAGAAACTGAAAATTTTACACTTACTATGCTCTCAAACTGAGATAGGGTATGTGGCAAAACAGCTGCAATCAATAAAAGCTACAGAAACTGTCAAGAAAGAAGACCACCCTCCAACAGATTTGTGGCTTAAGACTAGGCAGAGAACAGATTAATCCAACATGAAGACCAGTTTCACCTAATGGTAACCCCTCACCTCATTATATGTTCACTGTAATACATTAGCATGCTAAATGACACCCCCATCACCGTGATCAGAAACAAAAAAACCCATATAAAGACACAATATAGCCAATAGAGCTCCTCTGAGAAATCTCTCCCCCTTTCCTGGGAAGGCTCTAAATATTTATCCCCCTCATTGAATACTCTACCCCTGAAATTAAATGAACCTCAATAAAGGAAGCAAATTCTGCTAAAGGGAAGCTACACTCTCCATGGAGTACCCATTATCTGTCTCACTGCTCCACTGATAAACTCACTTACACTGTAAACTCTATGCTGGCTCGACTTTGAATTCTTTCCGGTGTGAAGCAAAGGGTCCACAGTAGGTCATGGACCCTTGAGTCCCCAGACCCCTGCAACACCTGCATCAAAACGGTAACATATCTGGACAATTCTAAGCAAATGCTTCTGGGCTTGGGCAATGTAGACAAAATTTCTCTCAATGACTTGTTTTTTGGATCTTTTCTCTCATACAAAATACAATTCGTCATTGAGGTGGACACTCTTGGAGCCTGACGCAGATCCCCTTTGGAGGTCCTGTGCCCTTCCTCCAGTGGCTGTCCAAATTGGCTGCTGAAGGCTCACAGCCCCCTTCTCTAGAAGAGTGCAGAGCTGAGCAGGAGCCACCTTACCTGGAGATTATATGCATGACTGTCTTGACCCCTTGCCTCAAGGTGGGACCCGAAGCTGAGGGACAATTGATACTCCAGAGTTCCCTGTGTGATCAGGCTGAAGCCAGGCTCCACATTAGACCAACCTCTTTTTTAAAAAACTTTCCCTGACCCGTCCTGCTTTCCTCACTCCCTTCCCCCTAGGAGACGTCTTTAATAAATCACATGCACCTGAGTCCCAATCTCAGGCTCCTCCACTCCTAGAACTCCAGACCTGAGATGGTGTGGATAAAGAGGAGAATCCTATGGGAGGAGCTGGAAGAGCAGGGATCATAAGGAGAATCTAGTCAACAGGGAAATGCATGATAAAAGGGAAGTATCATGTTAAACAATGAAATCATTTATGTCTGTAAACTGTCCTTCATCACCACTCAATGCTATTAGATGTTCATTAATCTCTGAACTTTAAACGTTACATTTCCAAAACTAAATCCAAATATTAAAATTATATCAAAAATATGGCATGCGCACACAAACAAAAAAGGAATCATAAGGATATATAATATTCTAAAACACTCTTTTTCCCTTTTTTCCCTCTCTTCGTTTTACAAACTTTCAATAGAGCACTAAAGAGGCAGAATCTCCTTGACACAATTTCACCCTCCAAGAATTTAAAAGCACTCAGTTAGATGGTTTCTTATTACTTATAAAACCTTAGAGTTAGTAGGTAATTTTGCAAGAATCTGGCTTATCTCTTTGCATTGGAAGAGTCCTTCTAAGTTAAGAGAGAAACTTCTGTCAAAACGATGGATCTCCTCAGAACTAACCGAGTTTCTTTGTTTCTCAGCAAAACCTTTCGCCCTCAGACCAGCTGCTAAAGTTGAACACCACAAATGATTCTTTCAAAGTGATTCTGAAAAAAGATTCTGATTCCATATGCTGGAATCCATATTTATTCAACTTTACACACAAGAGCAGCCCTCCACATCTTAATAGCCATATAACCCTATAAAGAATGATTCTTGATTTTTCAGATAGATCATCACTGCAGAAGGAACTCAAAAAGGCTCCATGAAAGCATTCCACCTGTATTGCTGGCAGATGATATAAATGTCGCACAGACATGGGTCTACTACTGGCTCATAGAAGAAGCATTCAAGAAACAGCCGAACATCTGCTGGTAAATACACAGCAAACAAAAAATGCAATCCAGTGCCAAACATGTGCGTGGTGTGGGCCTCATCTCTGCTCATAAACCAAGCAATGTGTTCTGCTAATCATTAGCAGAGTTATTGATTTTAGATGTGTATCACACAGCTATAATTTTGTCAGAGAGTAGACCACATAAGTTGTTCTTTTTCTGGTTGTTTCATTTTGTCTTATTCCAAGAGTTCGTAAATTGACGACCGGGACAAAAATTATAATTGACATCATCTGTGGGAAATATTTCATAAAACAACAGGCCCAGATGTAGGATTAAAGCCATGTGGTAGTAAAATACCCCACTGAAAAAGGGCCAGGTTCCATGATTTCTTACGAAAACAGATGTGCTCTTACTCCCCTGCTTGTTTTTCAATTCTTTTTTTTTTTACTCCAAATAATTCCTCCCCTCAACATTCCCCCCCACCCCCTTCACGATTGCACTGGAGAGAGTCATAAATGGATTACAGATGCAGGCTTGTACTTCAAAATCCTAACTGTCACAGTCTCTGAAATAAAATAAATGAAACATTTGGGGAAATTACATTGAACTATGGTAAAGGTAATAGAGATTATGCAAACATGTCTGCTTGTCATTTATCCAGCATCATTGGGCATGAACATAGGGTCATCTGGACAATGCAGACTGCAGACAAGAGAGTGGAAAGTATGTTCAAGACTCAGCAAGAGGGGTCGTTCCTTCTAAAAGCCTCCAGGAATGATGGGGAAGCTTTCACCTTTGGGATTTAGAGGAGCTGGTAGAAGGCTTCACATGTTCTTTCTATCTTACTTGAGGTGAGATTTCTGAAGAAAGACAGGGCACAGGAAAATAAGAGCCCATCAGACCTCAGCCTCTATTGGTTCAAGTTACTTTAACTGTATTATTGCTCTTTGATTTCCCCTTTGGAAATGTTGGGAACCACAAGAGTGAGATTCTAGGTCACAAACACAGGCCATATTGTTTGAAGACTAATCTAAGAGTGTGGCGAAGATCTGCAAACAAGCTTCTGCCAAAGACCTCCTTGTCACATGGAATTCATCGCAGTACCACTGATTATAATTAATTAATTCAGCATTTAGACTGCATCTCTGGCTCAACCTTCAGTAATAGCCAGGAAGGCAGTGTTAGGAAGCTATAATGCAGTGCGAAGGAAAGTAAATGTCCATTATGTGTCACTGCTAAGATTTCAATAGAGTATTTACACTTTCCAAGTCTCTCCTTTAACCCCCTCAAATATTGAAGCAAACACTGCATACATTTGTTTATAACCAAGAGGGACCCAATTCCAATTTCCCTGCTTTATTTCTGCAATCTGTTTTCCTTGGGTTAAATGAAGACTAGAAATCAAAGTACCAGCTGGACTCCAGGAGACCAGAGCTAAGGAAGAACTCACAAAGATGATTTTGAGCATCCTCCCCTCTGCCAGCTCTGCACACAACCAGCTCAGGCCTGAGAAATGAATAAAGTCGAGGTATTTGGCATGAGGTGAGAGTGGGGAGCCAGGAGAAAAGGCAGGGTCGATGGTTCTTCCTCGGGTACCAAGACAAACCAGAACCTTTTTTTCTGAGTCAATGTGATGTTTTTCTTTAATTCTCACAGAGATGAAATGAGAAGTAAGAATACTGTAGAATTTCTACAAAAGTAAATGACTGATCCATCCCAAAGACAGTTTTGTGTATTGCTTAACGGGTGACTAGATGGGAGGGAATAAATAGAGAAACCAAACCAGTGCATTACAAATGCAACTTATTGACCATTTGCCACAAAACTGGCAACATGGTGTTTACATATTTAGCACATTTATTACTGAAAATAGCCTATGAGTAGAATATTATTATAAACTACATATAATAAACGGAAGCCCAGAAAGAGTGAATTGCTTGCCCAAAGTCACACAGTGAATATAGACCCAGTTCGGACAGATGTCCAAACCCTATCTGTTCGATTCCATATCCATAACCTTACCTTCTACCTTACACTGCTTCTCAGTTTGGGCTTCAGATGATTCCGTAAATGCAGCTCCTTATGACACTCAATTCTCCAGAAACCTTAAACTCACTGTATACAGGGAATGACTGTACATAGTGGTGCTTGGTTTCTAACTTCTGGGAGTAAAATGCTGCTGGAAACCTCAGAGTGAAATGCTGAGAGCGAATCTATTTAATGTTTGAACATTATTGTGGTAAAATATGTATAACATAGAAGCCAGTTGTATGCCATTTTAATCATTTTTAACTCTAAAATTCAGTGCCATTAATTACATTTACAATATTGTGCAACCATCACCACTATCTATTTCCAAAACTTTGCCACCATCCCAAACAGAAACTCTGTCTCCATTAAGCAATCTTTCCCCATGTCTCCCATCTTTCAACCCCTAGCAAACTCTAATTTACTTTTTTTTGGTTGTTTTTTTTAATATTTTTTATTGATTAAGATATTACATATGTGTACCCTCTACCCCCCCCCCCCGCTCATCCCCTCACCCCCCCCCGTTGTCCGTGTCCATTGGTTAGGCCTATATGCTTGCATATAAGTCCTTTGGTTGATCTTTCCCCCTTGCCCCCACCCTCCCCTACCTTCCCTCCAAGGCCCGACAGTCCAATCAAAGCCTCTCCGTCTCTGGATCAGTCCTTGTTCATCAGTTTATGTCGTTCATTAAATTCCACAAATAAGTGAGATCTTGTGGTATTTATCCGCTCTCCAGTTCCATCCATGCTGTGGCAAATGGTAAGAGTTCCTTTTTCTTCTTCCTCTTCTTAAAGAATACCTTTCAGCATTTCATATAATGCTGGTTTGGTGGTAATGAACTCCTTTAGCTTTTTCTTATCCGTGAAGCTCTTTATCTGACCTTCCATTCTGAATGATAGCTTTGCTGGATAAAGTAATCTTGGTTGCAGGTTCTTGCTATTCATCTCTTTGAATATTTCTTGCCACTCTCTTCTGGCCTGCATGGTTTCTGTTGAGAAATCAGCTGACAGTCGGATGGGTACTCCCTTGTAGGTAACTGACTGTCTTTCTCTTGCTGCTTTTAAGATTCTCTCTTTATCTTTTGCTCTTGGCATTTTAATTATGATGTGTCTTGGTGTGGTCCTCTTTGGATTCCTTTTGTTTGGGGTTCTCTGCGCTTCCTGGACTTGTAAGTCCATTTCTTTCACCAGGTAGGGGAAGTTTTCTGTCATTATTTCTTCAAAAAGGTTTTCAATATCTTGCCCTCTCTCTCCTTCTGGTACCCCTATAATTCTGATGTTGGTACGCTTGAAGTTGTCCCAGAGGTTCCTTACACTATCTTCATATTTTTTGAATCTCTTTTCTTTTTTCTTTTTCGGTTGGGTATTTTTTGTTTCTTTGCATTTCAAATCTTTGACTTGATTCTTGGGATCCTCTTGTCTGCTGTTGGATCTCTGTAAATTATTCTTTATTTCAGTCAGTGTATGCTTAATTTCTAGTTGGTCCTTTTTCATGTCCTCCATGGTCTCACTATACTCCTTGAGGGATTCATTAAATTTATCGGCAGTTTCCATAAAATTCTTGACAAACCTTATAAACGTGGCCTTGAACTCTATATCCAGTCATTTGCCCTCCTCCGTTTCTGCCAATTGTGACCTGTTTCTTTGTCTCCGCATTTTGGCTGCTTCCCTGTGTTGATAGAGTGGCCCTGCGCGCCAGGTGTCCTGTAGGGCCCAGTGGCTCAGCCTCCCCAGTTACCTGGGGTGGACACTCTTGGTGCACTCTTGGTGCCTTGGTTGTTGTAGGATCACTGGGAGGAATTGACCTCCAGGCCAATTGGCTATGGGAAGCAGCTGTGTCTGAAGTGGGAGAATGGTTCCCCTCTGACCACTGGGTACAGTGGCTCCTGGATCTAAGGAGGTGCTAATTCAGCCCCTGCCTGAGGCCACACAGCCGGAGCCACGAAGAGGCTCAGCTGTGAAGCAATGCAAGCCGCTGCAGGGCCTTGGGCTTTCTCTTAGAAGTTCCGGGTCTGCCTGGCTGGGCTGTAGTTAGGCACATTCACATGCAAAAGCCTCTGCCGCAGCCTGGGTGGGGCGGGGTCTCAGGGAGTCAAAAGGGTGGAGAAAGAAGCTATGGCTGATTCTCCGCGCCCGGAGTCGCGCGCGTCTCAGTGTCCCGGTAACGGCTGCAAGCACCTCTGAGGGAAATCCGCCCTCAAGTTCGCCCGCTGCCGCCTGACAGACCAGCCTCTCCCCGTATGAGTCCTGGGTCCCCAGAGACTTCCCGGAACCAGAGTTCAGAGTAGTCGGGAGCTTGTGATTCAAAAAGACAGCCGCGTCCTCAGGTGCCACCCCCTTTCCGTGCGCGCAGGCCGCCGCCGTACCTCTGCACTCAGCCTCCGCAGCTCCTCTGGCTCTCAGCGTGCTTTTCTTTTCTTCTAGTTGTAGAAATTACACTCAGCCAGCCTTCCTGTTGTTCTGGACAATGTTTGCTCCGTCCTTTGGGATATTTTTCAATTGTTGTGTGAGGCGACTATTTCCCGGTGTTTATCTATGCCGCCATCTTAGTTTCTCCTCTAATTTACTTTTTTATCTCTATGAATTTGCCTATTTTAGTAATTTCATATAAATAAAATAAATTTTCTGTTTGGCTTACTTTACTCAGCATTATTCATCTAAGCTGAAGCATGTATCAAAATTTCATTTCTTCTTATGTGTGAATTATATTTCATTTATGGCTATATCACATTTTATTTATACATTCATATGCTGATGGACACTGGGGTGGTTCCACCTTTTAGGTATAATAAATAAGGCTGCAACAAACATTGGAACACAGGCCAATGATTCAGTCCTGCTTTCAATTCTCGTGGGTATATACCTAAGAGTGGAATTGTTGGGTTATATAAGTGAGTATATATTTAACTTTTGGGGTAACTGCCAAACTATTTCCCACAGTAGCTGCACCATTTTACATTCCCACCATCAGTGCACAATGTTCCCAATTTCTTCACATTCTTCCCAACACTTCTTATTGTCCTTTTTAAAATTATCATAACCTTCTAATTATCATAGTAAGTATGAAATACTATTTCATGGTTTTCATTTGCATTTCCCTAAGGGCTAATGATGTTGAGTATCTTCTCACATGTTTGTAGGACTTTGTATATCTTCTTTGGAGAAATGTCTATTCAAGCCCTTCGTCCATTTTAAAAACTGAGTTCTTTGTCTTTTTGTTGAGTTGTAGGAAGTGGTGCGTGTTCTGCATGTTAAATCCTTTCCAAATACATAATTTTATCTCTTTCATTAGAGTCTTGATAATAGGCATTGATGCACATTTTTTAAAAAATTTATTAATTTTTTCTTTTAGGCTCCTATGTAAGAATCCATTGCCAATTCCAAGGTCATTAAATCTTATCCTATGTTTTCTTCTAAGAGTTCTATGATTTGGGCTCTTATATATAGGTTGCTGGTCCATTTTGAGTTATGTGTATGGTGTGAGGTTTGAGTCCAACTTCATTCTTTTGCATGTGGATATCCAGCTGTCTGAGCACCATTTGTTGATGGCAGTGCATTTTGACTCAGGTCCCAGATAAGGGTTTAAGAACCAGGTTTATGGGATAAAGGATTAAAATTGTATCTCTAAGAAGTTCTTTACTCACCAAGTGGCCTCTATGGACAGACCCATCTTTGATACAAAACTATTTAATTCTTACCCATTTTATTCAAACATGTACTTCTATTGATTTTTTTCATAACAGATCACTGGAGAGCTTTGCAGTTATAGAACCGCAGCCACAATATGTTTCTATACTCACAAATACTTGATTATTGGGGAGTTAGTGAATGAGAAAAACCATCTACAAGGAAGAGAGAAAATAACCTGCTAGTGACTTAAGTAGGGAATGGTAACCTCTATGAAGTCACTAGCTTGGGCTTCAGTAGCAGAACAGGAGAGATGGGGAAGACATTCTAAGTGGGAAACCTTTGGTAGGGAAAGCCTTCCCAGGTGCCAATAGGCTCTAATTCTTATTTCATAAGAAAATCACATAAAATTGGGCCTGACTTGGACTGGTTAAAGTATCTGGTTAGTAGTGATGGACAGCTAAAGTAAGCAGATAAGTCACTGAGTTCCCGATAATCAACCAGTTTATGAGGAAAATTAAAGTTTGGGGTAGGAAGGTGGAGAAAGGAACCTTACCCTACCTGGGAGGGAGATGAAGATCAAGGCCCATCTCAGTGAAATTGTTCACACCAAGTCTGTATTTCCTGTGTAGCACTAAAACATCAAATCAAGAAACTGAGGCAGGAACCAACACACAGATTGAAAACATGGCCTCCAGGGATCATCCCAGGAATATAGGCTATCAGATCTTGAACAGTAAGACTCACCCAGACCATAACTGATAATGGATATTGGGCCTTCCCTGCAATTAGCTCAGAGTCACAAGTACTTGAACCTGAACCTGAAGGGAGGCAGGTGTGGCAGTCATGCTGTGGTGGTGTAGCATAAGCAAAGGAGAGTGAAGCTCTGTTGGAAAGAAGGCCACAAACACCTTGATCCCTGCAACCCTAGCAGCTCCTCACCCCATCTCTCCATGGAAAGAAAAATCAAGTAAAAGCCTGACTTCACATTTAAAACTTCTGCTTTCCTAGAGTTAGGGATGTCAAAATCACATAATGGAGCATAAAAACTGAACCTGCCCCACCCGGCTTCTCCGGTCACCGATCACCGGTGGTGGAGAGCAGGGAAGAGGTAGCCACTGGTGGCCGCCTCTTTCCTGCCCTGCCCGGCTTCTCTGATCACCAGCAGGGGGGGTGGGCAAAGGCGGCCCCGGTTCTCCGATCACGGGCCAGGGGGCAGGACAAAGGCGGCCCCCAGGGGCCTGGCTCTTGCCTGCTGCCTGGGTTTCCGATCACAGTCAGCGGCAGGCAGCTTCTTCTGTCCTTCCCCTTTCACCTCCCAGCATTGCGCCTACATATGCCAATTAACCACCATCTTTGTTGGCATTTAATTTGCATATAGCCCTGATTAGCCAATGGGAAGCATAGCGAAGGTACGGTCAATTACCATGTTTGTCTATTATTAGAATATATATATATTTCTTTCTTTCTTTCTTTTTTTCTTCTCTCCCTCACTTTCTTTCTTTATTCAAATGTCTTCCAACATAAAGATAAGGCTACCTTTCATGAGAGTTCTTCCTGAGAAACTCCAGTTTCAGAAATAATTAATATTAGTTACATACATTTATCATGTTTCCTTACTACTTTTATTTATATTTAAAAGGTATGAAAAGCATAAGACCAGGAGGTTACAGAAGTGATAACTTTTTGATTATATGCTATTTAACAAAGAGGGAATATGCTAATTGACCCTCATGCTGTTGCAAAGATGGCTGCACCCATAGCCAATAAGGAGGAAATATGCTAATTGACTGTCCCCGCTTAAAGATGGCGGTGTCCACGGCCAATAAGGAGGGAAAATGCTAACTGACTACCACACCCTCAAAGATGGCAGCGCCTGCAGCCACAAGATGGCGCCGCCCTGTCCCTTCAGCCCTGCCCCTTGGCAGGCCCAGCCACTCTACACAACTGCCTCTGGAGTCCCCCAGTCCCCTCATCCCCCCCAGCTGCCCAGGGCCAGCCTGAGGAGCAGACAAGCCTCAGATGGCAGCTGCCCACCCACCCAGGGCCACCCGGGACTCAGGTAATCAGGGCCAGCCAAGGCTTGCACGGCCGACAGTGGCAGCTGCAGAGGTGTGATGGGGCGTCGCCTTCCCCTGATCGCCGGGTCGCCTCCTGCCCCTGAGGGCTCCCATACTGTGAGGGGGGCAGGCCAGGCTGAGGGATCCCCCTCAAGTGTATGAATTTTCATGCACCAGGCCTCTAGTACGTCTATCTCCTCTAATCCAGCCGTGGGCAAACTATGGCCCGCAGGCCAGATCCGGCCCGTTTGAAATGAATAAAACTATTGAAAAAAAAGACTGTACCCTTTTATATAATGATGTTTACTTTGAATTTATATTAGTTCACACAAACACTCCATCCATGCTTTTGTTCCGGCCCTCCGGTCCAGTTTAAGAACCCATTGTGGCCCTCCAGTCAAAAAGTTTGCCCACCCCTGCTCTAATCACTCCATCACATTTTTTAAAAACTTAGAATATACTTATGTTTTCCAAATGAAACAAATGGATGGATAATATCGTGGATTCTTTTTGTTGTATACACCTAAGGCTCAAAATTCCATAAAATGCAAAGTTGTGATTTAAACACTATCACTGTCTTTTGCACTAAATTTAGGGTAACTATACACTTGCTGTTGGAATTTTTCTTTCCTCAGCCACACCCTGTCCCATGTAAAATTACAGGAACAAAGGGTGGGAAAATGAGCTGAAACCCTGATGTTTAAAATGTTTGGATGTTGCTAAGGCTGAATTTTTCAGACCAACCAATGGGAAGTTAGCAGGGCACATACTAACCTCTAGACAAAGAAGCTTCTGCAGCAACCTGCTTAAGTCCCCTCCCTGCAGCAGGGAGCTTTTTTGTAATAAAACTTTGCTTCACTCATCTCTTTGTCCCTGAACTCATTCTTCACTTTGCGAGACAACAAACTTGGACCCCAACAGAAAATTGCTATCAAAAGGATCTGAAATTAAAGGTTAAGAGACTCAGCCAAGAACAAGTTTGCTGGGCAGCATGACTGAAATACACATGTGAAACTCTTGGATCTTCCTGTTTGTTTTCACCCACCCTCCAAATGTACTTGCATAAATTTTTCTTTCACAGAAGGCGGTTCAGAGTATCCTTTCAAAACTCAAAGATTGTGTGGCAACAGCTCATTCACACTATATGTTCTGTTGATACCTCACCAATGTCCTCTATTTGAACTGAGGTTGAGCACACAGACAGATTCCAAATAAATGGGGATTTCACTAGTTTCACTGGTTTGGCCAAAGTTCTTAGCACCAGTTGTGCACTTTAATCTGGCACTATGGTTCAGTTCCCATATTCACCAAAGATGAAAATCCCATCATTACCTAAGAAGAAAATCATCTTGACACATAGTACATATTTTCAGCAGACCATTTATATGAACTAGAGCCAATATACACATTAAAATCTCCTAATAAGTTGCCCATCCTCTTGTTTAGCAAAATGGCTTCATCTCTGGGGGAAATAGAGAATAGATTTTGCAGAAGAATAAGAAGTATTGGTAACCAAATAAATTCTACAGAAGAGAGAACTAGAGAAGTCACAAGTCTAAAATAGTTTTTAAAATGAATCTTATCAAGGAAAGAACAGTAGAGCATTCTTCATCAGGAAAATAGGAGAACAGATAAAGGAATTCATTGGACTACCTGTAGAGTTTAAATAAAGCAAAAAAAATTAGCTCTTTAAAAATAAATATATTTATATGTACATCTGTATTGGCATAGTTGTCTGTCTAGCTATAAAAATTGGGGTTGTTTCCACAAGGCTAATTTGAGCAAAGTTTCCCCAAGGTTTATCTGAGAATGGTTTACTAATATTTATCCCATGATCAATGTGATCTTGACATAATTAACCTAATCAATGACCAGCTAACCATTGAAGAAAGAGGCTTAGGAATATTATACAGTGACATTTATTAGGGAATATTAACTAATATGCTTTTTTGTGACTTCCTGTTCACATGTGACCAATACCAACTTGAACTTCAATTGTCCCAAAGAGAAGAAGCAGCAAAAATAAAATTGACCTCTTGGTGGATCAAACAGGTTCCCAGCAAGAAATAAATATTTAAGAGTTTTATGAAGGAACTAGTTACAGAGATCTGGGTAGGGTTAGTGAAACTAACAAAATATGTGAAAGCACCAGGGATAACTATGGGAAGACCTGATGAGCTCTAGTCTCATTACTCATTATTTTCCTCTGCAAGGGTAGTGACTGGGGTTATTGGTACCCAGAAGGGGGGTGGCCATGCATAGGTGTCACTGCTAGAATTGTGACCTGGCAGGGACTAAGCAAGAAAAAGAATCACCCTAACAGTTTTCTCCTATGAACTTCCAGTCTTTTGTACACGCAGTCCATGGCCGAACCCAGTGGGAAGCCAGAAGGCATGGAAGGAAAGACAGGTGTTGCAATTTGTAGAAGACAACTTTCTGGGGCAAAGATTTCTACAGATAGTCTTTCAGGAGGGGCAAATGAAGAATAAACAGCATCCTGGCTTTTAAATTCTACAACTTCTGTTTAAAATGTAATTCAGACTTCAACTTCTGGGCAAATGAGTAGACATACTCTTCTCTATTCCTGCCCAAAAGTACAATTTTAAAGACTGAACACATTATGCACACGCGCACACATACACACACATACACACACACACACACACACACACACACACACACTGAAAGGTTGAGAGAAGAATGGAATTCAAGACACAAGAAATTCCAAATTTTCTTAGCCAAGCTCTTTTATAAATGTCTTAACAATAGTCCGTAAAGAAAGGCAAAGTTGCATCAAAACTGTGTCACTGTTTTGTGTAACTAGCTTATTTGGTAAGGTTGAATTTATTAGTAAGTCTGAGTGCATTTTTTATTTTCCTCCCAATCTCTGAGTGGTAACAATGCAACATCTTGAACATATCCAATATCATTCGGTAGGGTAATTTTATAGGATTTTTTAGTAGTAAAAAATCCAGTTTAATTTCATTTAAAACTTTAATTTCATGCTTTATTTATATCCTTTCCACCACTCTGAGATGGTAGAGCTTACAGAGATATAGTGGACTAATACTGTGCTCTATGTTTTTACTTATTTTCCCAATCCAGCTCTTTGGGGTAGAAGAGACAGTAATCTAACCTTTCATTCTTCTCCCCCTTCTTCCATCTTGGAACAATTCCTCCAGTTTTAAGGGAAGGAGCGAGGGACAGAAGACAACACACATACTGAGTGAGGGGTAGGCATGCCTGCTTGCAGCCTCTGCAGATGATCAATGCCACTGTTTACCTCTAGACATTAGATTGTGTATCTCTTAGCCAAGTCAGTAGCTTCCTTGATAGTACTATGGTTCATACCTTGCCCCTCACCTTCTATGTTCTACATAGAGTCATAAGAAATACTAGTAGAGAAATCATCCTCTCTGCCATCTCAATGAAAGGGTCAGATGAGTGGGTTGTTATTGTTGTTGGTGGTGGGGATTCCTTTTCTTCTCAGAAACAACACACACGAGCATTCCCCATTCCTCTGTGTATGGCTAACCACACAAGCCTTCAGCTTTTTAGAGCTCTAAAAATGAGACACAGGCCCACATCTGTATGTTCATGTACTCCTGAAAATTGCGAGGGCATACATGCCAAGCTCTCTTTAGAATTTTCTCCCTATGACTCATTCTAATACCAACATAGGAAATCAATCTGGGGAAAGGGAGGCCAGTGCATGCAGATACACTCTGTTTCCAGAGTGATACCTTTGAAGTTTCTCATATTTGGTTTGGAGAAATGCAGCAGTTCTTGCATAAACATTGACCTCTTTGTGACTCTAAAGCCTCCATCTCCCTTCTTTAGCAGATAAATTGGAGAAAAAGAAGAAGGATCTTGGAGAAGGAATGAAGAGAAAGGATGCTAAAGTGAAAGTTGGTATACCAGGGCAGAGCCAGCTGCCTCTGAGTAGGATCTGAGGAACATGTCCAGTGCCAGTTATTGGCAGATCTTTTTAGAAAGTGAAGTATTTAATGTCTCTCTGATTCCAGTTTTGGGACCGAGGCACTAACTCATTTTTACAGGGAAAATTCCCCTTACCCTCCTTTCATATCAGATCTATCTAAATTTTAGAAGCAGAAAACACGATTATATACTCCTATGTTATGACTCCTCCCTCCAATTAATGACCTCTTCCCAACCCAAAGGGAGCTGCCCACTCTACTCCTCAATAATCTCACCTGATGTTCTGAATTGCTTTTGTTAACTTATTTTGGAGCTGATCTATATTATACTGTTTAAAGATCAAAGTACCTGGGGCCTTTGTGAATGATGTCTGGGGACTTCACAGGTAACTTAATTTTTAAATGTGTGCTTCTTTGAGTGAGTGGATAGAAATAAGCTCAGTCTTAAATAAAGCTCTTACCAAAGAAATGAAAGAAAAGACTATGTAAATTGATGTATTTCTTTGGCATTAATTTTTCTTTTCTTTCATTCTCCACCCCCCCCCCCGCCCCCCTTCCCATTATCTCAAATATTTCTTCTGTCACATTTTCTCTCTTCTTTCCTCCTAGGACTATTATTATTTCATTCCAACTGGAGGAAAAGAAAGAGAAAGAAGTATACAGTATATCCCACGAGTCTTTTATGCTCTTTTCTGTATTCTCTATTTTAAAATCCTTGAAAGCTAAAAATAATTTCTGGATTTGCTTCTATTATTTGTTTTTCCTTTGATTTTTTGGTCATAAATTATTATTATGTTCAAAAATAAAGAGGAAAAGGTGAATAATATAATAGTAAAGGCGTATTTTACAAAAGTATCCAAATCCATAAAAATCAAATGAAATTCTAGAACTGAAATATATACTATCTGAAATTGAGAAATCAATATAATTGCATGACAATAAATCAGACATAGTTAAGGATAATATATGCAACATATGTACACAGAAAATCCTCAACTGGTGCTTAGAATGAGCAATATACTCCTAACTAACCTATGATCGAAGAAAAACAGAAACAAAACAGAAATTAGAAACTATTATACAACGAAAAAAGAAATAAAACAGAAATTAGAAAATATTATACTGACAGTAGATAAAGGTTGATATGTAAAACTGTAAGATGTAGTGAAGCTTAAAATGCATATATTAGAGGAAAAACTTCAGTTTTTAGAAACTTGAAAACAAAAACAAACAAGTAAAAAGTCAGCAAATTAAAATAAAAAAGGAATGATTTAAGTAGGAGTAGAAATCGATTAGATATATTTATTTATATATCTTCAAATACTCCTTAAACAAAATTAAGGAATCTAAAAGTTCTTTCCCTGGAGAGATTAATAAAATTGATAAACCTCTAAAAAAACAGTATGAAAGAGAAGAGAGAGAGGAAACACAAATTATGAATATCAGAACTAAGAGAGGAACATTATTACAGATCTTATAGGAACAAAAACAATTAATTATAAATACTGTGAATAATTTCATGCCAATAAAGTTGACAGTTAAGATGAAATAGACAAATTCCTTGAAGAATACAAATTACCAAAACTCATACAATAAAATATGGGGGAAAAAACCATGAGTGTGTCTATAACTACTTAAGAAGTAGAGTTTGTTTGTTATCTAAAACCTCATACAAAGAGGCTCAAGGCCAGAAGGATGGATGGGTGAATGTTTCCAAACATTTAAGCATGAAATAGTATCAATCTTTTGCAAATGCCTTCAGAGAAAATAAAATAAAAAGAAAATAGTTCCCAATTTGTTTTAAGATATCAGCAAAATCTTGATACAAAAATCTGGCAAAGACATTACAAGAATGGAAAATTACAGATCAATCTCTCCCATAAGCATTGCGAGATAAGATTATCATAGATGCAAATATTGGCACATTAAATCCAATTGTAAATATATCTGATAATAATCACGATGATATTGAGTATAACCTTCAGTTATCAAACTATAATTTAAGATTCAGAAATCAAACTATTTTATTGGCATATTAACAGAAAACAGGAGGGCAATCATTTTATCATGTCTATGGATTCAGCAAAAGCATTTGTAAAATTCAACTACTCATTCATAAATTGAAATAGTTTTTTAAAATCTAGGACTAGCAAAGAATTTCCTTAATGTGATAAAACATATTTACAGAAAACCAACAGTAAACATGAGTGAAATAAAATATTCTTTCTAAGTTACAACAAAGATTACAGTGTCACCATGATTTTTAACTCTGTACTGCCTGGAATAGCCAATTAAATAAGGCAAGATAGATTAGATAGATAGATGATAGATAGATAGATAGATAGATAGATAGATGATAGACAATAGAAAAAATACAAAATCTTATTATTTATAAAAGAAATATTTTTATACTTGCAAAATATGAATTTATTTATTATAAGCTATTGGATTAATAAATTTAGCAAGAAAACTGGCTATAAGATCAATATCTATAATAATAAAAGTGCAATATGCTAATTAGACCAGAGAGCCGAACAACTTTCTGGACGTACTTCCGGATGAAGCTGCCCCGGCGGGGGTTGAGGCAGAGGTGGTTAGGGGTGATCAGGCAGGTAAGCAGAGTGTTTAGGGGCAATGAGGCAGGCATGCAGAGTGGTTAGGGGTGATCAGGCAGGCAGGTAGAGTGGTTAGGAGTGATCAGGCAGGCAGGCAGAGTGGTTAGGGGCAATCAGGCAGGCAGGCAGGCAGGCGAGCAGTTAGGAGCCAGTGGTCCCAGATTGCAAGAAGGATGTCCGACTGCCGGTTTAGGCCCTATCCCGCAGTCGAACATACCCCGAGGGGTCCCGGATTGCGAGAGGTGCAGGCTGGGCTGAGGGACCCTTCCCCCCCACCCACTCCCCATGCATGAATTTCATGCACGGGGCCTCTAATATAAAAATCATTGCATTAATTCATCAGCAACAAAAAATAAAAAATGAATTTTTAAACGACATCATTTACAAAAAAACAAACTTGTAAAATTTCTGGGAATAAGTCCAATGAAAGGTGAACATGACATCTGCACTGAAAGCTATAAAACATTACTGAGAGATTGAAGAACATCTGAACAAGTGAAAGAATATAATCATAAATTGTATTGCTCAGTATCATAAAAATGTCAGTTCTCTCTAAATTTATCTATAAATTCAATATAATCCAAAAAATCTGTTTTTAAGTGGATATTAAAAACTGATTGTAAAATTCATGTGAAAATACAACTGAGCTACACTATTGACAATACTGAAGAACAATAAAGTTATGATAATTAAGGCAGTGGTTACTACATCAAAGATAGAAAAACAGAATGGTAGTAGAAAACAGAGAATCCAGAAACAGACCCACACATATAGTCACTCAATTACGTCAAAGATAGAATTGCAGTTCAAATTATAAAGAAAGTATTTTCAATAAATGGTGCTAGGTCAAGAGTCTATCCATATGAGAAAAAATAAATCTTGACTTTAACTTCATTACAAAAATAAATTCTAGATTAATTATAGAAGTAAAATAATATTTTAATTTTTTTTAATTTTTTAAAGATCTTCAACAGAGGATATTTTTTCCATTGATTTTTTTAGAGATAGTGGAAGAGAGAGGGAAAGACAGAGAGAAACACATTGATTGGTTGCTTCCTACAGGAGCCCAACCAGGCCCAGGGCCAGGCATGAGCCTGCAACCGAGGTACCTGTCCTTAACTGGAATCAAACCCGGGACCCTTCGGTCCACAGGCTGAAGCTCTATCCACTTAGCAAAACCAGCTAGAGAAATAATATTTTTAGAAGGAAACAGGAGAACCAGTCCATGATTTTGGTTTCAGCTAATTTGTCTTAAAGCACTAACCATAAAATAAAGCATTGATAACTTGTTAGGAGAAAGACGTAATCATCAAAATAGAATTGAGAGACTCAAAAAGCAAGCTAGTAGCATAAACTTTGGTGTATTTCTACAACAAAATACTACAAATAAATGAAATGAGTAAATTTCACAACATAATGTTGAATTAAAGACACCAGACACAAAATAACAAGATTTCATTTAGATAAGGTTAAAGAAATGAAATCACCCCTGTTGTTAAAATAAGGATAGTGATTCTCTTTGGAATATAAGAATGGGCTCAGTGACTGGAAATACCAGGTGGGCTCAGGAAGTTCTGCTTTCTTGACCCATGTGATGTTATATGCAGGGTGTCGGGAATATTTCTTTAACATGTACATTTCCAATTTGCTTACTCTTCTGGATTTATAAATGCTAATTTAAAAATTCCTATGGCACTCTGTGTGAACATTCCATTTATTCAGTCATTGTCATCTGTTTGCTTATTTATTCAACAAATACACAAGTGCTTACCATGTATCAGGGAATATGCTGGCTGCTGTAGTTAACGGCAAGTGCATGGCACATTAAATGATTAAGAGAAAATTATGTGAAGAATAATTAAATTTAAATTATGTTAGGAATTAAGAAATTAAATGAAGCAGAAAACCTGTAACTGTAATAAACGGTAGGAAGGTAAAGTTCATGGTGCTGTGTTTATAAAAGAGGATCTCCCTTTAGGAATGTCAGGAAGAATTGCTTTGAGCAGTGATAATTAAACTGCAATCTGACAAATGAGTAGGTTGACAAACGAATGAGCTGAGGAACCAGTATCTTTAAACATTCAGTAAAGGAGGTGAGGTGCTAAGGAGAAAGAGGTATAATCTGTGACTGAAGGTAGGTAAGGTCAGATTTGTGTATTTTCCTTTAGGATTTTGGTCTTAACCATGAGAGCAATGGGGAGCAAATGATGCTTTGTAGAAGAGTGTTGCATAATCTGATTTTCATTTCCAGTAAATTATTCTATTCCTCTGAATAGAATGAGGCTGAGAACAGATGGGAAAAGTCATTTTAGGAGGCTAACGCTGTAATGCAGGATTAATACTATGGTGGTGGTAGAAGTGGAGAGAAATGGGAAGATTTGGGATCTATTTGGTAGGTAACATTGGCAGGATTTGATGATATATTGGATCTGGAGGGGTTGGGGAGGTTGATGGAAGCACCAAAGATAAATCCCAGATTTCTGACTAGTAGAAATAGAAGTCTGGAGATTCATTCACTGAGAGAGGGAACATTAACATTTGATTTACATTTGAGGGGACAATCAGGAATTTCTTTGGGAATGTGCAGTGTGAGATGCCTTTCAGACATAAAAGTAGAAATGTCCAGAGATCAGCTATGTTTAGAAATTCGGAGCTCAGATAAATTTTCTGACAATAATAAAATCTAGCATAGAGTTTTTTACTTGCCAATCACTGTTCTATGTGCTTTCCATATCTAAACTCATTTATTCTGCAACAGAACCCCATGGCATTGCTATTATTATCTTTATTTTTCAGATGAGAGAATAGAGGTACAGAAGTGACCTTACCTGTACACAGCAAGTATCTGGCGCTATTCAAACACATAGCTCTAGAACCCTCGGAAACTCAGTCTATAAAACTGTTCAAAAGATTTTCCAAAAAAAAAAGGCTCCTCATTTTACATGGAACAATAAATTGTCCTCATTTGCAACTAATCTTTGATTGGAATTTCTGGACCATGTTGAGATCTCTGAGGCCATTTCTTTGAAAGCAGCAGCTGCCATGAGATTTCTTGGGGATTTCTTCCCCTCCAATTTGCTGCATAATGGATGCCATTCAGTTATCAAAAGTCATGTCTCCATTGAGAAAAAAGAAATGCTCTAGTTTACTATGCATCTTGCACTGATGTTAGCTAAAGCAAGTTTCTTTCTGCCGTCAAAATGAAGGCCACTAGTCACTCATTTCAACTTGACTTGAGGCTTTTCAAGTGTCTATTTTAATTTGAAACACATTTCTGAATGTTACTGATATTCCATTCATGTTTTGAGTTCTATAAAAGGTTTGAAATTTTAAAACTGCTATGAAGCATTAGTTCTTCTGAAGTACAATCTGAAAGGCCAGCAGGGGTCAGAGGAAAGGATTCTGTGGGCTCCTCTCTGCAGGATTTTAAAGCTATCTGATATCTGAAACGTTGGAGGATCTTTTAGCCAGAATGAAATCAATGCACATGACACAAAATGATAGTCAAAGTTTCTATAACATCCTTATGGGGAAAAATATGATATAGCCCTATTTTTAAAATTCTTTATGGAGGTCATATCACAGACATATTGTGTTATGTATCTTATATTATGAATAAAAATGGAATTTTAAAGGACTGTGCAATAGTTTTCCTGAATATGCCACTGACATAGAAAACTCAAATTTGAAGCAAAATTAATAATCCTCACTCTGAACATATTATTTATTACCCCTACAAATAAATAATATAATGCATGTATGTGTCTATATATGTATTTAAGTAGACAACATCCTTTTAATTACCCACACTGAGAATGTTAGAATTTTGTTGTTGTTATCTTTCTTGGTCCCATTTCCAATATCATAATTCAAATATTTTAGTCTTTATTAATATGTATAATATTTTGTCATATTTATTTCCTCTGTCATTGCTATAGTTTAGGCATTCATTATCTCCTACAAATAAAATATATTTATTGCAATTAGATTGGAAAACAATGCATTTGCTTCTTAGAACATTTGGAAAACACATAAAAGAGGCAAATAAAACTGTTTCCCATGACCAAAAAATAAACACAGGTATAATAATGCTTTATTCTCTTTTAGGCATGTGTATGCGTATTAATATTTTAATGACTGCATAGTACTGCAGATGTCTGAATATTTTCTTTGAAAAGAACAACAGGAGGAGAGTTAAAAGGAGAAGAATATAATAAAGTAGTTAATAATCCTACCAAATTCTTCTTCTTCAAGGAATGCAGATATAAGACATAAACATAGATGTAGAAAAATGTGTCTGTACAATATTATCCATTTTAGCAACATTAACAATAGGTGATAATTAGAAATAATCCAAGTGTTTTATAATAGGGGAATGGTTAAATAAATGTTGACATGCCCATATTATGTGATTTACTTCCCAGAAAAGAATATTGAAAGGAGTGAATTTATTATGCATTTCTGCTACTAGTATACATCTTTTGTTTTCAGAATAATGTATTTAATTAATCTTGAGTTACTTTTAATACTCATTATGAGGCAAGAGTAAATTAAATTACAAACACAAAGATAAGTACAGAAAGTCTCACTGGGACTAATTAACTAAATTATAAATAAAAACAGTATCTTTGAAGCCTGATATTCCACAATTTTAGGCCAGTTTCTTTATTGATTTCCCATTTGCCACTCTAACTTGAGAGAAATATTAAACTATATTCAATATGCATTACATATTCATCATCTACTGATAACTTGGTGCCTAATATCATTGTCAAAACTTAATGCTAAGAGTTTTTTTTGTGGTTAAATTAAAAACACATAAATTCTGAAGTTCTGAGGATAAGAGGTTATAAAATGTAAGCCAAAATTTGCATAACCAATTGTGTATGCATGCATACAGTAATTAGTTCACAAGCAGTTATTCCTATGCTTTTTCACTGTCTAGACAAAGCTTAAGATTTTATTGACTTCTAAAAAATTGGTATTAGTTGAGAGTAGAAAATGAAGATGCCACAAAAAGTTATTTGTTAATGAATATTTAATACTATGGAGATTGCAAGGTTAAAATAATTACTAAGATATCATCCATATGCTTAAAAAACATCTGGTCTAGGGTGGGAGACAGATACATTAACCAATAATGTGCTATAACAAAGCTAAGTACTAGGGTTAAAGGTAAGCTTAAAGGTTAGGGGAACACAGAGAAGAGAAGAATCAGCTCTATCTTCCTTGGGAATATATGGGGGATGGGTGGAGCATAAGCTACATTTTATGAAGTGTAGTAAAGGGAGAAAAGGCATTCCAGGAAAGGAAACTTCCCAGGCAAAGGCAAGGAGCTTAAGTGAGTATGTGGTATTAGAACAAATCTGAAAAGTTAGGTTCACCCAGAACTTGAACTGTGTGGTGTAATGGGAATGGCCAGAGATGAGTCTATGAAGGTAGGCTTGAAGTAGATTATATGACACAGTTCAACATGTGAAGGGTTTGAGTTTTAGCCTACATTTAACTGCAGTTAGTGCGGATCCAAAAGAATATTGTCTTAACATATAAGTGGCATAATCTAATTGACATATTAAAATCAAAATTCTAGCACTATTAAGGAGACACAGACCAGTATCAACATATGTGAGTGAATAGTATACTGAATTCTTCCAACTCCAATCACCATGCAATTCTCTGGATGACCCTTTCATACCTTCTTTTCTCCCCTGATTTCGAATACTGATCAGCACTCCTAGACGAACAGAGAAATACAAACGTTCTGAAGCTCTACCTCCTACTTGAACTTGCACTCGTACCTCTATTTCTCTTCCACTTCTAGGGATACATTATCCACTGCTAACAAAGGAGCCTTCTACTCTGCACTGGATTTCATCTCCTCGGCCCCACTCTGACGCTTCCCTCTTCTTTAAGCATCATCAAATCATCCTTTACTTGATCTTTTCCATCAACACAAATGCTCTATTTCTCCCATTTTAAGATACAAAATCCTGCCCAGCCTGTGTTGCTCAGTGGTTGAGTGCCAAGCCATCAACCAAGAGGTCACCAGTTAAGGCACATACCTAGTTTGCAAGGCTTGATCCCCAGTAGGGAGTGTGCAGAAGGCAGCCAATCAATGATTCTCTCTCATCATTGATGTTTCTATTTATCTCTCCCTTCCTCTCTCTAAAAAATCAATAAAAACATATTTTAAAATCCTTTGAGCTTACTTCTTCCTCATCTCCCTCCTTCCCTTTAAAACAAAGTTTCTCAAAACTATTGTCTATACTAAAAGCCTACAATTTGTCTCCTCCCTGACATGAATCCATTCAATCAGGTTTTCTACCATTCCACTTATATGAAACTCTCTTGGCTATGTCATTTCTTACCTCAATCTGTGCTATTTTTCAGCAACATATCAGTTAATCATTCAGTGATATTTGAAAAACTTTCTTAACCTGGACTATCAGACTCCACTCTTTCCTAAGTGTACTGGCCACTCAGTGGCAGATCCTTCTCATTCTCCTTATTAGGTTTTCTTCATCTGCCTGACCTTTGAAATTTGGAATGCTTTGTGACTCAGTCCTTGAAAATTGTCTGTTTTCTATTTACATCCACTCTCTTGGTGTTATCGTTCAATCTCAAGGCATTAATTACTCTCTACATACCCAAAACACCCAAGTTCTTATCTCTTTAGGACAACAAAACCCTAAATCCAACTAACTACTCAATAGCTCCACATAGTTGTCTAAATGAAATGTCAAACTGAACAGGTACAAAATTAGAATTCTTGATCTTTCCCCCAATCCTTGCTCTAGTCATAATCTTTCCCATCTCACTTCATGGTAACGCCATCCAGTTTCTCAGGCTCTGAACTAAACTAAAAACCATTAATAACCTAAAATTACTCCTATATCCCACATTCAATTCATTAGCAAATATTATTAACTTCATCTTCAAAATACACACATAATCTGACCACCATCACCTCCTCACCACCTCCACTACTAAGACATTGGTGTTACCTGCCACCACTTAGTCTAATCACATACACACCCAACCCCCCACCATCGCTAGCTGAAATCACTGCAATTTTCTAACTGGCCTCCTTGCTTAGGACAGTGATCCCCTAAAGGTTATTCTCAAAAGAGCAAACAGAGTTTTACACTTCATGTAGTCAGGTCATATCTCTCTTCTGCTCAAAAATCTCCCAAGTCTTATCTCAGTCTAAGTAAATACCAAAGTTCTTAGAGTGGCCAACAATGTTGGCCATGTTGAGGGTTCCCTCAGACTTCATATTCGATTATGAAGATTCTTCCTCAAGAATCTGTTCTACCTTCACTGGCCTTTTACCTGTCCCCCCAATTTTCCAGGTGTGCTTCTGCCTCAGGCCCTTTGTACTCAATGCTCCTCCTACCACCAGGTCTGTTTCGGCAGGTATCTACAAAGCCCAACTCCTCACCTTCTTTAGAAGTTTAATCCAAGAGCATCTTCTCTAAGATATTTTCTTTGGATAATCTGTTCCTACCCACTCACCCTTTTAAACTTTTTTCCTGTTTTAATCATGTTAACAATACTTATAACCACCCAATAGTCTACTTATAGTACTTAATTTGTATCACTTATTTTTTTGTCTACCCTCCCTTCCCCACAATTGCAATGTAAGCTCCATGAAGGCAATAATTTTTGTCTGTTTTGAGTAATGCTTTGTTACCATTCCTGGAATGGTTTTAGAAAAATAATGGGAGTCTGATAAATATCTGCTTAATGGATGAATAAATGTACAACTGCAAAATAATAGAAATAAATATGAGTGAAAATTGAGAAAAATATAATGTATAAACTGTGGAAAAGAGATTAATCTTACTAATGTTGAGGAAATCTTACAAATCATTAAGGCAAAGACCAGTACACCAGTGGGAAAATAAATCCATGTTGGCCGAAAATTTAAAAAAAAAATCACTAGTAATTAAAATCTACAAAGTAAAATAATAATTATGCACAATATTACATTGCCAAAGATTTAAAAGAAATGCATGCCCAAAATAGATAAAACCTTATAAGAATGGAGCAATCTCTTTAAATGAAAGGAGCAAATATAAATTAGTTTGAAGTAGGGGAAACTGGAAATATGTAGCATGAAACATTTAAGAATGGGCATACTGTTCAAAGCAGAAAACTACTGCTTGAAACTTATTTTTTATTCATTTACTCATATATAAAGTATGTGGGCAGAATGGAGAGCATGGACAAGAAGTTCCCTTCCTCTATGATTCGCATGTTTAAGTGCTCAGTTAATCACTTGTCATAAAAAAATAATATAACACTGTATTTGGAAAACTGTTAGAAAAGAGAAATACTTAATACTTGGTACTAAAATGTCTATAATTAAGCATTTGATCTACTTTGGATGTCAGGAAAGATTTTCAAGAAAGAATAATTTTTAACTTCAAATTACATGATAAATAGCCTTAGAAGTCCAAGCAAGAGACAATGGTACCTAGATATGCTTTTTTTGACTCTCTATTAAGTGTCAGGCACTGTGCCAAGCATTTGGGCTAAATGATAAATAAGGCAGTTATAGCCCAGGCCCTCATGGTTTCCACATCTATTAGGGGGTAATTGTGGTGTGGGTGGAGCATGGCTACTGAGATAAAGAGAAGCAGGTAGTTATGAGATATATTTTGATGCATATGTTATGAGATATATAAGGGGCTTGACAATAGGTTTGGGTGAGTAAAGAAAAAGCAGGAATCCTAGATAGCTTTATTTATAATTTTTAACTTATCCCTAGGTGAAGAGGATGCCATTTACTAGGATAGAAAGACAGGTATTAGTAGAGGGGGAAATATCAGAGGTTCTATTTTAGACATGTCAATTTTGTGCCATCTGTGACACATTTAACTCAAGTTGACAGTTGTTTGTATACAAGACTAAAGCTAAGAAGAGAAGATCAGGTTGATTTGTAAGTCTGGAATGTGCTAGCATAGAAACTGTGTTTGAAGCCATAATGCTGACTAAGAAAATCTAAAGGGAAAAAACAGAAAAGTGAGGAAAAAACTAGAGAAGTAAACAGAAGCAAAGCCAAGAGAAGAAAAGTTATCATGAGAGATGGTGAGGAAATGAAAACAGTACAGAAAATAAAAGGGGACAGAAGAGAAAATTAAAGAGGAAGAGAATTAATAAGGCCCAGAAGGAATCGATACATTTTTCCTCTGACCAGCATAAATCCTATCTAATAAAGAGGAAATATGCTAATTGATCGCCCCACCCTCAAAGATGGCAGCAAAAACAGCCAATAAGGAGGGAATATGCTAATTGACCGCCTTGCCCTCAAAGATGGCGGTGCCCACAGCCACAAGATGGCAGCAACCAGTCCCCTCAGCACCGCCAGGGTGGCAGGTGTGCTTCACGTGCCTGCCTCCGGAGGTCCCCAGTCCCTTCAGCCCCCTCAGCCGCCCAGGGCTGCCCGAAGCTCAGGTAACCAGGGCCAAGGCTTGTGCTGCCGGCGGTGGCAGCAGCAGAGATGTGATGGGGCATTGCCTTCCCCTGAAGGCTGGGTCACCTCCTGCCCCTGAGGGCTCCCGGACTGTGAGAGGGGGCAGGCTGGGCTGAGGGACCCCCTCCAGTGCATGAATTTCCATGCACCACGCCTCTAGTAGTCAATAAAGAAAAGAGATAAAATGAGTGGCCAGAAGAGACAGGGTGATGGAAATCAAACTCCTACTGCCAAAATTGACCTTAAATGGAACAGCTTCTTTATTTTCAGAGGAGCATAGGCCAGTGGTGTGTGTGTGTGTGTGTGTGTGTGTGTGTGTGTGTGTAAGATTCTTCTTGGCAATGGAAATCACTCTTGGGGATTATCTACTATGCAAGGTAGGGCAAAAGTAGGTTTATAGTTGTGAGTAAATAAAATAAAAATTATTCTTGCATTATTATTCATTAATTATTGCATGATTTTCCATATGAACACTGTAAAGCTACATTTGTTCCACTCTGTATTCTCTTATATTGTGAGGAGCAGCCATCTGCTGAGATTCTGGAAGGAGGTGGGGAAAGATCTGGTGGTTTAAGGAAAATATTTAAAATAATTAATGTGTTAAGTGGAGAAGTATTGCCAAACAGAAGTTTGGGAGCCTATGTGATATAATTGATCATAAATCTTCATGAAGTCAATTTCTCTGCCATAGCTTTTCACTTGAAGACTTCTAGAATCAAGAAGGAGCAGAAACAAGGTAATAGCTGTTTAAGCTGGATTTCTGGCACTTAAGTGTGATGAATACATAGGACCAAACAGAATGATTTAAATTTTTTGTTAACAGTTACATTGAGTTATGGATTATGTGCACAAAGATTATATAACCAGCTTTGTTTATAAAAATGAAAAATTTTAATCTGTGGAAACATTCATCAATAAGAAATTAGTTTTTAGATCCATAGTATAAAAGATAATTACACAGCAATTCACAAAAATTATGATCTCTTTATTTATTGATATGGAAAGATGTCCAAGATATATGGTTAGGTAGAAAATTTAGGCTACCAAAGTGCATATAGAGAATTTTAAAAATTTATTTAAAAATAATTCTTTGATATAAAATGTGGGCAAGGAGGTACAGCAACTGGGACTTTTACGTATTACCAGTGAACGTATAAAGTATTATAATCATTTTGGAAACTCTTTGTCAGTGTTTATTTAAAAACATAATATATGCATAGCCCGAGAAACCAGACAGCAAATTCTGCTCATAAGCATACACCAAACAGAAACATGTCCTTAAGTTCCCTTAAGGCACGTGCTAGAATTTCACAGCTTCAAACTTGAAAGAACCGAATGGCAAAATGGTTAAAGTGTGATACATTCATATAAGCCAATTATATATATATCAATGAGAATAAACAAATTACAATGACAAGTAACAATATGAATATAGCTTACACACATAACTTTATACAAGACCAGCCAACACAAAAGAGCACATGTGTGTGATCCCATTTATATGAATATCAGAAACAGGAAAAACAAATCTATAGCTTTAAGAGCTGGAGAAGTTTGCTCTTAGTAGAGGGGGGTGATGATATAAGTACTTCTGGAGTCCAGAAATGTTCTTTCTCTCTCTAGAATACTTAGTTTGTTCACATTCTGTGTATATGCTATAACTTAATAACAATTATGCAAAGAATCTTCATGTATAGAAAAATATCTGGAAAGAAATATCTCAACATGTGAACAGTTATGATATCTGTATGGTAAGTCTGTTGGTGATTTCATTTTCTTTATATACTTTGTTCCATGTGGATTTTTATATTGCAAGTGTATTTTCAGAAAAACAATGTCATTCTTGGCTTTTTTAAAAAAGTGTTAAATGTGGTCTCAAGTGTACCCACTCTAAAACTATGTAGTTCATTTTCCGTCATCAGAGAAAAACACTACCTCTTCAAACACTTCTGGGAGACTAAAAAAAGAAAACTAATATCAATTCTTACTATTTCAATCAGTTGTCAGCATTTGACCTTAATAATTTAATTTCTAACATATTTAAAATTTATTCTAATAGTAAAAACAAATTGTTTGCCTATTTCTGGCATTAATTCTTAAATTGGGCAGGGACCATCTATTTAAACTAAGCTAATCTCCTTAAATTCTTTACTGTGAACTCATTTTTTAAAACACCTACTTATATTTCACCACTAATGGAATGGGAGAGGATGCTGCAGAAAATGCTCAATTATTATTAATCCCCTTTCCCATGCAAGTCATATCAATCTTGGTGCTTTTTCCCCTTCATAGCGCAATGGTCTATTTAACAAAATGCATGTGGTTAAGTTTGTTTCTCTAATAAAGCTCAAGAGGATGGAATTAAATTAGTTTAGGATAATTACTTATAATTAGATATTCTTAATGGAAACTGAGTAAGTCCTAAGTTATTCTAAAATCTTGCTTGCTTAAATCTGCAGCTCCACTGGCAACTCCCCACATGGAAACAAGAAAACTGCTTTCCAGTTCTCAAGGCAGATTCTATTTGCTTAGAAGACACTCCAAGGCATATTCAGAGAAAGTTTGTAAACAATTATTGATCATTAAACTAAAGTTTTAAAACCTTGAAATTTAGATTGTACAAAGATACCCATCCCTTAAACTCTCAAAAGAAGTGTGTGTGTGTGTGTGTGTGTGTGTGTGTGTGTGTGTGTGTGAGAGAGAGAGAGAGAGAGAGAGAGAGAGAGAGAGAGAGAGAGAGAGAGAGAGAGAGAGAAAGGTGGGGGGAGGAGAAGTGTCCACACTACACTAAATGTGACATATTTAAAAGGGTGATGAAGTGGAGGGGAAAGAAAATAAAGGACATACAGTCTCGGAGAGGATCAAGTGTGATTATCTGTTGTCTAATCAGTTAGACACATGGATGTGAGAGTCTCTTAAAAACACATCAGGTGTCTGTCCATATTTGTTGTTGGGCAGGGAAACTAGTCCTGGGTAATGGCCAGCTCCGTTGATGATATCTTGTGCACCCCAGAGTTCTACAAGCAATATGGTGTTCAGAGAGCCATGCCAAGGGAATCACATCTGTTTTGGATTGGAGATGTCTTCACACCAAGAGGGTGGAAGAGATAGCCAAAGACACAAGAGGCCAGCACTCCTATAAAATCACCAGGACTTTGATTTTTATCTTTCTCTCATCAAAACAACAGAGAGGTTAACTTCTCCAATTGACAGATGTGTAAAAAGGCTAGTGCAAGAAGAAACCTGGCATGCTTTATGAAACCCCGTGGCAGGAGAATGTTTTCATCCCTACCATGTGAAAAATTTAAGTTTAAATGACTTCCACATGGGGGACTGTGTTACCCCATATGAGACCCTGGCTTTTGTCTTCTTCATGCTGTTGCTGTCTAAATTGGATTTGTTCATTTGGTTAAACTCTTCTTGTGAATTCCAAATAATGGGTCCCTCTTGGTCCCAATACAATCAAATTTTTGATCAGATAACTCAAACTCTGAGAGGAAAAGTAAATTGCATCAGAATGGAACACTCCAGGGATTCTGTTTGACTTAAGTTCTGAGACTACACTTGTTTAAATGTCTTATGAGTATCTGCCTGCCATTAGAGAGCACAGACATGAGAGAAAGAAAATAATGAGATATCAGCTAATATTACCAGGATGTAGCAATGCCTATTCTTTGGACCACAGTTAATTTCTTTTGGGTTTAATACATAGACTGAGTTTCTGGTGCATCTACTATCATTTGAGGAAAAATGAAACTATAAATCACATACTAATATCATATTTAAATTATGCCTAAATAATAGAAATCAGTGAGGGGAGTGAAGGAGGTGTGAAAGCATCATTCTAACATTACTTGAATATCAGTCACATGTACTTACTTTAGCTGCAAAATAGATATCAATCTCCCCCTTTTTCAGAGAAGGTCATTAGACAGAGATATGAACTAATTTGTCCAATGTTATAGAGATAAAAAGTAATGGAGGAAAGTTTAAATGATGATCCTGTTTTGCCCAGCTGGCATGGCTCAGTGACTGAGCATTGACCTAAAAACCAGGAAGTCATGGTTTGATTCCCAGTCAGGGCACATGTCTGGGTTGCAGGCTCAATCCCCAGTGTAAGGCGTAGATGAAGCAGCCAATCAATGATTCTGTCATCATTGATGTTTCTATCTCTTTCTCCCTCTCCCTTTCTCTCTGAAATCAATAAAACATATTTTAAAAAAATAAAAATAATAAATTATGATCCTGTTTCAAAGCCCACATTCTTGCCTTATACCATCCCAGAGAAACCTGTATCCTGGAATCACAGTATATGAATTTTTCAAAATTTGCCCACACATTCTTTGATACTTCTTTAGTCAAAGGGAGGGGGTCTTTGTTCTCTCCCTTGAATCTGTCCCTACCCCAGTGATGCATTTGTATCTGAATAGACTACAGCAGAACTGATGCTACATGGCTTGCAAGAGTTGTCCAAAGAAGACCCTGTGCTTTCCACCCAGTTCTTTGGTCTGCTAACTCTGATGAAAACTAGCCACCATGAAAAAGTCTGACTGCTCTGCTATTACTATGTTGGCAACGACACATGTAGGTGCCCTGGTCAAGAGTCTAGCTAAGTTACAAGCCAACAGCAGTGTCAATTGCCAGCCATGTGACTGAGCCATCTAATCCAGTTAAGCTTTCGGGTAAACAGCCCTAGAGGATAACTAACTTAGCTTAGACATGAAGGATGCCATGAAAGATTAGCTTAGTCAAGGCTTTTCTGAATTTCTGAACCATACAATCATGAGCAAAATAAAATAGCTGCTATTTGATGATACTGAGTTTGGGGATAATTATTACACAGTAGTAATCACTGAAACAAAAGATCAGATTAAAAACATGAAGTGAAGCATCCGCAGAAGGTATCGGGGGTGGGTTGTTCCTCTTAGTCTTTATTCATCTTCATTAGTCCATAAGCAGAACTCAACATAGCACAGGGAATATGAGCATGCACATTAGTTAGACAAACCTGCATACCTCCCAACATTGCCTAGTGTGGCTTATTAGCCTTACTAGCTCTAGAGTGGCTTAAGGTACTAAAATTTTTTGAGACTCTTCTCTATAATGAAGGAAATAATAGTGTATTACTTAGAGAATTAATCTGGTTATCTGTTCCAAAGAAATAGAAACAATAGGAAATATATTCATATAATTATATAATTATTTCTCTCTCTCTCTCTCTCTCACTCTCTAATGTACAGTGTGTTCTAAAAATGAATACACACTTTAACAGCTGATAGCACAATTTCGAAAATGAAATGTATTTTAATAAGCTCTGTATTTATAATTATTCAAAGTGTCTATATACATTTTTGGGACATCCTACATATATATGATTTATCATAAGAAATTGACTCATAAAGGTCACCCACATTAGGGAGAGCAATCTGCATTATTCAGTCTACAGGTAAAATTGTTGTTCTCATCCAAAAACACCCTCATAGGCACACCCAGACTAATGTTTGACCAAAATCTCAGCACCCAATGGCCCAGTAAAGTTGACAAATAAAAGTAATCATCACAAGTTTACCCTTTGTCAACTGGGCACTCATATGTAGCTCCTAAAATGACACTTAATCTCCAAATATAGACAATAACAAGGTCATAGCCCCACTTAGAAAGATGCAATTGTCCCACATGCAACCAAAATCACAGTAACTCTCCCCAGAGGAGGTAAAGTCCTTGAGTGATGTTCACTGTTCTTGATATCCTATGACTTAAATACTATATTGTCAAATTAACAATATTTAAATATTATATTAAGTCAATACATCTTTATGTTGCATAAGAAATCAGAGAGAAGAAAATAAAGATATCTATATACACACAAACATATTCATAGCAAAATAGGGAAGAAATGCTCATGACAATTACAGTCCTCCTTTCTGTAACTGGTAACTTGGTCACAGCTGTTCTTTATAACTAACTACCTTCTTCTACTGCCCATTCAGTATTCCCTTTGTCTTCTGAAAACATCTTAGCTGGTATTTTACCTGTTGGAGGGAACCCACACTTTAATTCATTTTTCAGACATATGACTACCACAACAGGTTCAGTATTTTTTTAAAAAATATGTTTTTATGGATTTTTAGAGAGTGAGAGAGGAAGGGAGAGTGATAGAGAGGTAGAAAAATTGATGAGAGAAAAATATCATTGATCAACTGCCTCCTGCATGCCTTTTACTGGGGATCAAGCATGCAACCTGGGCACGTGCCCTGACCAGGAATCAAATCAATGACCTACTGGTTCTTGGGTCAATGCTCAACCACTGAACCACACTGGCCAGGCCACACTTTCATTCTTGAAGGGTCTGGGCCATTAGCAGTCCTGCCTAGATTTAATGTTGTGCCTTTCAACTGAAGTTAATCACATGGCATATTAATACTAATAGACATTGTTAAGGGATCTCCTGTATTGCAGGCATTCTCTTTCTTATCTCTATTTGGAGAAGTAGTCCAATCAGGATTAATCAACGCAGTCAGCACAGTAACTCCCTTCTTTTGCCTGTTGGTTCAGAAGCAGTAGAAAACCAAGTGGCCTGGAGGCAGTCCTAACTTTGACTTCAATGGAATCCTTGTGTCTCCTGGTGAAAAGATTCCTTTCTCTGGAACTTAGACCTAAGGACAGCAGAGCATAAGGTCATGGCAACAGGAAGCAAACGTTTTACTAGTGGGTCACTACAGGGTAATAGTGAGTGGTGCCACCCCAATCTCCACTCCTTAATTCCAGGATCTGGTGTAACCTGGTGACCAGAGAAACAGTATCATATATTGGATGCTGATGAAAGCATATATGGCCTTCTGAAGAACATTGCTCTAGTCCAGCAAGGTTCTCCTAACTAGCTGGCACTGTGACTGAGTCTTCAAAAAGCCAATTCACTATTCTATATGGCCAGATTCTTTAGAATGGTGGAGACATGGTAAGACCTGTAAATTCTATGAGCTTCGGTCCTTGACCACATTTTATTTGCTATAAAGTTCCTTAATCAGAAGCAGTGCTGTGTGTATTACCATGATGATGGATAAGGCAGTCTGTAAGTCCACATATGGCAGAAGCATTGCTTGCAGGGAAGGCAAATTTGTATCCAGGGCATCTATTCATTAATAGCAAACACGGCCCCTTCCATTATGGAAGTGGTGCAGTGTAATCAACCTGCCACCAAGTAGCTGACTGAGCACCTTGAGAAATATTGCCATATCATCAATATCCAAGACTCAGCGTTGGTCTTTGCTGCTGGCAAGTCAGACACTCAGCAGTGGCTCTAGCCAGGTTAGCTTTGGTGGGTTGAAGTTCATGTTGCTGATTCCATGCATCACCTTTATGTCTGCTACTATGACCATTTTGCTCATGAACTCATTGAGCAATGACAGTGAAAGAGGCTAATTTTGGTATGCACACAACAGGTCATTTCTGGCCACTTGGTTATTAAAATCCTCTTCTATTGAGGTCTCCCACTGATGAGCATTCATATGAGATACAAATAATCTTCATTATCCCCATCCTGAGAGATCTATCCATATACTTATTCCCCAAATTTCCTTGTCACTACTTTCCAATCATGTTGTTTCCAAATCCCTGACCATCCAGCAAAACCATTGACCACAACATGCGAATTTGTATATAATCAGACACCTGACTAACCATTTCTTCTTCCAAGAAAAGTGAACAGTGAGGTTCATTGCTAGAGTTCTGCCCACTGGGAGGATTTTCCTTCACAAATGCCCTTCAGGAATGTCCCGGGGAGAGGTTATAATGCTGCAGATGTCCACTTTCTGGTAGTGCCGGCTAATCAAGCAGAACTATCTACAACCAGGACCAAATCTTCTGTTCCTCTGACAAGTGATCTTGGGAAACTCCCCATGAGGTCATAGGAGCAGTCTCAAAGAGAAAAGGTAGAGTAATAGGAGTGGAGACCATGGATATTTGGGCTACTAGTTCATGTAACTTACTTGTACTTAAGAGTCTGCTCTGGTACCATTTCATATATACCTCCTCTGTGTGATGATGGGTTGCTGCTGTGCACACACAATTTACAACTTGGTGGAATCAGACAACGCGCAGTTCATGTTAGGCAGCAGAGCCTACATGGTAACTTGGGGACTCATGGTCAAGTATGCAGTCTCTATTAACACCCCGTGTAAGGCCAAGAGCTGTTCTCAAAAGGAGAGGATGGCAGTGCTTTGCTCCAATCCTGACAGCCTTTGCTGAGATCCATCTTTAGAGGCCGGCCAAAGGCTCCAAACAGCATCCCTATTCCATTGGCTTCAAGCACCATTGGAACTACTGGGTCATATGGCCCAGCCTAATAGCCTGGATCTGTTGCCGGGCGTTGTCCTATTCTGGGTCCCACTCAAAATTAACAGCTTTTTTGGGTCATTTGGTAAATGGGCTGGAATAACACACCCAAGTGAGGAATAAGTTGCCTCCCAAAACTAATGTGGTCCACTAAGCATAATGCCTCTTTCTTATAGGAGGAGCCAGATGCTACAACTTATCATTCACCTTAAAGGCATATCTCAACATGTCCACATCACTGGTCCCCTAGAAATTTCACTGAGGTAGAAGACTTCTGAATTTTTGTAATATTATTTTCCCATCCTCTGAACATAAATGTTTTACAATAGTCTAGAACAGGGGTGGGCACACTTTTTGACTCGAGGGCCACAATGGGTTCTTAAACTGGACCGAAGGGCCGGAACAAAAGCATGGATGGAGTGTTTGTGTGAACTAATATAAATTCAAAGTAAACATCATTACATAAAAGGGTACGGTCTTTTATTTCAATAGTTTGTAGTTTGCCCACAGCTGGTCTAGAATAATTGCTACTTTTTGCTCACTGGGTCTTAGCAGCATAGTGACAGCAATATGATGGATCAGTGTGTCATCTTGTGGAAGGAGAAGGCAACCAGGATTTCTTTGAAATAAATTATGACATAGGACTAGAGAGCTGATGCACACCTGAAATAGGACAATGAAGGTATATTACTGGCATTGGTAGCTGAAAGCAAACTGCTTCTGGTGATCCTCACTGGCAGGAATGGAGACAAAGGCCTTTGCCAGATCACTAGCTGCATACCAGGGGCTGTATTAATTTGTCCAGTTTGTTTCAATGTAGCCATATCTGGAACAACAGTGGAAATTTTAGTCACCACCTGGTTAAGCTTACAACTCATTGTCATTCACCAAGATCCATTTCTCTTCTGCAAAGGCCAAAAGGCGAATTGGATAGGGATGTGGTGGTAATCACTACTTCTGTATCTGCCATGGCCTTGATAGTGGCAATCATCTCTGAAGTCGCTCCAGGAATGTGGTATTGTTTTTGGTTTGTTATTTTCCTAGATAGAGGTAGTTCTAGTGGCTTTTACTTGATCTTTCTCATCATAATAGTCCACACTCCACAGGTCAGGGGATCAGTGGGGGATTCTGGCATCTGTGTCTATTCCAGAACTGCGGGGAAAATCACAGGATGTGTTCGGGATTCACAGGGCCCATTGTGAGACACATCTGAGCTGAAACTCTATGGATCACCTGCGTGCCATCAGCCTCTAGTCTGGTGGACCACAGTGATGTGTTTGGTATCCTGAAATCAGTGTCAGTTCAGAACCAGTCTCTAAAATTAGTGTCAGCTCAGCAGTCTCTAAAATTTCTGATTACTTCCCTTTCCCCACCGCACAGTTACCCTGGTAAAAGACCATAGGTCCCTGTGGGGAAGGCTGGGGGAAAGATTATCAGTGAGGATTTTGGCAGTGCACTTGGGATCCTTCCTAAAGGGAAACCAGCTTCCCTTTCATTTTACACCCAGGCTGTAAACCGTCTCAAGTCTGGGAATTGATTGAAGGGCTTTTATGATTCAGGTAAGACTACTGTCCACTTGACGTAAAATGTTTCTGCTTAGATAGACCAAGAATTTGGTAGGTGTCCTATCTATTTTACATCTTCAAACATTATAATGAGCTAGCCAACGTCTGCATGAGTCAGAGTAGTCTCATTGCTGCTTTGACTGTTGACCTTTATGCTAACCACTCCCCCCTTGCCTTTGATGGTTGAATGCTGACCCTTGGCCCCTGCTACCCTGGGATACAACTACTCCTACTGCGTTTAGTTTCCCCAGCTCAGGTACTGCAGTTTCCACGGTAAGATCTGGCCTGCACATAAGAGTGAACACGGAGCTCTTCCAGGAGTCCCAGGTCTAGACTGAGGTAGAATTCAATCTGACTTGGAAACCTGAATCAGATTGTTGTAAGGTACCCCGCGAATCACACAAGGACGCCTCAAGAAGTCGAATTAAGGAGTCACATTTATTGCAAATCCGGGACTACCAGGGGGGATTTTGCTCTCCAAATCTTGCAGTCCTTTACCCATCCCCAACACCAGATTTACAGGCAAAAAGTCACAAAGGTATCAAATATATCTTTGGGTTTGGAATGAGGACCCTGGTTTGCACAAAGCAGTTACAGAAGCGAAACTGAGCCGATTAGTTATCTACAAATACTCATTACAGTTTTGGGTCTTCAGACCACTGAGTTGACAGAAACATATTATCTGGAGCCCTCGGGTCTTAGGACCACTGAGTCAACGGAAACACATTATCTGTGGCCACTGAGGCAATTTAGGATAATTGTGCTGTCCTGGTTCCCAGGTACAGAAGAATGTGCTTTATAAAACCAATATGACCACAACCAATGGGATATTCACATTACAATCAATAGGGTATTCAATCGAATGGGATGATTTATATAATTCAGAAAATCAAAATAACTTTTCTATTATTTTAGCAAGCAAATAAGTACAGAAGCCAAACAGCAGGGTTAAAGTTAAACTACAGTTTCTACCTGAGATGATTGCTACCATATTTCAATATAACTTGATTTAGTTTCTCAGCATAATTAGTATAAACTTACTTGCGCTTCCTCCTAGTAAGAATGACATTGTGGACTTGATATTGAAACATGCGTCAATGGCTAGATTTCCAAGCCTGGCTGGTTCCAATAGGGATAGCACAGATTAGGAATGTACACATAGACAGCCCTGGTTACAGCTGTTAGAGTCTTCATCTTAAAGGTTTGCTCCAGCATTTATCTACAAAGGTTGCTCTGTATTGTCACAGCCTTAATCATGTGATTTTGCTTCAGTTTGAAATTGTGTATTATCTTAGTCACTTCAGGCTGCTATAACAGTACCAGAGACTGGGTGGCTTAAAATGACAGAAATTTCTTTCTCACACTTTTGGAGACTGAAAGTCCAAGATCAAGATGCCTGCATAGTTGGGTTCTGGTGAGGACCCTCTTCCGGTTGCAGACCGTTAGCTTCTCCTTGTATCTTTCCCTGGTGTAAAGGGAAGGAGAGAGCTCTCTGGGGTCCCTTTTATAAGGGCATTAATGTCATTCATGTGAACTCCATCCTGATGACCTAATTACCTCCCAAAGCCCCATTCTACCTCCTCATGTCAAATTGGGGGGTAGAATGTCAACATATGAATTTTGGGGGACACAACATTCAGTTGATAACAGCAGTAAAGCCAAATCTAGAAGTGCACATCTCATAAGTGTACAGCTTCATTTAATATTACCATTAACACAGCCCTGTAACCAGCAATTAAACCAAGAAATGCTCACGTAATTTTAATTCTTAGTTTAACACTCCTTTAAGAATAAACTCTTAACCCCTAGGATTAGAGCATCCATTCTATGTACAAGAGTGCAGATCTAGGTTAAATTGTCAGGGTTCAACTCTCACCTCCACCACTAGCTAAATCCTTTGTGCTTGACTCTTCTCCTCTATAAAATTAGCATAATAATATACCGACCTCATAGGTAAATTAAGTGAGTTACTACAAGTAAGGAGCTTAGAAAATGCCTGGCCCATAATAAGCTCTCAATAAATGTAAGTTATTTTTATTACTGAGTTCATTTCCCTTTATACTACCTGTTACCAGATGGTGCCTGAAGTGAAGTGAAATGCCTGCTGAATGAATAGGAAGGAAAAATAGGAGGCCTTTACCTAACAGAATATAATGTTTCAATGAAACTATACCATGCAGAGAAAGCAATTTGTCCTGTTTATATGGAAGACAAACAAGAAACTTTAACTTTAACTCTGAGCTGTGTGAATGGAAGATGGCATTGCTTCCGTGACCCACATTCACATTCAATAACGAGACCAGAGAGAAACAGCTTTTAGGAGCCCAACAGGAATTGTCACCTAAGACTCGCCATTTGACGAAACAGCCACTCCATTCTTTTCTGCTACACAGCCATTCCTTACACATTTCAACTCTTTGGCAATACAAGTCTCCTGAGATTGAGAAACAGTGTGTCAGATTCCATTGATCCTTAGCATAACAGAGGAGTGGTGTCCGCAGTATACCAGAAAGGGTGCTTTCATTGATCTGGAGAACTCTGCTTCCATCACAGGGAAGATTCTTCCCACAACCAAAGGGCTGGAGGACTGAATGGCCAAATAAAACCTTAGGCAAGGTGGAGTCACCCACACACTCAGGAAGAGTCTTAATTTAGTGAAAGAGTAAAGCTGAGAAGCAAGCCATCACTAAACATTTGCCAGAAAGAGTATGAACTTTTCTGCATTTGTAAACTGTTTACAAAACTCTCAGTGCTAATCCTCTTGTGGATTTAAACAAAACTGAACAATTTCTTCCATTCCAAATGGAGAAACCTATGATGTATCGATCTATTTATAACTAGAAAGGTTCCCTTTTTAAATCTCTGGAGTTAGAATCCAATAGGCAAGAGTTATTAAGGACCAGGTGAATTATAAAGCGTATGTAAAGGATAATTTACTGATGTGTTGACATTGTGGGGCTACTATACTCAGCCAGAGATCTTTCTGCAGCCCTCTGTTATTACTTACAGATTATTCAAAATTATTCTTTTCATGATATTAATTAGATGGATGAGCACTTAAGAAATTCTGTAATTTCTTCATTTTCATGCTCCATTAAGCTACCGAGCTGTTTCGGAAAAACAAGCAAACAAAACATTCAATAGGTTAGTTCTCACTAAACAGGTATTCATTCTGTGAGATCATAAAATTGAAATAAAGAGATGTATTACATCATCATTTAGCATTGAATACTGGCCAAAGGGCATTTTAGAAATTCATATAGTTATTGGTGGACATGTGATACAAATTACATGTCATGCTGCTAGATAATTAAAATGTAAGAGAAGACAATAAGAAAAACTTTAATTGAGTGCAAATGCCCTTGAATTTTAACCAGTTTTTTACTTTTTCTAGTGTACTGGTTCTCAGCTCTCTTTGAAGCTTAGATTAGACACTGTCATGTTCTTGTTTATTAAACTCAATTCATTTGCCACATTTAGACATCCCCAAGCCTCTCAAAGGCAAAGTACATCATTTTCTGGCAGACAGCAGAGCATAAGAACTGAAGCAATAGACTTTACATAAAGTACACTCTGTACTTCCTCCCAAGGGGAAGAACAGTTTCCATCCCAGACACACTCCAAAACCTTTCATGATTCTGATGACAGTAGCAGTAAAAAATCATTTCACATCTACCAAAATGGGCAACCATAAATCTCAAGTTTCTTTTCACAGCTTTGACCATCTTAATTTACCAATTGAGAAATTTACTTAGTGGGAGTATTTGGGAACTAGGAAGGTATACTTGGATGTGCCTTCATTCTGCCAGACTGAATTGGTTTCTAGAAGTGCCATTGCCTTACGTGGGATAGTAGGTGAAAAAAAGAGGACTGGCAACAGGACTATCTTGAATTTGTAAAAAGAAAGAAAAAGAAAATGAGAGAGAGAGAGAGAGAGAGAGAGAGAGAGAGAGAGAGAGAGAGAGAGGGAGGCTCATAGGAAACAAGTAGTTTGGAGTTTGGTAGATTTGGAGTTAAAGACTCACTCACTCTCACTTGTATATATGACAACATAAATGTCTAAAAAGTTAAAAAAAATTAAACAGGCAATTGATATGGAGGTTTTTCACAAGGAAGATGATGATAGAGTTGAAAAAGCAGGAGCCAATTAGGTACCAGACTCATTCATTTATATTTTGTTTATTTAATTTGTAGAACAAATTGCAATTTAAAAACCAGGAAACTGAGGTTGGCATCAGTTAGGTTGCTAAGACTTACAGACTCCCAGTAAGTAGAGGTGCAAGTTTGAAATAGACATTCTAGATTTGGGTTCCAGTGTCTGAACTGGAAGAAGAATATAAGGGGCGTAGATACTGATGTGGTGGTGCTAGGTTAAGTACGCCCTCACAGGTACTCTGGGGGGAGGGGGGCAACATTTACCTACGGAGCAGTGGTTCTCAACCTTCCTAATGCCTCGACCCTTTAATACAGTTCCTCATGTTGTGGTGATCCCCAGTTCCATTGTTACAAATTGAGCATAATTAAAGCATAGTGATTAATCACAAAAACAATATGTAATTATATATGTGTTTTCCGATGGTCTTAGGTGACCCCTGTGAAAGGGTCATTCGGCCCCCAAAGGGGTCGCGACCCACAGGTTGAGAACCGCTGCTATAGAGGAACCAGCTGGCTCTGTCCCAGCAGAGAAGATGGATGCTAGGATTTCATTTCATCCTGGGAGACTGAGGAGTAGAAAGTGGCTTATTGATTTCTATATCTCTATCAAGACAGAAAGACCATGGGCAGGGAGGTGGTTATAATTACCCTCATAAAACCTCCCAGTTTCATATATTTACAAGTTTATGATTTCTCCTCAAACTTAAATTACCCCTCTTTTATCATCCACAGCAGTTGTGATGAAAAACCAGGGCAGACTCCCAGGATTCTCTGTACTTGCACTTTTCTTGGTTTTGAAGTACAGGCTTTACTGAAGTGGGAGTGTGTTGGGGAGCACATGAGACTTGGTTGGAAAGTTATAAGGAGGACATTCTGATAAAAGGGAAGTGTGTGGAAGGCTGCCTGCCCTGTTTATCGGAATTCCGACTTAGGGAAGTGTTGAAGACAGTGCCCCTAATTATTCCCTGACCTTTCCAAACAAGTCTGTGTATGTGCAGATCCCCGGGTGTTTACTGGAATCCTTATGCTTAATCCCTGGATGCCTTTGCCTAGAGGACAATGTAAACATATGTGTCCTCCCAAGATTACTCAACCTACTGATTATATCTAAAGACAAAAATTCCAATAACAAGGCAGGCAATCGAGGCTGCCTGACTCCTTCATCCAGGCCGTCCCTTAGCCCTCTCCCCACAGTCAAAGTGTGTTGGAGTAATCTGTTCATCCATTGTTCAGGAGTGCTGGTCAGCCCTGGCAGGAGTGGGTCCATGTGTCATGTTCCTCTCTGTCTTGGGTGTTTCTAGTACAGAAGGACTTAACACAGATGTGATGGAAAACATAGAGAACAAGAGCTTTCCTCTCTTTCAAAAAGTATATGATCCAGAAAAGCATAAGGACCTTTTTTACAGTCAAGTTTTTAACTGTAAGGCGGATCAACCATTTATTAAATTATTTTTCCCTATGCTTGCTTATTTATTTTGTTTTAAAAATGTTTTATTCTTTTTTAAACTTTTTTAAAGTTTGTTTTTTTTAATTGGGGACACATGGTTAATAAACTTATATAGGTCTCAGGTGTACAATTCTATAATTCATCATCTGTATAATGTATTATGTGTTCACAACCCCAAGTCCTCTCCTTCCATCACCCTTAACCCTCTTCTACTATCCCTCCCCCTTTTCTCTCTGGTAATTACCATTCTATTATCTGTGTATGAGTTTTTGTTGTTGTTGTTTCTTAATCCCTTCACCTTTCATCTCCTAATACTCCTTTTAGAATCCTTATTTTGCTTTGTTGAATTTGGTCAGATAGTCTTAAATTGAAAATTTTCCTTGAACTCAAAGCCCTCTGTAGTTGAGGTGAATATATTAATGCCTCGTTGTGACCAGGACACCAGTATTTGTGCCCACATACTTGGAAAAATAAATGCATCCCCTAGTTTCCCCTAGGTCATCCATTGGTCACATCTTTGGAGATGTGTCATTATGTCCTCAGAGACCTCTGCCTTATCTTATTACTGTTAAAATTCAATATCACAGAAACATAACACATGAAATAATCTCTTAGCCGTGGTATGAAAAATAACAAAATAAAATATTTAATTATTCTGTAAGCATTTATTCCATACCTTTTACACATCAGGAACTATGTAGATTCTGACAATGCTAATGGAAACTAAAAGAATTCTTAAGAAAAAAATACATATAAACAAGAAAATTATAAAACAAGGTACTAAAAATATTTATCAATTTATTTAATATGTATTGAGTCTGTACTCTGTTCTAGGCACTATTTTGGGAATGTAGCAGAAAGAAACATACAAAGCCCTTCCCTGCATGGAATCTATATATATAAAAGCCTAAGCGACCATTATAACCAAAAGACCAGAATGACCAGTTGACCAGTCCATATGACACGCACTGACCACCAGGGGGCAGACACTCAACGCGGGAGCTGCCCCCTGGTGGTCAGTGTTCTCCCACAGCCAACCTCTCTCGTCCCCTCCCCCTGCCCCCGACCAAACCGGCCAAGCTCCCACAGTCCCTCCTCCCACCCCCCCCCACCCCCCGGCCGGCTCCCAGATAGGGCTCGATCACCAGCCACGTTGAGGGGCCCCACCCATGCACGAATTTGTGCACCAGGCCTCTAGTTTAGATCATAATGGGGAGTGAAAGACTGAACAAATGAATAAAGAATAATATATCTGGTAGTGCTTTGAGCTAATATGAAATATAAATACATGAGGGCAAGGGAATAAAAAAGGACAAGAGGGCCTCTGTTAGACACATCTTCACTACAATATTAATGTCAATTTTAATTTCAAATTATATTGTAATAGAGATTTAAATTTTTAATAGAGATCTGAAGGAAGTACTATGAAAAAATTTCTAATCTGAGCTGGGAGGGATATAAGAGGCTTCACAGAAGAGAGATATTTAATCATAGTAACAAGTGAAGAGTAGAAGTTGAGCCAACAACTAAATGTAGTATAAGGAGGTCCCTTCCTTAAATCCAAAGATGCATCAAATAAGGTTTTGAGAAAACTCCAGAGAATGCCACCATTTAGCTCTGGTATAAAGAGATGAAAGTCTGTCAACACAACAAGGCCTCTTTCATTGAAGAAGTAGATATCACAAAAGGTGCCATATGAAATGCTAATTAGGTGGGATTTTGAAGTTGGTTTCCTACTTCTTCCCCAGGGCTTATTTCCATGGAAGCAGAGGGGAAGAAGTCTCTACTGCTCAGGGGAACTGAAATTGCACCATTTAAGAATTTGGTTCTTCAAAGTGTGTTGGCAAACTGTTTACCTTTGTGTCAGCATTGCCCCAGGTTCTTATTAAAATGCAAATTTCTGCCCTAACCAGGGTTTGGCTCAGTGGATAGAGCATCAGCCTGCAGATTCAAGGGTCCCAGGATCAATTCCGGTGAAGGGCATGTACTTTGGTTGCGGGCACATCCCCAGTGGGGAGTGTGCAAGAGGCAGCTGATTGGTGTTTCTCTCTCATTGATGTTTCTAACTCTCTATCCCTCTCCCTTCCTCTATGTAAAAAAATCAATAAAATGTATTTTAAAAAATAAATAAATTAAAAAAAATGCAAATTTCTGTGCCTCACCTCAGATCAAAGAAACAGATTTTCTCAAAGGGGAACCTGAAAGTCTTCATTTTCCACAGACCTCAAGAGGAGGATGAACCAATCTTAAAGAAGAGATATATTTTCAGATAGAATTGGCAGGAGATACAGAGGTTCTAAGAGTGACAGGTACTGAGGAATAGAAAGGACATCTTGGCTAAAATATATTTATCAGAAGGGAGAGTGGTGGAAGATAAGGGCAAGTAGTAGGTTGAATAAATCAACAGTGTCTCCTGTGGTACAGAATCTAGAATAACATCTTGGTGTTTGTGTGTTAATGGTATAGGAAGTCATTGATAGATTCTAAATACAAAAGGGTCATATTCAAGGATGAAGACACCAGTGGAGTTTCTAAAAGGAAAGGTTTTAAGAGACCACCAAAGGAATTTTACATCTTCACTGATTACTTTCTTAATGCTCATGTTTCTGGAGGGTAAGGATAAGCAACATGGAATTCGTGGCCTCAGTTTTGCTAACACAACACAAATTTCTCTTTGATGACATCTTTTTGTTATTGTACATTCCACCAAAAATTTTTAAAAAGCTGCCATAATTTTACAGCTACACAGAATACCTCTCAACAGGATCAGTTGATCCTACATCAAAGTTGTGAAGCACATGCAGTGGCTTTATGAAAGAAAAGGTGGGTAGGCTCTGAAAGAGCTCTCTGAAAGAGGACTTGATATACCTTGGATAATAGGGGAGAGGTAATCTTCAATGCAGGCCCTTATTGTGAATGTTATCTAGTCTATTTCTGAACCCCATCACTAATTTTATTGGATGTTATCTAAATAAATAATTGAGTATAGATAATGTAAAAAAAAATTCATAGAGATCCTAGGTTAATTTCTCAGCTAGAACAGAAATAGTTTCACAGGGAGAGTAAATGGAGAAGGTCTAGCTGGGATTCAGAAAATGAAACCACTTTGTCACTTGGAAAAAAGATTTCCTGATGTACAGTAAATGCCTGAAAGAAGACTGTTTTAATTTATCTAAATAAAATAGCTTCTATCTAGACCAGCCGTGGGCAAACTACGGCCCGCGGGCCGGATCCGGCCCATTTGAAATGACTAAAACTATTGAAAAAAAAGACCATACCCTTTTATGTAATGATGTTCACTTTGAATTTATATTAGTTCACACAAACCCTCCATCCATGCTTTTCTTCCAGCCCTCCGGTCCAGTTTAAGAACCCATTGTGGCCCTCAAGTCAAAAAGTTTGCCCACCCCTGATCTAGACCAGTGATTCTCAGCCAGGGACAAATTCCTGCTCTCCCAGGGAATAGCTACTGGCTGGTAGGGGGTAGAGGCCAAGGGTGCTGCTAAATGTCCTACAGTGCATGGCCCAGCCGTGCCCACCTCCAAACATACTACAAAACATTACCCAGCCCTGAATATCAAGAGTGCCCATATTGAGAAATCCGAGACCAGAAATTTAGCTTTGATAGGGATCCTCCCTGAACAAAATAATAAAACTGGAGCTCCTCAGAAGACTGTTTGCCCAAAAAAGGGTAATGGTCTTAGGAAAGAATTTAGATGTAACTCATCATATAAAATTGTGTCTTATTGGGTGAAGTGCCCAGAGGGTGTACGAGTTTGGATATAATTGATCATGAAATCCATTCTAGACCATTGTGTTTGCAAGAGGAATCGCAGGAGAGAATGGACTGGGGATCAGAAATACTGATTTATCTTTCTACTCTGACTAGCTAATTGATTCTTGAACAAGATACAACTTCCCTGAGGTTCCATTTCCTCCTCTGGAACTTGGAAAGATTAGGATAATTGGCTCTAGTATCGTTTCCAATTCTTATGACTCCAAGGTGTGGTGCTTTGCACTGTGCCAACTTAGCTAAGTAGAAACTTCATTTCCCAGAATGCCCTGCCTTAGCCTTAGATGGTTTCAAGTCAGGACTGGCCATAAAAGAAATGTACACAAGATCTGGAAGGCTTGTTTAGTAACAGGTACTGCTACACCTTGCTAAGGCAGCAACTCCTCCAGCTCCCACTGGATCTCCTATTTCAGGTCTCAAGCTCTGAGTCCAGAAGTGTGCAGTGTGTGATGAATGGTGCAGGTTCTTCATTATCAAGGTTAGATGCCTGATAAACAGAAATGGGCTCCCTTTGTCCTTGAGAGTTCCATTTTGTCGTTGTGTGTTCTGGTTTGAACTTTTGTTTGGAAAAACCACTGGTTTAAACCCTTGTTTTCTGGTTCAATTTGTCTTCATTCTCCCCTACTTTCTCACTAACCCTGACCTATAGCAACTTTAGGTGTACCACCAGCCGCAGAGGCAACAGCCTTTCTTAGACATCACTCAGATGGGTTCTGCAACCCTTATCTAACTTTTCTGATACATATGGTACAAATCAATGCCAATGAGTGAGAGAAGGCAGATTAAATCCTACTAGAGACTAAAAAAACTGAAAGAGGAAAATTTAAAAATGAAGAAAAAATGAAAAAGCAGACAGGGAAAGAATCAGCAGTAGCCCCGGCTTGTTTGGCTCAGTTGGTTAGGCATTGTCCCTTGCACCAAAAGGCTGCCAGTTTGATTCCTAGTCAGGGCATATGCCAGGGTTGCCAGCTTGATCCCTGGTAGGGGGCATGCAGGAAGTAGCCAATCAATGTTTTGCTTTCACGTTGATGTTTCTCTCTCCCTCTTGTCTCCCTTCTCTCATTAAAAATCAATAAAAAAAATCTTAAATTAAAAAAACAACAACCGGCAAGTATTTTCTCAATACCCCTAAGTGCCTGTCTAACAATGGTCAGCCACCATTTTTCTAAGCATTATGTAGATTTGGAAACCCTAAAGGAACTGACACTTTAGGTGAAAAGTTGAAATTACAATTCAGGAAATAAATTAAGCTAGAATAGCATGTTCCAAAAAGTGTTCCACTGACCACTGGTTTCATTTTTTTTTAAATGTTTTAGCTCATAATCATTTTGGGAGTACTCAAGTCCTTTTTGAAAATAAATTATACATTAAGAATATTTCATAAAAAAGTCTCACAGTTGAACATTTTTAACTATATTTAATTTAGTTAAACATGTCCATTTACTTAAACATGTCTCTTTTCCCACCTACGTAAATTTATTAAAGTGAAAACAGGAACGCTTAGAGAATTCTGTGCTAGGTAACATAATAAAGTACTGACTCTAATCAGTCCAAGGATTTAGAGAAAAGAATGTCAATACAAGGTCCAGTAATTTTAGAAGACTCCCTGAAGGAAGTGTACTTTGTACTAGGATATGAAACCGAGGCCCTTATGACTTTGATTAAATTGTTTTAAATCCTAGCTCTAAAAATCATATCTGTCTCTATATCTATACCTATACCTATACCTATACCTATACCTATACCTATACCTATACCTATACCTATACCTATATCTATACCTATATCTATATCTATATCTATATCTATATCTATATCTATATCATCTATATCTATATCTATCTATATCATAGACTCATCTTTCCCCCCAGATAATCAGCAAAACCCCAAAGCAGCAGAAGACAGTAGCGCAGACCGGACCAATAGTTACACGATCTGGACCTCTGGCATGCTAAAGATAACATCATGGTTTAAGTTATGTTTCACCTCCTGAGACCTATACTAGAACAACCCCCTGACTAGTTTCCCATGAGACCAGACCAAGGAACAACAGAAAAGACCTCAGAGTTATCCTCCAGATCTGAAGAAATGATTCATTACCCTCACCTCACCTCTGACCAATCAGCTCCCAAAACAACCCCGAATACCTTACCCATGGTGTCTTGTGATTTTGCCCTAGAGCGAGTGGTCGGCAAACTCATTAGTCAACAGAGCCAAATATCAACAGTACAACGACTGAAATTTCTCTTGAGAGCCAAATTTTTTAAACTTAACTATATAGGAAGGTACATTGTTATTAACTTAATTAGGGTACTCCTAAGGCTTAGGAAGAGCCACACTCAAGGGGCCAAAGAGCTGCATGTGGCTCGCGAGCCGCAGTTTGCCCACCATGGCCCTGGACAATCTGTAACTTACATACCATGGAGGAGACTGGGCTTTTGAGCATTAGCTTCCTGTTCTCCTGGATGGTGCCATTCGTAATAAAATAGCCAATATTTCTCCGCTGCAATTCTAAGGGTCTAGTGTTTGGCTCTGCTAGTGCCAGGTGTATGAACTTTTGTTCTGTAACAGATATAGATGAGAAGTATTTAGATGGCTGGAAAGGAGAAGAAATAACATTTTAAAAGTCATGCATGACATAAATGAGTGGAATTTTTAACATGGGGAGGAAGCCAACTTTTGGTGAGAAATTATCTGATGGGGTACATTTCAGAGGGCTTTGAGAGCCAGACTAAGATATTTAAATTTTTATTGACAGGAGTTAGAAAGATTTGAAGATTTTTTGAGTCAGTAAGTGATATGAAAAATATTAAATATTTTCCAAGCATCACTCTGCTAGAGTGATGGTAGAGTCAGGTTCAAATCCAGGAGCTCAGGTTCTAAAGCCTGTCATGTTAGCTTCTCATATTGGATTTTTTAACAGGTCCACTGCATTTTAAGTTTGTTTGGTCAAAAACGGATTAATAAACAAACTGACAGTAGGGATGGTAGGTTTCTTCACAGTGCCTTACACCCGGGGGAACATGGAAGCTAGAACATGGATATTTTGGAAGCAGTGGATCAAGCAAGTTACAAAACTGTGTCCTGAACATATTTGAGGGAGCTCCATGAGCTCACTGAGGTCACAGACCTGACATTGAGGAATTCATCCAGTTGAAATAAAAAACAGAAGCTACAGAATTAGCACCAAAAGACAGAAATGTAACCAAGCCCGGAGAGTTCCTGGCAAGAGTAAAGGGTTATGGAAAACTCATCTCCTGCTTGTCTGGTTTAGTAAAATCTGACTGAATTATTAGAGAAAGGTAAAAAATTAAAATAAAAAGGTCCATTCGCAAGATTCCAACCAAGGGAACATTTTTGGATTGGACCAAAAAGCAGGAAGTGACGTACAGCTGATTCCAAAGCAGCAGATGAGTTATGAAACCACTTGGATAATTACGGTTTGCCACTGCAGTTCCATCTGGATCACACACTGACGTATACCCCTGCTAAGTGCATGGAGAGTTCTCTGCTTTGTCGGAGCATGCTCCTGTCTGCTGAAGCGATTGGAGACAAAACACAGCCTGGAAGCTTAAGTAATAGCTTAAAATTTGGTTAGTTTGTTAATTCTTTCCTCCTTTTACTTCTTTTCATTAGAAAAATAAACTGTTACACTCAAGGAAGTAAAACAGAACAAGTTATTAATACACAGCCCAGGCTGCCCACTTTGGTCAACACCAATCCCAAACTGTGCTGACCGTATGTAAAAAAATAAATAAATAAAAAAGAGGCCGGGAGATGAGAACCATTAGTCTGGGACTCACAGATTATTTTGTACAGGTCTTTCCCCTTTTTATTTCAGGAAGCCATGTTTGTTAAAGGACAGGTAAATGAAAACTAAGTTTTTCAATAACTTGCTGTCAAGAACTGTAGAGAACTTGTTTTTACTTCTTCGCTAAGAGTCTCACTAAAGTAATACTGAATTATTTAGAAATAACAAATATGTAAATATTCTTGAAAACAAAAAATGACAGCATCAGCAAATCAGTTAAGTCTCAGCTATTTCTGATTTTCTCTCACACCCTGCATATTCAGAGTAACTGACATCAATCAATTACTCCTGACTAAACTCCTTTAAAAATGCAAGCTCTCCCAGGAAGGTCACGCAGCATGAGCACTGCATCTTACAGAGAAGTCAATAAGAGCCTGAGAAAATGTCGTAAAACAAGATAAATGCAACAAGAATATTTGGGGGGAAATATTACATTGTTGGTGGATTTAAACAGGAAGCTAAATAACATAACGAATGACATGAGAAAATAATTGAGAATTTAGACAAGTCAAATAAGTCCCATAAAATGAAGGGTGACAAAGTGAATAACTAGCAAATAGGAGAGAAAATGTAATAGAATTAGAAGATGTGCCAAATACAAATACACAAGAATTCAAAAAGAAAACGAAACAGCAGAAAAATAACCAGAGTCCAGAGTCAAAAACTGTGAACCTGGGATTTTACTCTACTTTCAAGCTAACAAGTTAGCTAACAAGTTAGCCTGCTATGGTTTTATGGATGCTATCAGAAGAAATAAGACTCTTGGGTCAGAGATAAAGGCCTTAGTCAGCAGCTCTCAACCTGTAGGTCACCAACCTGTGGGTCGCAACCCCTTTGGGGGTCGAATGACCCTTTCACCGGGGTCGCCTAAGACCATCGGAAAACACATATATAATTACATATTGTTTTTGTGATTAATCACTATGCTTTAATTATGTTCAATTTGTAACAATGAAAATACATCCTGCATATCAGATATTTACATTATGATTCATAACAGTAGCAAAATTACGGTTATGAAGTAGCAACGAAAATAATTTTATGGTTGGGGGTCACCACAACATGAGGAACTGCATTAAAGGGTCGCGGCGTTAGGAAGGTTGAGAACCACTGCCTTAGATACTCGTGGCACAGACAGCAGCAGGAGCATCAGGATGCCTGAAACAGTTCCTCTTCCCCCAGATCTCGCGTGGTGACATGGATGAGCCCAGTTAGATGTCTGCTTGTGCTGTTCATTGCATTATAGAAGAACCTTGTAAAAGGCAATAGGTATGCAGGTCTATTATGCTGAAGAGAGACACTATCTTTACCTTTCTAAGCTGTACGAAAACGTGCTCTTTACTCTTGGTGGAGACACTACCTTTACATTCCAAGACTATCTGTTATGTAATAATACTTGCAAAAGACAGTATGGAACAAATGACAGTCAGTGTTTCTGCTCACAAAATGTGCAGAAAAGCGAGAGACCCATGGAAAATGTTCTCTGAACAGGCATGAAATAATCAGATATGTTAGAAAAATATTTCCACAACATGAAGAAAATATCAAAATTTCAGCCAAGAAAGACCACTGAGGTATCAATAAGAAAATTAAAAGACACACACTGGTAACATTTCTGAGTTCCAAGGATAAAGAGATAATCCCAAACACGCCTCATGTGTGTTGGGACCTTGTGCTGCAATGTTCTATTGTCAACTGGGTTAAGGGAGAAACTATATATCCCATAATATCTTTCCCTGTTTGTTACTATTTGGAGTTGACCAGAAAAGGAACTTGCTGAAGATTAGGGAGATGGGAGTGAAGCTCTGACCATTGCTGTGAAGGTTATAACGATTAGGTGGGGTGAGAGATGCACAGATGCTTGAAAGTTCCAGGGTGTCCTCAATCTCTTCTGTTCAACGCTCAGTCCTTCTTTATATTGCAATTCCTACTAATTAACCACTATCCCAGGCCCATCACCAAATCTCGCCTTCAGATTACCAGATGCAAAAGTTTCTCATAGACTTCTCAACCAGTTTTCCTTCCATGATACCACTTGCTATTTGGATGGGCTTGGCTTATTAGATGCAACGGTTGGTGATTCTGTGATTTTCCAATTATTTGTTCCAGCATTTCAAATCTTCAGCTTCTCCCACAAGTGTGTAAGGTAAGTTACTTCAAAACCTGTCACCTGGCTCTGACTAGTATACCCAAGTGGTTAGAGCATCGGCCAGTGCATGAAAGGGGTTGCTGTCAAGGGCATGTACCTGGGCTGCAGGTTCTGCAGGTTTGATCACTGGTCCCATGCACAGGAGGCAACCAATCTCTCTCTCCTCCCCCTCCTCTTCCTCCTCCACCTCCTCCTCCCTCCCACCTTTCCACTCTCTCTGAAATCCATGAAAAAAAATATCCTTGAGTGAGGATTACCAATAACAACAGCAACAATAAAAATCAATGGAATAAAATGACATCCTCAGGTGCAAATTAACAAAAACAAAACAACAGTAAGAAAAAACCTCCCATTCCATCCGTGACTCACAGTAGTTTTGCTTTCCTGACAGCGCTGACTGATACCAACTCCAAGGTTTAAACCTAAGAGTCTAGAGTTAATAGTTCCTCATCGTGACTGCAGCTCTGTTTCAAATAATCTTAGTCTCTAAAATTTGATTAAGGTAATCCTTGAGATGAATGTCCATCAGGACCTAATAGGGAATCAACAACAATAAAAACGAAACCAAATTTAAACCTTTACTGCAGAAAGCTAACACCATCTGTCACCTGAGGCCTCAAATTATTTTTGTAAACCATTTAGAAATAAATATCTTCCTCATAATGAAAAGTTAATCACACAAAGAGATACGTCAACATGGAAGAAAGATAATTGACAGATAAAGAAAAAGACCCACAGGGGCTTGCAATTACTAAGCACGACTTTAAAAGAGCTATGCTTATTATGTTTAGTGATATATAAAGTAAGATTAAATTTTCAAGAAAGAATATGAACTTTAAGTAAAACTAAATAAAAAGTCTAGAATTAAAAAATACAATAACCAAAATGAAAAAGTAACTAGGTACAATAACAATTAGACACACATGGGGACAAATGTAGAATGTACAGTAAGTCAGAAAAATCATCCAGAAGGAATCACAGAGAGACAAAAAGATGTAAAATACAGACATTAGAAGATATAGAGGATACCATGAGAAAAAGAAGCTACTTAGAATTGTAGTCCTAGGATGGTAAAAAGAAAAAAAAGTGAGTAGGAATTCTATGTAGAGAGATAATGGCTGAGAATTGTATAATACTGATGAAAGATATAATTTCACAGACTCAAGAATCACAAAGTACCCCCAGCAGTATAAGCAAGAAGAAAAACACCTAGGTCCCTCATTGTAAAACTGATAATTAGACAATTAGTAAATATCAAAATATGCTAGAGAAAAAAATCCAAATTTCCTTCAAAGGAGTAACGATTAGATGGAAAGCCAATTTCTCAGAAAATGAAAACCATTCAAAAATGGAATTACATTAAATGTGTCAAAAGAAAATAACTACCATCCTAAAATACTATATCCAGAAAATATCCTTCAAAAGTGACAGTGAAATACTTTCTCCCCCACAAACTAAACTGAAAAGTTGTCACCAGCAGATTCCCCTAAAGGAAATAAGAAATGCTACTCTTCATCCAGAAGAAAAATAATCTCACATAGGAGTTTTTAAATATAGCGCATTATGAAGAGCAATTGGATAGATAAAACTTTGGGTAAATCTAAATATTAATAATATTAAAAATAAAAAATACAGAATATATAGAGAATTAAATATATACGAAAACATTGCATATATCAGAAAAGGGGTAAATGGAGAAGAGGGGTGTTAAGGTCTTTAAATTATTCTAGAAAAGGGTAAAATTAATCATTAATATCAGACTTTAATAAGGGAAGAATGCCTAGTAGTCACTAAAAAATAGTAAGAGAACATATAAATAATAAACCAATATCAGATTACTTTTATATATAACTTTATATATAAAAATAACCAGCCTGGCTGGGGTGGCTCAGGGGTTGAGCGTTGACCTATGAACCAAGAGGTCACCAGTTTGATTCCTGGTCAGGGCACATGCCCAGGTTGTGGGCTTGATCCCCACCCAGTAGGGGGTGTGCAGGAGGCAGCTAATCAAAATATCTCATTGATGTTTATATCTCTCTATTCCCCTTCCAGCCCCTCTCTCTAAAGTCAATAAAAAACAGCCCTAGTTGGTTTGGCTCAGTGGATAAAGTGTTGGCCCACAGTCTGAAGAGTCCCGGGTTCAATTCCAGTTAAGGCCATGTACCTTGGCCCTGGTCGGGATGGGCCAGGATATGTGCAGGAGGCAACCAATCCATGTGTTTCTCTCACATCAATGTTTCTCTCTGTCTCTGTCTCTCCATTCCACTCTCTAAAAATCAATGGAAAATTATCCTTGGCTGAGTACTAACAAAAAAACAAACAAATAAAATCAATAAAAAATTTTTTTGAAAAATAAGCAATAGTCAAAAGAGGACAAAAAGGTAGATCAAATATTACAAGTATCATGTGGGGTGAAGATAATTTAGGTCATAGCTTTAAAACAAAATATTGAAATTAAAAGGTAACTTGTCATATAGGATAAAATTAAAGCACAACTATGTGCTGTTTATAAGTAATATACCCAAAATAGGAAAACAAAAAGACTAGAAGTCAAAGTAGGGAAAATATGGTATAACAATATTAACATTAGAAATGAAGAATAAGTCATTATGGGAAAAGCATTCCTAGAGTTTTAGAGTACTCATAAAAATAACAAAAAGTTGAATTCCCTAAGAAATATAAAAATAAAGTTGTGTACATCTAACAGTATAGCTTAATATATTTAAAACAAAAAATCTTAAGGACTTTAAGGAGGAAGAATAAAACAACAGTTATAGCATGATTGTAGCATATCTCTCTCAATACATAATTGGAGACCAAAAAACAATAAAAAATCCTTCCATTTTTCCTTGTCCCCCATCACCCACCCTATTATAAGTTATGTGTGTCCTTAAAACTATATAAAATATGTGGTTTTCTTTTTATGTACTAGTATAACTATATGACTTAACAAAGAAGTATGTGGACTTCCATCTCCAGAATTATGGTAGGCTAGGTTATTCAGACCAATCTTCCTGTACAAGCCAACTAAAAGGCTTGATAAAATAGAGCTGACAGTTTAGTAAAGAATCACCAGTCCTGCCTAGACAGCGTGGGTCAGTGATTGAGCATCACCCTATGAACCAGGAGGTCATGGTTTGATTCCTGGTCAGGGCGCATGCCTGGGTTGTGGGTTCAATCCACAGTAGTGGGTGTGCAGGAGGCAGCTGGTCAATGATTCACTCTCATCACTGATGTTTCTCTCTCTCCCTCTTCCTTCCTCTCTGAAATCAGTATTTTTTTTTTTTTTTAAGTATCACCAGTCCAAGATTTGGTTAGAAGTCAGAACCTCTCATTTAAGAGTAATGTGGGAGTTTTTGCCTGATTGTATACACCATATCCAAGTAACCTGAACTTTGTTTTCCAATACCTAATGGGACCATGAACAAAAGTCACAGCCCAAAGGTGGAAGTTCTCATAGGAGCCTTTGTTCTCATAAATCTGGGAACTGAAAGAGCTACAGGATCACCCCCTCCCAGAAGTCTTCCATGGCTCTGAGTGGAGTGGGGATGGGGAGATATCTCTGAGGTGTTCAAAATTACAAGCTGTGCTCCCTGGCTTTGCCAGTGTAAATTTACATTATCTTAGTGATCACACTACTCCAGGCCATGACTAATTTAAGTTGGCCCCAGACCAGACCCCGGGCAGAAGCAAATGCAGGTCCTCTCGAAGAAAGAAATACACTCTCCTATGTCTCAAATAATCCCTCTCAAGAATTTTCCAATGAGAACAAGCAGCTCAGAATAAAACAAAACCCAGCTTGTGAGGCAAAGGGCACCATACACAAAAGCCCACAGAATCCACAGAGAACTAATAACGACTACCCCTTGACTAAAAATTTTATTTTTCTCTGAAATTCTTTCCAAAAAACAGAAAAACATTTCAGATGGCTGGAAGCACATTCATGGAGAGTCACACAGAAGTGACCAAATGTGGAAATGCTCACTGCATACTCCATTTGCAATCAGTATTGCTACTTCTGTGACAGCAAATAGACAAGAATCTGCTATGAGAATCAGTGCAAGTTAATTAAAATGGCAGGCATATAATTCCCTTTAGACAAGTTCTTGATTCTTAAATTATTGTCATCATATATAAACCACTTTTCAGAAATGAGTGATACATTTATTTAATGAAGGTATAGAAACCTGTTAGGAGAGATTATGAAATCAAAAGTAATTGTGATGACGTAAAATAAGAAAATAAAACTGGAACACTTTTCTTTGGAAATCAAGGCTTCTAACTCTTGTGCTATATGTAGCTGCCTCTTGGGTCATTATTTGTAGAATGCTCTGATACTGACATAAAGTTATACTCATGGTGTTTGTAAGAACTTTGAAGTATGTTCCATGTCTCAGAAAAAAAGATTCAGACAAAAACATGTCCTTCCTCCTCTTCTTCCTAATTCAGCTTAGTTCAGTTCAACAAGTTCTAATTGAAAGCCTGTCCTATACCAAGCAGTATTTGAATTTTTCATGTCCTTCGCCAGCTAGTAGTCGAGTGGGAAAAAAATTAAGTCATTTCTTATATCGTCAAATTAGATTTGACACCTGTAAGTCATTTCTCTAACTGTCTTTGTGCCTGGTTGTCACCACTGTTTTGGAAGCTACCTCTCTGTACGCTTAAGTTACACCATTGCCTTCCTGTTTACATATTCAGGTATGTTTCTGCTATTGGCCAGTGTAAATGTTCACATGAGGAAAGAAGCTTGAGATGATTTATAAAAACAACAGAATAGATTTCTATTAGCTGAGAATCTTTCTGCTACAAGAAAGGAAAAACCTCTCTTAAATTTAATCCCAATGGGAAACTTACTGGCCTAAATAATTAAGACATCCAAGAGTAAACTGGATGTAACTGGAACTTCAATCAGAAGATCTAATCTTTTATTTGTTTTCCTTTTCTTTAATCACAAGTGAGTTCTTCCCCCATGTAGTAGAACAAATGGAGCCCAGAATTGCCAATATGACATTATTCTTGGCACTCATGAAATCTGAAGGAGAAAAAACAAGATACATCAAAAGTCATGGAGTTGATATGGAATTGGTGCAACCTGGATCATGTGTCTTCCTCTGCTTATCACTATGGCTCTGATTGACCAGGGCTGGGTCACATGCCCACTCCAGAAATAAGCAGCAAGATGAGTTCTATAGGACCCAAATAGAAAAAGAAAGAGGAGTGATTCCCCTTAAAAATCTAGACTGGTCCTGCTTCCAGAAGAAGAGAGGGTGGCAGTGAAAAACGATTTTTTTACATTAATTATAATCTATTTCATCTACTATGGACTCTTCTGCTACTGAGATTTAGTATTACATGTACTACCTGGAAGAGATGTAGAATTGTAAAGAGATGAATAGTTCATTTTGGGAAGATGCTTAACACTAAAACTGGTAAATCAGCACGTGTTTTATATCAACTAACATATGCATCTTTATCTCTTTGACTTACACAAATTACCCAAGGTAGATTTCTCTAACTAACTGGAAATTCTACTTTGGGAAATATGTGTTATAGATAGCCATCAAGACCATCAACTGTTTAGGCATGGAGGCCCTGGTATCACAGTCAGTTACACTAAATAATCTGGGTCACATTTTTTTTCAATCAGGCTGGCATTAAGTAGAATAAAGTAAGACCTTTGTGGACCCTTGTGCAGAGCTTTTGGCAGCCTTAAAAAAAAAAAATTAAAAAAAAAAACACACCAAACACTAAACCTTTGTGCTCTGGCCATGGTGCTGAATGCTGGAGGGCCACACTTTGGGCAGCCCCAGGCTGACGTGAAGAGTGCAGGTTCCAATTGCGGATTTGGAGCCACAGTGTATATGTAACTTTTGAAAGAAAGAGGCATTATATTCTCTGACTTTAAGAGGAGGAGGAGTTGTGACAGGGGATGAGGCAGAGGCCTTGGCCCACGGCATTGCTAAGTATTGACTCTAAATCATAGAAGAATATTTATCTTTGCCTTCCTGAGAAACTAGGGTTAATACTTCTTATTGAGTACCATACAGATTCAGTAATTACTTTGGCTAGCAAATTATTATGGGTACTACTTGCTTTTATGGGGGAAAAAACTTTCTCTACCTCAATGAGTCAAAAATATATGGTTTCTTTCCTTAGGATGTGAGCTCCATGACAGCAATGTTTTCTTTTTATTGTTTTGTTTTTATTGTTTTGTTTTGTTGGTTTTGTGTGCCCCTACTATAGCTTTAGAACATCAAATTGCACCTCAGACATATAAGCACAATTCTGAACAGTTTAAGAAGGTATATAAATATCTAATACAGCATGAAAAGCATACAACTTCATTAATCACTAGGAAAACAAAAATCAAAACAACAATGGGTACTACTTCACATTGACTAAGATGGCTATAACGTAAAGGTGGACAATAAATTTAGCAAGCATGTAGAGAAGTTGGAACCCTCATACATTGCTGGTAGGCAAATAAAATGGGACAGTCACTTTGCAAGAGGTTTTCAGTTCTTCAAAATGTCAAACATAGAAATACCATATAACCAAGCAATTGAATTCCTAGGTATATACCTAAGGGAATTATAAATATAGCTCCATACAAAAACTCATACACCAACGTTCATAGCAGTATTAGTCACATTAGTCAAAAAGTGGAAACAACCCAAATATCCATTAACTGATGAATGGATAAACAAATGTGGTATATTCATACAAAAGAAACAGTATTTGGCAATAAAATAAATTAAGTATTATTACACACTAAAATGTGGGTGAACTTTGAAAACTTTAGATGTGTGAAAAACTCAGCACAAAAGGTTGTATTTTTAATATTTCCTTTTATATCAAATATACAGAATAGATTAATGCTACAGAAACACACAGTAGATTAGTGGTTGCCTAAGACTGGGTGGAGGGGAAAAGGGAATGTCTGCCAAGGCTTCAGGGTTTCTTTCTGAGGTCATGCAAATCTTCTAAAATTGATTTTGGTAATAATTGCAGAACTCTGTAAACATAATAAAAAACACTGAAGCTGGATTTTAAATTGGAAAATTGTATGACCTGCATGATATACCTCAATAAAGATTTTAAAAAATAATTACTTAGGAAAAAAGATCTAACAAAAAGGTACATAAAATGTATGCATAAAATTATAAAACAGCCAAAACTGGTTTGGCTCAGTGGATAGAGCGTCAGCCTGGGGACTGGAAGGTCCCAGGTTCGATTCGGTCAAGGGCATGTACCTGGGTTGCGGGCACATCCCCGGTGGGAGATGTGCAGGAGGCAGCTGATCGATGTTTCTCTCTCATCGATGTTTCTCTCTATCTCTCTCCCTTCCTCTCTGTAAAAAATCAATAAAATATGTTTAAAAAAATTATAAAACACTGACAAAATAAATAAAAGAAGATCTTAATTAATGGTGAGATATTGTTTCATGATTTGAAAATTTTGATATTATTAAAATGACAAATTTCCCTAGCTTAATATACTAATACAATCGTGATCAAAATCCAATAAATTTTTGGTCAATATTGATAAATTGATTCTAAAATTTATATGAAAAGTCAAAGGATCTAAACTAGCTGACACAATAATAAAAAACAATATTGGAAGACTCACAATACCCAATATCAAGACTTACTATAAAAGCTACACTAATCACAACACTGTGGTACTGGCAAAAGAATAGACATATTGATGAATGGAATAGAACAGAGAGACTAGAAAAAGACTCATACAAATACTGTCAACTAATTTTTGACAAAGGTGCAAAGACAATTCAATGTATAAAGAACAATGTTTTCAAAATGTTGCACTAGAACAATTTATATTATATCCAAAAAAATGAACATCGACTCAGACCTCATACTTTACACAAAAATAAACTCAAAATGAGTCAAAGACATGAATTTAAAATGCAAACTGATAAAACTTGTAGAAAAAAGGAGAAGAATCTATGTGATCTTGGGTTTGGTTATGACTTTATACAGACAACTGCAAAACATGATTCATTAAAGAAAAAAGGATAAGCTAGATTTTATTAAAATTAAAACTCTTGCTCTGTCAAAGGATTGTTAAAACTTAAAAAGACAAGCCAGTTTTAGGAAAATATTTGGAAAACACTTATCTGATAAAGGATTTGTGCCAGAATATACAGAGAACACTTAAAACTCAGCATAAGAAAACAAACAAATCAATTTAGAAATGGGAAAATGACTTGAATAGATTTCTCACCAAAGAAGAGAAACTATTCAAAAAGAATCAAGAGGAGGAAAGAGTTCTAATCTCTTTCTATGAGGCCAGAATTATCCTAATTCCAAAACCAGATAACGACACTACAAAGACAGAAAATTACAGGCCAATATCCCTAATGAAAACAGATGCTAAAATCCTCAACAACATATTAGCAAATCGGATCCAGCAATACATTACAAAGATCACACACCATGACCAAGTGGTTCTTATTCCAGGGATGCAACAATAATACAATATTCAAAATCAATAAATGTGATACTTCACATAAAACAAAATAAAGGAAAAAAATCACATGATCATAAGAATAATGCAGAAAAAGCATTAGTCAAAATCCAGCACCCATTTATGATAAAAACTCTCAGTAAAGAGGGAATAGAGGGATCATATCTCAACATAATAAAGGCCATATATGACAAACCAACAGCCAACATCATACTCAATGGGCAAAAAGTAAAACCATGTCCCCTAAGATCAGGAACAAGACGGAGATGTCTGCTTTCATTACTCTTATTTAACACTAGAGGCCCAGTGCACAAAATTCATGCACAGGTAGGGTCCCTAGCAGCTGCCGGCTGCCAGCTGCCTGCCGCTGCTGCCACCACTGCCACCACCGGGGCCTCCCTTCGCACCTGCCTTGGCCTAACACTGCCCGCATACCTGCTCCACCATCTCACCATGGTCCCACTCTTGTTGGGGCCCATTGGGGCCAGCAGCGCCTCCACAGCCACCTGCTGCCAGTGTCGCATTGCCAATGCCTGCCATGTTCTGCGCCACCCCTGGTGGTCAGCACACCCCCTGGTCGGTTGAACTCCCACCTATGGGGACAATATGCAAATCAGCCTTTTATTATATAGGATAGTACTTGAAGTTCTAGCCACAGCAATCACAAAAGAAGAAAAAAATTAAAAGACATCCAAATTAATAGGAGAAAGTAAAAAAGTAATTATTTGCAGATGACATAATATTGTACATATAAAACCCTAGGGTTCCACCAAAAATTATTAGATATAATAAATGAATTCGGCTAAGTAGCACCATACAAAATTAACATCCAGAAATTGATGCCATTGTTATACACTAACAATGAACTCTCAGAAAGAGAAACTAAGAAAAAACAAACAATTCCTTTTACCACTGCAACAATAAAAAAATAAGATACCTAGGAATAAACTTAACTAAGGAGGTAAAAGACCTGTACTCAGAAAACTATAGGATGCTGAAAAAAGAGATAGAAGATATAAACAAGTATACCGTGTTCATGGATTGGAAGAATTTACATGATTAAAATGTCTATACTACCCAAAGTGATCTTTAGAATAAATGCAATCCCAATTAAAACACCAATGTCATGGATGGACTGGACATTATTATGCTAAGTGAAATAAGCTAGTTAGAGAAAGACAAATATCACATGATCCCATATAAGTAGAACCTAAAGCACAAAACAAACTGACAAAATAGGTCTAGAGGTATGGATGTATGGAACAGAATAACAGATCTCAGTAGGGTGGGGCTGGCTGGGGCAAGGGGAGGCACAGGAAAAGATTAACCACAGAACATATGCATATATGCAAAATACCTGGATATAGACAATAGCATGGGGACAATCTGGGGTGGGGGTGGGGTAGGGTCGAGGGTGGCAAAAAGGGAGAAAATGAGAGATATCTGTAATACTGTCAACAATAAAATAAAATTTAAATTAAAAAAATACCAATGGCATATTTCACAGATCTAGAACAAATATTCTAAAAATTTATATCGAACTAAAAAAGACCCCAAATATCTTGAGAAATAAGAACAAAGCTGGAGGGATCACAATATTGGATAACAAAATAAAGCCATCGTAATCAAAATGACCTGGTACTGGCATAAGAACAGGCATATAGAGCAATGGAACAGAACCAAGACCACAGAAATCAACCCACACCATTATCATCTATACTAATAAAAAGATAATATGCAAATTAACCATCACTCCACGATAAAAGATGGCGGCTCCCATAGCCACAAAGATGGTGGCGCCGGCTGGAGCCACAGAGTTGGCCGGAGTCGGTGGGATGCTTGGCTTCCTTCCATCGGGACACCTGGCTTCCTTTGGGCAGGACGCTTGGCTTCCTTCTGGTGGGATGCTTGGCTTCCTTCGTCACCCCAGCAATGAAGGAAGCCAAGCCTCCCACAAGCCCCGGCTGGCCACCGAGGGCTGGCCTCTGGGCAGTGGCCACGGAGCTGGCCAGAGCAGATGGGAGGCAGCTCTAGCCTGGAGCATAGGCAGGAGGCGGCTCTGGCCCAGAGCAAAGGCGGGAGGTGGCAGTCAGAGTGAAGGCCCGGGTCCTGGGTGCCGGAGGGAAGCCAGTGCTGGCAGCCAGGGGAAGGAAGGCCTATTCTTGCATGAATCTTTATGCACCGGGCCTCTAGTCAGTTAATATTTGACAAAGGAGGCAAGAACATACAATGGAGTCTCTTCAATAAATGGTCCCAGGAAAATTAGACAGGCACATACAAAAAAAAGAAAATGAAACTAGACCACTAACTTATACCATACACAGAAATAAACTAAAATGTATAAAAAAAAGTTAAATGTAAGTCATGAAACCATAAAAATCCTAGGAGAAAACATAGACAGTAAAACCTCCGATATCTCACATATCATTGTTTTCAATAATATATCTCCTAGGGTAAGGGAAACAAAGGTAAAAATAAACAAATGGGACAATATCAAAGTAAAAAGCTTCTGCACAGCAAAAGAAACCATCCTCAAAATGTAAAGGGTACTTACTCTATGGGAGAACATATTCACCAATGATACATCTGATAAGGGGTTAATTTCCAAAATATACAAAAAGTTCATACAACTCAACAAAAGAAAGACAATCTGATTTTACAAAGGGCAAAGGACATTAATAGACACTTCTTCAAAGAGGACATACAGATGGCCAATAGATATGAAAAAATGCTCAAGGTCACTGATCAGCAGAGGAAAGCAAATTAAAACTACAGTGAGGTATCACTTGACACCTGCCAGATGGGCTACCATCAATAAATCAACAAACAAGTGCTGGTGAGGATGAGGAGAAAAGGAAACACTGGTACACTGCTGGTGGGAATGCAGACTGGTGCAGCTACTATGGAAAACAGTAAGAGGTTTCCTCAAAAAAATTAAAAATGGAACTATCATTTGACCAGAGATCCCAATTCTGGGAATACTAGTATATCCTAAAAATCCCAAAACACCAATCAGAAAGAATATATGCATCCCTACGCTCAGAAAAGCATTATTTACAACTAGAGGCCCAGTGCACAAAATTTGTAAACAGGTAGGATCCCTAGGCCTGGCCGGCGATCATGGCCTATCAGGTTCCCCACCTTCCCGACTCTCCGCCTCCTCCTTCCCTCACTCCCGCAGCACCCCACCACCACCACTAGTAGCCTGCCATGTTCCACGCCACCCCCTGGTGGTCATCACACATCATAGTGAGCGATCAAACTATAGTTCTCCTGGTCAAACTCCCAAGGGGACACTTTGCATATCAGCCTTTTATATATATATAGATTAGAGGCCCGGTGCATGAAATTCATGCATGGGGGGGAGGGGTCCCTCAGCCCAGCCTGCACCCTCTCCAATCTGGGACTCCTCAAGGGATGTCCGACTGCTGGTTTAGGCTTGATCCCTCAGGGCATCCCTCTCACAATTTGGGACTGCTGGCTCCCAACCGCTTGCCTGCCTGTCTGCCTGACTGCCACTAACCGCTTCTGCCTGCCAGCCTGATCACCGACTAACCACTCCCCTGCCAGCCCTGATCGACGACTAACTACTCCTCTGCCAGCCAGATCGCCCCCACTGCCCTCCCCTGCTGGACCAATCACCCCAACAGCCCTCCCCGGCTGGCCTGGTCACTCCTAACTGCCCTCTCCTGCCGGCTTGGTTGCCCCTAACTGCCCTCCCCTGTAGGCCTGATCGCCCCCAACTGCACTCCCCTGCTGGCCTGGTTACCCCTAATCGTTCTCCCCTGCAGGCCCGGTCCCCCCCAACTGCCCTCACCTGCCAGCTTGGTCCCCCCCAACTGCCCTCCCCTGCTGGCCTAGTCACCCCTAACTGCCCTCCTCTGCAGGTCTGTTCACCCCCAATTGCCCTCCCCTGCTGGCCTCGTTGCCCCTAACTGCCCTCCCCTGCTGGCCTGATTGCCTACAACTGCCCTCCCCTACTGGCCTGGTCGCCCCTAACTGCCCTCCCCTGCTGGACTGATCGCCCACAACTGCCCTCCCCTGCTGGCCATCTTGTGGTGGCCATCTTGGACCACATGGGGGCGGCCATCTTGTGCAAGGGTGTGATGGTCACTTTGCATATTACCTCTTTATTATATAGGATAGCTAAGATTTGAAAACAGCCCAAGTGCCTATCAGCAGAAAAGTAGTTAAAAAAATCTTTGTTGCATTTATACAATGGAATACTATGCAGCTGTAAAAATGAAGGATCTCTTAATCTTCATGGATGGACCTGAAGATTATTATACTAAGCAAAATAAGCCAGTCACAGTGAGACAAATATCACATAATCTCACTTATAGGTGGAATCTAATGAACAAATAAACTGAGAAACTAAATAGATACTAACTAGAACCAGAGGCATGGATGCATGGAAGAGAGTGACAGATCTCATAGTGGAGGAGGGTGAGGTGGGACAGGAAGTGATTAACCAAAGAACTTATATGGCCCGGCTGGCGTGGCTGAGTGGTTGACCATGGACCTATGAACCAGGCGGTCACAGTTCAATTCCCTGTTGGAGCATATACCCAGCTTTCAGGCTCGATCCCCACCTTGAGGCGTGCAGGAAGCAGCTGATCAATGATTCTCTCATCACTGATATTTCTATCTCCCTTCCTCTCTGAAATCAACTAAAATATACATACTTTTAAAAAGAATTTATATGCACTTAAGCATAGCTTAAGGACACAGACAATGGTGTGGTGAAGGCCTGGGATGGGGTGGGGGGTCGGTGAAGGGGAAAAATGGGGATATCTGTGATACTATCAACAATAAAAACAGATACACAGAAAGTAACATGCAAAGATGCTTTATATCATATGTCTTTAGGGAAATGCAAATTAAAACTATGAAAAGTTGCCATTTTACATCTCATAGGATGTTGTTGTTTTTTTCCAGTGCGGGTACGAAACATCGGCTAGGAAGTAAAGTAACATGAATTCTCATTTATTGGTGGACATAATGCAAAATGAAACAGCACCTTTGGAAGGTAGTTTGGCAGTTTCTTTAAAGCTAAACATAATGTTACCATACAAACTAGCAACTATGCACATAGGTATTTATTCAACTGATTTTACATCTAATGTCTCTGCAAAAATCTGCACACCAATGTTTATAGAAGCTTATTACCATAGTGATGCTAACAACAGGGTACACTGGGTGCAGGGTAGATGGGAATTCTGTAATATTCTTGAAACTTTCTGTAAATTTACAACTATGTAAAAATTTTAAGTTTATTAAGTTTAGAAAGGGGAAAAAAATCACAGAGTAAAACTCATTACATTAAGAAAAATCCACTTTTATCTTTCTTAAATCTTGGCACCAGATAGAAACAGTGGGTTCTGCCGTGTGGAGAAAAGGTTTTTGGTCAGCTCATTAATAATAAGCCCATATTTCTCATTACTATTAGCTTCTCCTCCAACATGTCATTTGTGGTTGTTCAAGTCATCTGCTGATGAGAGATTTGTTTTGCTGTTTTCTGGTAATAAGTACAGCCATAAATCTGCCCATTAGGAATGATTTGTTGCTCAATAATTTATTTTTGCCTAACATCTTACGTCAGCCTGGCATCAAGGAGTCTGGGAGGTTCCAGACTCACAATTATGAATATGATTCCAGCCTAAAAGAAATAAAATGTGAGACTACATTTATTTAAAAAACACTTATAAAGTACTTACTATGCACCAGAAACTGTTGCACACTTTACAAACACCAAATCATTAAGATCCTTATAAAAACCTTCTGAGGTAGGTCTTAGTATTATCTATACGTTAGTATTATTAACTGCTGAACCAGCTCAAAATGGCCCTGTCCTGTTTAACAAGATGCTGAGTTGCTTTTCAGAGACAACAGATCAAGGCCGCCTGTCATGAAGCCCTGGCATGCACAGAGGAGAGAACTTTGACCTCCAGCTGTACCAGAAACCAAAGTTCCCCGTCCCCCATCTCCTAAACTGCCCCTTATGGACCCAATGAACCAGGACATAACAAGCACTTGAACACCTGAACCCTGCCAGAAGCCAGGGGTCCATGGTCCAGGAAGATCCAGTGTTAATACCCCATTTAGTTCCAAGTTCCTCCAGTTCAAACTCACCCCACATACTATTCCCCGTAAGTCCTTGAAAACCCTTGACCTGGTCCAGTGAACAAGATGGATTTGAGGCAGCACTACCAGGTCTTCCATCTTATTTTCCTTACTCCAAACTCTGATGTTTTGACCTTTGGCTTCTCAAAGCTTCAGACACAGGGACTTTGATTCAGTAACAGTGTATATTAAAATATCTGTATCTATTTACATATTTTCTATATCTTTATTAAAGATCTACAGATAAAAAAAAGAGTTCAATTCAGGTACTTTGCTTCCAGAGTTCCTTCTCCTTATCAGGATGCTCTGATATGCCTTAACTTGAGGTACTCCTTTTGGAAGCATCTAACCATATGATTTGCCATCTTTGAGCACTTTTTCTAGTGTTTTAATGACTTTCAGTGACAGAATATTTAAACCTCTGAAAATTAAGTTAAGGAGGTATAGATTCCTACCATGTCATTAGAACTCACAAACTATGAATAAGTTTTTAAGAGACAGCAAAGGAGGTGGAACAACCTAAAAGTACAGATTATGGAGCATTCATTCACTCACCACATCAGAGTCCCATGAAATTCTGAGAGCATATAGATAGTTGTAAATAGCTAGATGACACCATGTGAGATACTGAAAATGATATTAGAAATATGAAGCATTAAGAAGGTTAAGACATAACTGTCCACTGTCACTAAATTACTACAGAAGCTATTGTTTAATAACATGTTTCTAACTTTCGTATTTCAGGGAGAGTGGGAGAATAGTAGTAAATCCATTAAAAGGTCTTTGGTGACATGGTGATTTATAATAAGGTACCTATTTGGTCTTTTTCCCGTTTCTGGCACATAGCATCAAAACCTCTTGAAATTTCCTAAGTGATGAGAGCTATAAAGATGCATTTTGTTATGTTAATAAGGTGATTTTTAGACACACACACCCCACCTAAGAATGGGGGGCTGGTTGACAGGGGAGAAAACCACAAAATTAAAGTGTTGGAACTTTCAGATCCACCCTTCCTTCCTTAACAGAAGTGGGGGCTGCAGGTTGAGTTTAACCATCAATGGCCAATGATCTAATGAAACATGTCTATATAGGTAAGCCTCCATAAATATCCAAAGGGTCTGCCTTTATCAAAATAATGTAATGTGCCCTGGCCAGTTTTGCTAAGCAGTTAAAACTTAGGCCTGGGGACCAAAGGGGCACAGGTTTGATTCCTGGTCAAGGGCATGTACCTCGGTTGCAGGTTCCTAAGGGAGGCAACCAATTGATATCTCTCTCTCTCTCTCTCTCTCTCTCTCTCATTCCTCCCTTCCCTTCCACTCCTCTAGTAATTAATGGAAAAAATATTCTTCAGTGAGGATTAAAACAAAACAAAATAAAACATTGTAATAAATGTTTTTAGATAATGTTTCCCATTTCATTTGCTGAAAGATCATCCTTTTAAAGCTATACCAAAATTTAGGCCTGGCATGGTTCAGTGTTTGAGCAACGACCTGTGAACCAAGAGGTCATGGTTCAAATCCCAGTCAGGACACATGCCCAGGTTGGGGGCTCCATCCCCAGGGGGGTGTGTGCAAAAGGTAGCTGATCAATGATTCTCTCTTATCATTGATGTTTCTATCTTTCTCTCCCTCTCCCTTCCTATCTGAAATCAATAAAAATATTTTTTTAAAGAAAAAACAAACTATACTGAAATCTAATTGTTTTATATCATTTATCTACTGCACATATCATTGACCTACTGTGGAAATATGTGAAGTTTTAAAGTAATTTGAGAATGATGACTGGCTAGTTGGTGGTGAACTATCTTTTACATGTGTTTTCACTTGATTTGAAGAATGATTTTATTAATATGCATTTTAAATACACATCAGGTGGGCATATAACTGAGACCATTGTATACAAAATCTAGATTTAACACATGGTAATATTTTGCCAGATTTGCTTCAGATCTTCATTATTTTTTAAGAAACCAAATCACCTTTGTGTCATTTTATCCCCAGAGTTTATTACTATCCTAAAGTTGGTGCATAATATTTCTGGCATGGTTTTATACTAGTGTTACATGCATGAACAATGAAAATTATTGTTTTGTAAAATTTAAAATCTTGCATGCACACTTTTTATATCATTTAATATATGATCAAATGTATAGATACATTTTCAAATGTATTTATACTGACATATTTTTTAAAATTCATTTTAACTACACTATAATGTTCCATTGTATAAATCATAATTTATATTTCCATTCCCCAAAGGACAAAAAAAAATTAGGTTGCATTATCAAAATCATAAGCATTATTGAAAGGGATCTATCTATCTACATGCCGATAGATAGATAGATAGATAGATTCCTGTACATGTTCTTCTGAACATGTGCATAAGATTTTCTTCAGTTATTTAAATTGAATTGTGGGTTATAAGTTTATATGTAATTATAACTTTGCTAAAAATTGCTCTCCTAAATGATTGCATATTCTCCCCAGAAATGCACAAGTGTTATATTGTGAGGCAAAAAATAATGCATATTTATCAAGACCCGTTTCTTTTTCCTCCTTAGCACAAAGCCTGGCTCCATGTCCCAGTCTTCTTTGCAGTCAGGTGCTGACAAAGATCTGGTCCTGGTAACCTGAGTACAGGACATGTTTGGTCCCTTAAAGTTGCCTTGACCAAAAAGTGAGCCTCCATCATTGGTCTCTTTCCCATCTTCCAGCTGCATGGAGACTCCTTTAAGGACTTTGAACAGAGTTGAGCTACAAGATGAGAGGGACGAGGCCTACTGAATGACCTTGTCAGAAGCTGCATGACCAGCAACATGCCCCTGGACTGGGACAATAAATGAACTTACATGGTATTGAGCCACTGAGATTATGAGTTTCTGTTTCAACTGATACTGTTACATTCTACCTTAATGTACATTTCCTTACACTGGATTTATAGTTTTTCTATTTTAATTTTGAAAAATAACTAAGCGGATGTTAGTTTTGTGTCAATTTGTATGTATGTGTACTAGTGAGGTTAAGTAGCAGTTTCCGTTTATTGTCATTTGGTTTCTCCTTGTCAGACTTGCCTATTCATCTCTTGCCCATTTTCTCCAGGCTATATACTTTTCCCATTGTTTTGAAAGAATGCCTTATGTATTTTGGCTACTAAGCCTTCTGTGACCATGTTCATTGCTAATATCTTTTGCCAGTCTGTGGTGTGGATCTCAACTTTGTTCATGATGTTATTTTGTTTCCACAGATTGTATTCATTTTTATGTGGTCCATTTATCATTCATTTCCTTTTCGGTTTGTGCATTCTGTCTTGTTTATGAAATTCTACTTTGTGGCCATCAAGAGATTCTCTTACAGTGTCTCCTAAAGGCTTAAATGTTTTCATTATTCACCATTTCAAATTTCACTCTGTCTGGAATTTACTCTTATGTGTCATGTGGGATAGTAATGTGATTTTACCTTTTACACTCAATGCCACCTCTGTCATGGAGCAAACAGTCACAAAGGTACATGTGGACCTGTTTCTAAGGTGTCCAATCTGTCCTGGTAACAGATCTTCACCAGGCCTCCTAAAGAGCCCCTCTGACCACAGTGCAAAGAAACACATCTCTCTCACAATACTCCTCATGCCACTGAAAGGCACACGTGTTAATATGACACAAAGCAGCCTTAAATAACATATTCGCTAACTAAGGCAGGGATAACGGTAGGTGACCTGAGGAGAAGGTATGCTACCTGCATCAGGAAGCAGTATAGTTCCTTGTAGATCCCTCTGATTTCAGGTCCCTATCCTTGCTATTCTGAGAAAAGCGTAGAATCATTTTGCAAGAACAACAATAACATCATCTGTTATTGGCCTAGTTTTACAAAATACCACATTTTTAATATAAAAATTATGTCTTAATAACTATAATTGTATTCCCTGTGTTCTTATGTGGTAAAATAAGTGCCTTTTGTTGTTCTTTTTCAAATGTGTACATTGTAAAGGATACACTATTTCATATATGTCTTAGGATCTGTTTGTTAAGACCTGTGAAAAAATCCAATATGTTTTTATGGTTTTAGTCATTAATAATTTTAAAAATAACATATTTTGTGATTTTAATTAGAAATATATCTATAGATTATTTTATTGAAATTAAGTCTTTCTACCCATGAACATGGTATCTTCTTAAAAAATTAAGGTTTTATGACTTACAATTAAGTTGATAATTTTCCTCATAAACATGTTTTACCCTTTCCTTCCTTGATACTTCCTGGGTTTTGTTCCTATGGTTAATGGGATCTTTGTAAAATCTATCATATTTTCGAATTGCTTTGAGCTGGTGTATGGCCTTGCTATTGATATTTGTACATTGATTTTGTATCTGCAAATACAACCTCTTAATATGTTGTTGTTTTACTGCAGACTTTGTTACTGACTTTAAAAAGTACACTTTAATTTCTTCCTTTCTGACAGTTACTTTCAAATATCCATGAACATATTTTTTCACTGTTTCCTGGTCTCTATATTTTTTTTGCTATCAGTATCATTGTTATTCATTTCCAGAAAATCTACGTTTTCATTCTGAGTTCTCATAAGATTTCTTTTCTTTGTCTTTCCTCTTCTGCAGTTTTACTATCTAATCATCATATGATTAACTATTTTTTTTAAATATATTTTATTGATTTTTTACAGAGAGGAAGGGAGAGAGATAGAGAGTTAGAAACATCGATGAGAGAGAAACATCGATCAGCTGCCTCCTGCACATCTCCTACTGGGGATGTGCCCGCAACCCAGGTACATGCCCTTGACCGGAATCGAACCCGGGACCTTTCAGTCCGCAAGCCGACGCTCTATCCACTGAGCCAAACCGGTTTCGGCCATATGATTAACTATTAATGTCACTATCCCTCATGGTGGATTGCTTCTTTGTGTCATTCACAATCTTTTCCTATCAACTTTTTATTAATCTCAGATTGGTTATTTAATGTCTTCTGTGGAAATCTTGTGTACTCTTTGCTCTTTAAGGCTACCCTAGTTTGGGGGATTTCCCCACCATATCTACAGTATAAACTGGATTCCAAACCCACAGAGAGGATAATTAGCCTCGAGCCCTGCATTTCTCATGTGAGATTTTGTTCCATATAGATACCCAGACGGAGAGAAGTTTTCATTTTCACATTCTGTGGAGTAGTGTATAAAGTTAGTTCCTTCTTCTGTTTATCAAAGAGAAAGCCTTTCCAGGATCCCAGCTGAATGCAAAGATATAAGATCTAGTGATATGCCTTCTACCAATCACAAAAACAGATTACCTGTCCTTATACTGCACTTGAGGGATCCAGCTGCTCATTAAAAACATGTGTGATTTTTTTTCAGGCCCAACCATAGGCCATTACAAAGGCTTTACTTGGAAGGCTGTCCAGGGGAAGCTGTGCACAGTCTGGCAGTCTCTGAGGGGAGCTGCAGTCCAAGTTTCAGGCCCCTCCAGCTGGCCGCACTCTCACATCTTTGCATTCCTACCTCAGGTCCCTTCATTCCTAAGTCCCTTTATCTGATTTCTTCTTCAGACACTAACACCTAGGCCTCCTGTAGGTGGAGAGGGGAGGGGAATCTCCAAGACATTCTCCCCACTGGGTCCCCAGTACTTTTCCATTTCTAGTCCCTCCCCTTCACCCCCACCCACTGCAGGGATTCAGAGCTCCCCCAACAGTGAGACAATCCTGGTACCTGAGTCCTTGCTGATGTACCTCATGGAAGAGCAGAGTTGGCATTTTCTCTGGTTTTAGCCCCCTGCTTACACCATCACAGTAAGTGATTAAAGGTTTAACTGTTTCACTTTGGGCTTATTGTTCAAAATTGCCTATTCTGACACTCTGACACTTGGCAGCTCAGCTCTCTCTCTCTCTCTCTCTCTCTCTCTCTCTCTCTCTCTCTCTCTCCTCTCTTTCCTCAGTTGACCTCCTCACAGCATTAAAATGCTACCCCCAAATCCTACCATATATATTGGACCCATAACTGGTCCAGGTTACTAGATTATCAGCTTTTGTTTTTGTCATTTTCACTGTTGATCCTCTCTTTGTTTCTAGAGGCTTCTTTTCTTTTCTGCCATTCCTACGCAGAAATTATCATATTTTATCTAGATCTGTTTGTAACTAGAGGGTGGTCCGACAGAGCCCTGTACCTAGGTTAGAGGAATGGGAGCCTCATTTCATTTCTGTCCAGAAAACAAAGAAGGAGAATTCCGGTTAAAGTAAAATTATAATTCATCCGTCTTTAAATCTACACAGGGCAGAAGAAATGAAGAAAATTTACAATGGGTTGCAAACAATTGCATTAGGTTAAAATAGGGAATTTTGAAACTGTGAAAATCATTAGTTGACATGATCTCGCAGAATCTGTAAAAAGGAAAGGAGACCTAATTCTTAGCTATGACTTGAGACCTGGGGGTCAAGATTCTTGAGGTTTCTTTCCTACCTTGTATATCCATGATGCCTACCTTCTGAAAGAGTTCTAATTTTATAGATTATTTTGTAGCTAAGAGAATTTAAAATCTCTATTTCTGGCTACAGTGTACTACCACAAGCATTTAATTTCCCACTGCGGAAAGTTAAACAAATTTGTTTAAATATCCACAGAGTGCTGGCTTCGGAGCACTGTGTAAAAAGCAACTTCATCCGGACCTTTTTGCACCACATACAGCTTCTTTCTCCCTCCCCCCCCCCACCCTCTCTCTTTTCCTCTCAAGGCCAAATTAAATTGTTTATTAATCCATATATTAGATTTTTAAAACATGTGGAGATGTCTCCATCCTATGTCTTCACACACATTTGAGTATATCTGATGAGAGCATCTGCTTCTTCATATTGTTGTCCATGAATATGTATGTGTGTGTGAAGTGGGGTGACAGAAACCATTCAGAACCACAGATCTTTAAGTGGGAGAAGTGAGATGGAGGATGAGAGGAACAGCAGATTTTATTTATTTATTTTACCAGTATGAATATTTTATTTATTATATGGAGAAAATACTGTTGATCTCATAAGTGGAACACTATAAAGGAAATACAAGAATACATGAATACTATGCATTTATAGATACACTCAAACCACTGCATATAAAAATAAACTTAAGAGTTAGGAGGCTACTGTGAAAAAAATACAGGAAAGTCATTTTAGACCACCTTGCTCTACCAGTCTGCACAAGACAATGATAACACTATTAATATTCCCAGAGTAAATTCTTATGCATACCAAGGAATTTTTATGTCATCGAAATCTGTATTCATTCATTTCATAAACATGTATGGAACAATGTGTTAAGTGCCAGAGATACTTGCATCAATGAAACACAGTTTACTGCACTAGGCAGTTCATAGGATATGTATGAGGAGAAGCATCCTGCAGTATTTGATGTGTCTGTGAAACACCCAGGTAGACATTGAAGTATAACAGTCTCAACCTCATAGCTCAACGTATTTAGTGATTTATTCACTAAATGGTGTTCTTGTGAACATGAATGCTAATGCTACCTAAGAGTGCTTTATAATCTTTTTTTTTGTAGTTTTAATATATTTTTTTATTGATTAAGATATTACATATGTGTCCTTATCCCCAAGTTATCCCTTACCCCCCACCTCCCCGCTCATGACCTCACCCCACCCCCTCCGCCGCCCCCTGTTGTCCGTGTCCATTGGTTAGGCCTATATGCTTGCATATAAGTCCTTTGGTTGATCTTTCCCCCTTACCTCCACCCTCCCCTACCTTCCCTCCAAGGCCGGACAGTCCAATCAATGCCTCTCCGTCTCTGGATCAGTCCTTGTTCATCAGTTTACATTGTTCATTATATTCTACAAATGAGTGAGATCATGTGGTATTTATCCTTCTCTGACTGGCTTATTTCACTTAGCATAATGCTCTCCAGTTCCATCCATGCTGTGGCAAATGGTAAGAGTTCCTTTTTCTTCATCCTCTTCTCAAAGAATACCTTTCAGTATTTCATATAATGCTGGTTTGGTGGTGATGAATTCCTTTAGCTTTTTCTTATCTGTGAAGCTCTTTATCTGACCTTCAATTCTGAATGAAGCTTTGCTGGATAAAGTAATCTTGGTTGTAGGTTCTTGGCATTCATCACTTTGAATATTTCTTGCCACTCTCTTCTGGCCTGCATGGTTTCTGTTGAGAAATCAGCTGACAGTCGTATGGGTACTCCCTTGTAGGTAACCGATTTTTTTCTCTTGCTGCTTTTAAGATTCTCTCTTTGTCTTTTGCTCTTGGCATTTTAATTATGATGTGTCTTGGTGTGGTCCTCTTTGGATTCCTTTTGTTTGGGGTTCTCTGCGCTTCCTGGACTTGTAAGTCTATTTCTTTCACCAGGGGAAGTTTTCTGTCATTATTTCTTCAAATAGGTTTTCAATATCTTGCCCTCTCTCTTCTTCTGGCACCCCTATGATTCTGATGTTGGTATGCTTGAAGTTGTCCCAGAGGCTCCTTACACTATCTTCATATTTTTGGATTCTTTTTTTTTTTTTTTTTTTGCTTCTTTGGTTGGGTATTTTTTGTTTCTTCGTATTTCAAATCTTTGACTTGATTCTTGGGATCCTCTTGTCTGCTGTTGGATCTCTGTATATTATTCTTTATTTCAGTCAGTGTATGCTTAATTTCGAGTTGGTCTTTTTTCATATCCTCCAGGGTCTCACTAAATTTATCGGCGGTTTCCAGAAAATTCTTGAAAAACCTTATAAATGTGGTTTTGAACTCTATATCGAGTCGTTTGCTTTCCTCCATTTCTGTCATTTGTGACCTGTTTCTTTGTCTCCGCATTTTTTATGCTTCCCTGTGTTGGTAGAGTGGTTTTGTGTGCTAGGTGTCCTATAGGGCCCAGTGGCTCAGCCTCCCCCGTTACCTGAGGTGGACACTCTTGGTGCACCCCCTTGGGGGCTTTGTGCACAGTCTTGTTGTAGTTATGCCTTGATTGTTTTAGGTATCACTGGGAGGAATTGACCTCCTGGCCAATTGGCAGAGAGAATCAGCTGTGTCTGCAGTAGGAGAACTTCTGTGCTGAAGAGACCCTTCTGGGGAAAGACTTGCTTCAGTGGGGCTTTGGTGCTCACTGAGTCTGCCCCCTGAGTGTGTCCCTTATGGATCTGAGGAGTTGTAATCTAGATGGTCCCACTCTGACCACTGGGTACACTGGCTCTTTGATCTAAGGAGGTGCTAATTTAGTCTCTGCCTGAGGTTACCCAGCAGGAGCTACAAAAGGATCTGCAGATTCCCCTTCCTTTTTTGGAGTTTGGAGGTGCCCAGATGAGGCCCAGCTGTGAAGCAATGCAAGTTGCTGTGGGGCCTTGGGCCTTCTCTTGGAAGTTCCGGGTCTGTCTGGCCCAGCTGTAATTTGTTAGGTAATTTTCAGGTTGCAAAGGGCCAGGGCATTCATATGCAAAAGCCTCTGCCACAGGCAGCCTGGGTGGGGAGGGTTCTCAAGGAATCAACAGGGCGGAGCAAGCAGCTATGGCAGATCCTCAGCCCTGCCCTAAGGGGCCGGGCACGTCTCAGTGTTCTGGTAATTTAATTGCTGCAAGCACCTCTGAGGGAAAGCCTCCCTCTAGTTCCGAGTTCTGCCTGCTGCCAGACAGTCCAGTTTCTCCCCGTATGAGTCCTGGGTCCCAAGAGACTTCCCGGAACTGGAGTTCAAAGCAGTCGGGAGCTTGTGACTCTCTCCTGATTCAAAAAGACAGCCGCGTCCTCAGGTACCAGCCCCTTTCTGCGCGTGCTCAAGCCTCCGTACCTTTGCACTTTACTTCCGCAGCTTCTGACTCTCAGTGTGCTTTTCTCTTTCCTTCTAGTTGTAGAATTTCCACTCAGCCAGCCTTCCTGTAGTTCTGGATGATGTCCATTTTGTCTTTTTGTTGTATTTTTGAAGTTGTTGTAGGAGGCAGCAATTTCGGTGTTTACCTATGCCGCCATCTTGGTTTCTCCTGCTTTATAATCTTAAAACCATCACTGTCATTCTTTTCTTTTTTTCTGTATCTTTAAAATAAGTTTCCAGGTGAAAAAATATACCAGCTAAAGAAAACAGAGAAATTTACACTGAGCCATAAAAAAGGTCAGAAAATGTGGGCTTCTTTTTGAAAATCATGATTCCAAAGTTCTCCATTTGAATTAAAGTATAATCTAAGGTTCCCAGTTTGACGTTTGTTAGCCAAAGGGTGTTTATTTATTCTAACATTTAAGGAGAAATATTTCTAGGAAGAGTGGCCTATATAATTATTTGAGTGAGTGGCAAGATCAACGTTATTGAGTTGAATTGCACCTAGATCAGTGATGGCGAACCTATGACACGCGTGTCAGAGGTGACACGCGAACTCATTTTTTTGGTTGATTTTTCTTTGTTAAATGGCATTTAAATATATAAAATAAATATCAAAAATATAAGTCTTTGTTTTACTATGGTTGCAAATATCAAAAAATTTCTATATGTGACAGGGCACCAGAGTTAAGTCAGGGTTTTTCAAAATGCTGACACGCCGAGCTCAAAAGGTTCGCCATCACTGACCTAGACCAAGATGACAGTAGGTGCAGCCTTCAAACACAGATATAACAACCTCTGCATGAGACACCAACTGGGAGACTATTGAACTGCCAAACGATGGATCAAGGGAGACCTTGATAACAAACATTGTAATAATTCAATTTTGAGGCCACATCAGTCTGGGACTTTTTTGAGAAGTCTGATAAGAGCCCATATGATTTGTTTTTCTGCTATACATAATATATCATATGTGGAGAGGTTAGGGCAATAGCTCAATGAATACAAAATGGATTTCTAAGTTAGTAGACTTTAAATATCTTCCCATCACAAAGGCTGACTTACTGGATCTCCTAAGGCCAGAGCATTTAAAAATTTTAGTGCCTTAATACTTAGTATCTTAATACTTCTTAATAGTTAGTACTTCAAGATTATGGGAAATAGTCAGAAAATGTGTGGGAAGAGCTCTCAAATAAAGTGATTCCTGCAGGAACTTCTTGTTCCTGTTATGTTGATCTGGCTTTGGCAATCCAGTTTCACCACTATATTCCTTATATTGATCAGAAGTGAAGACTGCACCCTTCACCAAACTCATACATTAATAAATGCTTCCTGGTTGTTTTTCCTTTGCCTCAATTTGACCACTACCTGCTGTGACAGACATGCCTACTACTCATCAAGACTATCAAGATTTATAGTTAGCTTCTGGGAATATCACGTGACCCGTTTGGGCCAGGAAATGTGAACAGAAGAACTTAAGATCTGGTACGCAATTGTCTTCTCCTTTGTGACCGTGTGGATATGCAGTCATCTCAAGAACTAAGCAGTATGGAATGCTGAGCCATCACATGAAGCAGGACAGCTTCCTGGAGAGTTGCCCAGACCCACAGCAGACTTTGCATGAATAAGAAATAAAGCTTTTTGTTGTGTTAAATCACTGAAAAAATTTGGTGTTATTTCATATGTCAGCCTACATTATTCTGGCTAATACATCCTACTACTTTTCTTTCCCGCCTTCTTTTTCAAAATAAGAATTTAATTTCAAAAATGTCCTCTTTTCATATCACTCATTTTGCAACTTCCTCCTTACTCAACTATTTGCCTCTACTTATCAGCCTCCTGCTGTGATTGCCTGGTGGCTCTCAATGAGTGTTTGTCTTGGTTACATTCCTGAGTAGCAGAGAATGATGAGAGAGGGAGAGAGGGAGAGAGGGGGAGAGAGAGAGAGAGAGAGAGAGAATGATTTACTAAGGGAATGCACTCAGGAAAAAACCTATAAAGGAGTGAGGAAAACAGGAGGAAGAACATATGCAGATTGGTGGCTCAGTAGTAGTCCACCCTCAGCCTAATCCCCTGGGGAACTTTGGACTCAAAATGGCATCACTGAACTGGTTTGGTTACAACTGGAGGCAAAAGGGTAGGGCTTTTGTACCCTTTCATCATTTGGTAATTGACTAGCAGGTGTTTCCTCCAGTGGGAACAGTACTTCCTATGCATTGCTGGGTGGAATGGACCCCACTGACCAAGGGAAAGTTTGGAGAAGCAATGGCAGTTATGAACCATAAGCAGCAGACTCTCCTAGCAGCTAGTTGCACTAGAAGGTAAATGGAATCTTGATAAGGTACTAACAGTATCTACTATAGTACAATACATCTTTGTGTCACTATAAGGCAGGAAGACTTGAGATAAAATGGAGTTAAGTGTTTGTTTCCTCTTTTGGAGCTTTGCGCTAAGTTGAGCACTCAGAATTACCAGTGCTAAGATATATTTTCTAAAATGGTTTTAGGTGTGCTCTCCCTCCAGGGAGCATCCTCATACCTTTCCTTTTCCCCTCTTCTTCCCCCATAGACATGCATCTCCTAAACTCTAAGCGACCCCGCAAGACTTGCAACCAGGGAGCCATGGGCAGCAGCAGCCACCCTGGGCTAACCCCCAGAACCTGTCCCCCCTTTTCTCTGACTTCTCAGTGAGCCAAAGCAGCCCAGCCCAGGCTCATTTCTCCTCCTAGTCTCTCTCCTGTTGCTTCTTCTATTCTAAGCCCTTTCTTGTTTCATTCCCCCCAGCTTTAATTTTTTAAAAAAAAGAATGTTAAAAACAAATGTTATCTAATCAACTCCTGCATCTCCATTTCTTTGGCTTTTACTGTGTTTGATGCCTTGCTCATACCTGGGACTACAGATGTGATGGAAATAGCAAGAGAACTCTGATCAGAATTAGAGCCTGAAGATGTGGCTGATCTGCTACAATCTCATAATGAAACTTTAATAAGTGAGAGGAGTTGCTTCTTATGGATGAGCAAAGAACGTGGTTTCTTGAAATAGAATCTACTCCTGCTAAAGATGCTATAAAGATTGTTGAAATGGCAACAAGGGATTTAGAATATTACAGAAACTTAGTTGAGAAGCAGTAGCAGGTTTTGAGGACTGACTCCAATTTTTAAAGAAGTTCTACTGTGGGTGAAATGCTACCAAACAGCATTGCATATTACAGAGAAATCATTAGTGAAAGAGTCAATTGATGAGGCAAACTTCATTGTTGTCTTATTTTAAGAAACTGACACATCAGCCCAAACTTCATCAACCGCCACCCTGATCAGTCAGAAGCCATCCACATTAAGGCAAGAACTCTCCACCAGCAAAAAGATTCTGAATTTCTAAAGGCTCAGATGATGGTTAGCATTTTTTAGCAATATATGATTTTTAGTTAAGGTATATACATTGTTTTTATGTATAATGCTATTATACACTTAATAGACTACAATATATTATAAACATAGTTCTTATATGCACCAAGAAACCAAAAAGTTCGCGTGAATCTCATGATATTTGCTTTATTGTGGTGGTCTAGAACTGAACCCATAATATCTCCGAGGTATGCCTATACAGAAAACATTAACATAGCTGAGGTTCTCATTTGTAAAATGAAGATAATTGTGCTTACATCATAATGATGTTTTGATCATAAATGAGATAACACATATACTGGACATGGTCTATTTTAAGAACTTGTGAAATTACAGTAATTTTATTATAACCAAGTACCTATGCCCCAACAACAGGTGATTAGAAGCATATCACCTGTTGGCTCACCTAAGGAATGAGTCAAATTGTGAGGATGCCAAGATAATGTGCCTGCCTTCAAACTCTGGGTGCTACTCCAGCAATAGGCTAGCCCTACAAATTTGCAAGTTGAACTCTCATCCAAGAACATGGCTTGAAATAATTGCATAAATGGAAAATGGAAGAGATAGAGGAGCTCAAGTAGTAAATATGACAGACATAAAATAGATGATAATTCCATTTCTGGTTAATTTGAAAAGGTCAAATAAATTATCTTCATTTAGAGTTGGCCATAATAGCAATTGCCACCCACAGTTTATGAAAATTAGTCTTTTATAACTTCAAGCTATTATTTCTATTTCAAAATAGGCAGAGAAAATATTCAAAAATATTATAAATTAAAGTTTTTACCCTATTCACAGAAGTAATCTGAGGTTAATGATCCCATACAGTGCCCCCATTAGACCAGTAGTATCTCCTTGAGACAGTCAGCTACACTGAATTAGCTTAAGGGTTTTAGAACGTGGGCTATTATTTTGGGTTGGGTTCTACAAAAGCAGAGTAAGAGACAGGGATTCAGGGGTGCTGAGAAAAAAGGGGGAATGGGAGAAACAGAATGTGGCAGAAGGAAGGAAGTAATTGGGCAAGGATGTGGTCTCAACCAGAGCTGATCTTCAGCCTGATCCCACAAAGACCTCTGAAGTATGAATTGCATCATAGACTTGGTGCCTCCTTTAAGCCTAGGGGCAAGCTTTGGGTACTCTGTGTCAATGGTCATTAGTTGTGGCTGCTCCAATCCTCTGAGCAAAACTTCAGAGTCAGATCCTGTTTAATTCTCTGGAGAAGGGGACAATACTAAATTGATAGCTTCTGATACTCATGAAAATAGGGGCTGGGTGTACTTTCCTCTAAAGGAGATTTTAAGCAGCGAGGGAAGTGCACATTTCCTATTTTGAACTTCAAAAACCTGTTCCTTATTAAGAATGTATTGGCTTTATAGGAAGGTAAGCAAAAAGTCAATATAATAAAGTGTCCACCACATGGTTGCAAAGAGAATCTATTGTATTAGTCCTTACATTGGGGGTGGCATGGGGGAGAGGCACAGGGTTATGATATCTAAAAGGTTGTGATAAATACTAGAGACCTGCTTTCAAGTAAAATGGACAAGTAGGAAGAGAGGTGGGGAGGGGAGACGGGGAAGAGATTAACCAAGGAACATATATGCATATATGCATAGCCCACAGACACAGACAATGGTGTGGTGAAGGCCTGGGATGAGGGGAGGGATGGATGGAAGAAGGCAAAGGGGAGAGAAATAGGGGACATCTGTAATACTGACAACAATAAATAAAAGAAAATTCACACGTGTGTGTACACATAATATTTGCACAAAATTTCAGAGGTTCTTCAACTCCTTGGTGAAGCTCACCCACAGTTCACTTGAACTAGAAACTTCTGCTTAGGACCACCTGGCCTTGTATTGGCTTTGACATCAGCAGGGGAATGGCAACCAGAGTTTAGAGGAATAAAGAATCAGTGGAGAAGCATGATATAAATCTGGGTTACCAGGCAACAAAGAGACAACAGTTTAAAGAAATCAGTCACAACCCATAAAAAAAAAAGTCCACCAGACTAGAATCTCAAGAGACACGTGGTATAGGGAAAAGGACTTGAGGAGAAATAAAAAAAAAAAAAAAAAAAAAAAAAAAAAAAAAAAACTTAAATTAAAAAAATAAAAAAGGTTCGTAGCACTTATCTCCTGCAGTATATTTTTGTATAGTTGTCCACATCCTGCCCCCACTTTATGGTGACATTCCCACCCTTTTAGCACAAGAGATGACAGCAGTTCCTATCAGCACTGCAAGCAGCCACTGCAGGCGAGCACAATATGTACTTGTTTCCATATCCATTGCATTTGGAGACATCTCTTTCATCATCCTCTGACTCCTCAATATGTAACAATAATGAAATCCAACAAAGTCTCATGACCCATTTTCCCCAACAGATCTTGCCAAATTTATGAATGGACACCACCCAGAGGACGCTCCAAATTTCAATCTGGGAGGGGGGGGTGGATTTTTTTTAGGAACAAAACTTGCGAGTAAGTATTGAGCGGGATATGACATGGACCATTGTTTTTGAGATCTTTAGTGACAACTTCCTATAGTTGTTCCAAATAAACAGTAACAGACTTTTGTTTATTTTTTCTGACACAGAACATCTATACATAGAGCTGAACATAGAATAAACTTGATGAATTTTCTCTAACTGAGCACACCTGTGTAACTGCTCCCAGATCAAGAAAGCAAACTTGACTTGCATCTTAGAAGCTACCCTGAAGTCCCGCTTTGTGGTCACAATTATAACTTGAAGCAGGCACAGCAGACCTGAAACTAATTCCACAGAAGGTATTCCTTTTTGTAGCTAATTCATTCTGACTATATTCATGCTAACCCTACCCCATTATCTCTAACTGCTTTTCCTGGTAGTTATCCTTTAATTTAAGTGATGCGTGAGTCCTGCACTGATACCTGAGGATAAAAAGGTTCTCACCTTCTCTTCCAAATAACTCCCTTTGTTATTTTAGCTTCTTAGCATCTTGAACTCTGTGCATCAAATGCCCTTCATGAGAAATAACAAGAGTGCCTTTTCATGCTGACCTCTATTTCAAGGATCAGTTAAGAGGATAGGAAGCAATCTATCTACAAACAGGATGGAAAGCACTGATATCCACACCCTTGGACAGGGAAAGGGAAAGTCTGGGAAATATTACAGTGACTTGGGCAAGAAAATGAGCTGAGACGCTCATTGACTCTCCTGCACTGATTCAGAACCCAAGAGTAGATGTTCTTTCATTGCTGTGAAATGTAATGACAGGCAGGGCTTCAGATAACCATCCCCAAATCCGGATGCTTATCTAAACCAAAGCTGCCGGCCTGAAATCCTTTTGACTTTCAAAAAATAGAGCCTGAATTCATGGGGAGCCCAGCTTCCAAGGCAATTTGGGGCAGTTCCTGTGTTTAATAAAGATCATTAAAAAAACAAACATCATTTTCTTCCTGCTTTCCTTCAGGTTAAACCCAGACCATGAAGACAAATGTAGAGCAAAGGTTAACAAACAATAAAGATGAAATAAGCAACAGTGGTGAGAAGTGTTACAAAAAGAAAGAAGTAAAAAATCTAGGATTTCTTTTGTGACTGCTCTATTTTTAAATGGAGCAGCTTCTTCATCTTACACCTCTATCAATTACCACTAGACTCTTCACCTTGTTTTCTTTCTTTCTTTCTTTCATGATCTGGGATACTCCCAATAGTTCTGGATAGAAAGTATCTTTACATAGTAGGGCTGGCCTCAGCAAATCCATAAAAAAATAGGAAGTTAAGCTCAGAATTTAAGCTCCTGGGACAAGTGCTGCCTCCCTGGAATATCCCCCGATATCCATACACCTCTTTTATTTCTTTCAAGTCATTCCTTTATTCCCTTCATTTGTTCATTTAAAGATTAATTGAACCTAAGTTGTGCCACAACTTATGTCCTTTAGTACAATCATCTTAAGAAATTTGGGAAATATTTGATATGTCACTCTCTACCAAGGCAAAAGATCTCAGTGTCACCCAGTGTTGCACAAGCAGCAAAATCCTTAAGGTCACAAAATGCCTCTATGACAGAGAAGACAATCAGAGCCCCATCACTGTTAGCGACAGGAGCTGAGTTTTAGGTCCCAGCTCCTAAGAATCCCTTAAATGTAACCCACCAAGGAGTGGATCCCCTACTCAGTCTACTTGTGAGTTTAGTCCTGCTTGAGCCAGATTTGGACATACACATACTGGTACTGGAAACTTGAGTTTGAGTCTCTGACCTCTATTTCCATTCTTATAATTGATTTTCCAAACTGCAACCAAAATAGCATCTACCCATCAATATAGCTTTTGTCACAAAATGTAATGACAGACACTACTTAAAACCTTCTCTTGAGAAAATTTTGAAGAGTATGCCTGGCAGTGGTTGAGCATCAACCTATGAACCAGGAAGTCATGGTTGGATTCCCAGTCAGGGCACATGCCTGGGTTGCAGGCTCAATCCCAAGTAAGGGCATACTGGAGGCAGCCAATCAATGATTCTCCCTCATCACTGATGTTTCTATCTCTCTCTTCCTCTCTCTCCCTCTCTGAAATCAATAAAAATATGTTTATAAACATTTTTGAAGAGTTTATCTAAGCAAAAATTAATTTGAATAGGGCAGTGCCAAACCAGAAATGGATTGGGACCCTGGGCTTTACAGGAGCTGGGGAGAGACTGACATTGCGAAGTGCAGAAGCAAAGAAAAAAAAGTTATTTGATTGACCACAGCTTACAGCCTGGTTGGCTATCTGTAATTGGTTGTCCTTAACATTTCAATTTCAAAGCCTTGAGGCATTTACAGATTTAGGGTTATGTTTGCTTACATAGGCCTCCACAGAATTAAAGTCAACTCAATCAAATGGCCTCTGCTTAATTTAACAGGAGAAAGCTGAAATCTTTCAGATGGCCCTAAGACCCTATAGGATTTGGATACTACCCACCTTTTGATTCTTCTTGCTCCAGCTGAGATTTGATTGATGTGGAAAGCAGAGTCAAATACAATCCTGAAAAGTCCAGGAAACCAGGACCTCCTGTGAGAAGTTAACAGATATGAAAAGGCGTCTGAATTAGGATAAAGATAAAGGAGGTTAAAGGTCCCTTACTAGTTTCCTCTTCAAATCAGAATTTAAGGTAATAAAGACATTAACTCCTAATGGTGTAGTTTGAGGAGGCCTGTAATTGTTTACTTTTCATCCTAAAGCAATGCTTTTCATTAAAAAGGTAACAAATATACTTTTAAACACTTCAAGGACTAACAAAAATATACAATCACACCAATTTCCATAAATCCTAAGATTCTTCATATTTTAATATTTCTGATAAAATAAAAGAATCATTACTAATAAGTATAATAATATCAAAATCCATGGTGTGTCATAATATAATTGGCAAGGTTATTTCCTTTGAGTATTAGACTGAACACTGATATGCCTATTAATAAACACTGATTAGGTCTGATGGGGTCTCATAGCTAAGTCTGTCTCCTATGCCAGGTCCTCAGCCCCACTCCAATGATAACCACTTCTTGTGTAGACCTCTCAAAAATTTTATGCATTACAGACATACATAAATGAGAACATACATGATATATACGTCAAAACCTCACTATTTACTATTATACTTGAAGAAAAATTGTGAATAATGATGCTGTTAGTGGGCATCTTTGCATTCATTGGGTAATCCCACTTAAGAGTTTTATTATTCTTTTAAAATGGTACTAGATTTTATTTGTTAATAATGTAGTTGTATGTCAGCATTCACATCTATAACTGCCCATAGTTTTCATAATCTGTCATGTCGTTAGCTTTTTTCTGTAGAATATTGCTGGAAAAATAGTCATTTGGAAGTTCTATTTAACTCTCTAAGGTCTAAAACAATTAATTAACCTTGAAGTCCTCTGCCTATTGAAGAAACTGATAAACATGCACATTCACGCGAAGTTTCCTCCACTTGAGTTTCTCGCTTTTTGAAAGTTAGACATTCACTGAGAGAAAAACATGGTTGCTTTTTAAATATTTTGGCATTGAATATATCAGCTCCCTCTTTTAAAAAAAAAAATAAAAATATTTTATTGATTTTTTTTTTTTACGGAGAGGAAGGGAGAGGGACAGGGAGTCAGAAACATCGATGAGAGAGAAATATCGATCAGCTGCCTCCTACAAACCTCCTACTGGGGATGTGCCCACAACCAAGGTACATGCCCTTGACCGGAATCGAACCTGGGACCCTTCACTCCGCAGGCCGACGCTCTATCCACTGAGCCAAACCAGTTAGGGCTCACTCAGCTCCTTCTTTTGTCTATGCTTCTCTTTATAAATTCTCTCATTTTTAATTACACATTAGTTAAGTAAATTTGAAGGTTAGGTTTAGGGCTAGTGGCCGGTCTAGCTACAGCCGTGGGCAAACTACGGCCCGCGGGCTGGATCCGGCCCGTTTGAAATGAATAAAACTAAAAAAAAAAAAAAAGACCGTACCCTTTTATGTAATGATGTTTACTTTGAATTCATAATAGTTCACACAAACACTCCATCCATGCTTTTGTTCCGGCCCTCTGGTCCAGTTTAAGAACCCATTGTGGCCCTCGAGTCAAAAAGTCTGCCCACCCCTGGTAGCATTAGGATTAGGAATAGGACTATGATTAGTGAACAGGTGTATGTTTAAAAGTAGGATTAAGTTTATTGTTAGAGTTAGGACTATAGCTAGAGCTATGCTTAGAGTTAGGTAAAGAATAGGTTAGGGGTTGGCCTAGAGCTAGGCTAGATTTAGGGTTGGTTTAAGGTTAAGGCTAAGATTTGCGTTAAATTTGGGCGAGACCTAGAGTTAGGTAAGAATTCAATTTAAACCCAGTGTTATGATTTGAGCTTGGATTACTTTAGGATTTATGTTAAAGACTAGTGTAAGATTCGATTTAGAGTGTGATCTTAATCAAATCAAGTTCTCTGAAACAGTCTCTACAGGGAGCAGCTACAGGGTCAAGCCTCAGACTGACGTGTGGCAGAGCCACAAACAAGTCCCAGCTTGGAGGGCAGAACCCTCCTAGCATAATTAAGCTTAACTTTATAGTCCTCCCTAGTTCCTTCCTAGGTAGCTAAGGGGCCGTGGAATGTGCAGCAAGTGCTGCCAAAACAAGGTGAAACTCACAAGAACATTGTTGACCACTTCCCTTGTTTTGCTTTGTGTGCTCTGACTATAAAATAAAGCTTCAGCTTGCAGGCTGGGTCTCTCTCTGTGTCCTTATCCAGGCACAAAAGATTCACCCAGCCCCAGCTGTATTCCCTTGTCTGTCTTTTCTGATTCTTCACTGCCCCTCCTCAGGTTCACCCATAGCTGTGCTGGTGCGGCACAGTCTCCTCTTCCGTGAAATGGTGATGACATTTACCTGATAGTGCTTCCATGTGGAAACAGACAGGAATGCATAGGAAAGCTCTCCACAAACTCCAAAATATAGTGAAAATGACATGATTTTTTTGTATTATTGCCTACAAAGATTGAAAGTTCATTTGTCCAGAATAAAGTTTGAGACTTTTTGATTATGTGATGTCCTTTTAAAATAAATATTCTATTAGTTTATCCTAATTCGTCTCAAAATCAGAAGTTACCAAACTCTGTTTGCTGTATATGGAATTGTGCTAGCTGTTTTAGGGAGTAATTTATTTACATAGCATGGTCCCTTTCTTCAAAGAATCTCCTAATCTACTTGGTTGAACAGATCCATCTGCAACTAGGGAAAACATTTGAAGGCAGTATGTGTGTGTGCCTGTGTGTATGTGTAATGTGTTTGAGATTATCATTGTTGAAAAGTTTAGCACAGAAGCACATAACGAGGGTTAATGTAGTCACCGTAGGTTTCCAAGAACACTGAATTTTATTGGTGCCTTGAAAATTGGCAAGGATTTAGAAAACAATGGGAGATGACATTTTGTTGCATAAAAAGTAGAGTGTAGGCTACTAGGCAGAAATGACCTTGTTGTGTCCAGGGGTTGTTGAACAGAGACAACAACAACAATGTGCATAGTGTGTGTGAGAGGATAATGGAAATAGTTTGCATTATTGCAGTGGAAACAATATGGAGTTTTGAAAACCAGGCCAAGAATGTTGGATTAGGTGTTATACAAAAGAGCATTAACATATTCAAAATCAGTGGTTTAAACACCATTATTATGACCTGAGAACAGAGTAAAATATATGAAGGTTACAAACTCAGGCAGAGACACCCAGCAGAATGCTGTGAAAAAGGGTTTGGGTTATGTGTCTGAATTGGTTGACGGTGATTTAAATGTCAAGGGAAATGGCTACAGAAATATTGGAGGGAAAGGGACAAATCCCCTGAAAAACTGAATGGGCAGGGAACAATAAAAGAATGCCTTCTGTTTCAGGCTAGGTATGAGGAGGAGCATGGTAAGACCGCTGACAGAGACAGGGGAAATATCTTGGATTTATGAAACATACTCACCTGGGTTAATCAATTTTAGTTTCCAAGACACCATAAATTAGTCTTAGAACTCAAACTATAAAACAAAACAAAATGAATCCAAATCTCTAGTGTTTCAAAATCTCCCCAGAACCATGGATGCATGCACATTTTTGCTCGCAGTCCAAATTCAAATTATGCTATCTTTTGGAAGAGAACTGGTCTTTCAATTAGCATATACAGTATATTCCTCCTTCACCCTGCATATCTGATATGGAATAATACTATGTTTATCTGTGTAAAAGGCTGTGTCCTTCTGACTGGTAGCTATGATGCACACTGACCACCAGGGAGCAGACGCTCAATGCAGGAGCTGCCATGACATGCACTGGCCTTTTAAAAATAAATGGCACCACGGACCTGGCACTGACAAACCAACATATGGCTTCCCCCAAGAGGGACACAGGTCCTGCCACCACCCTCGAGTGACACCCCACCAAATCGCAGCCAATGCTGCCAGGACCCCATGGCGCAAAATGCAGCCCACAGCCCAGCCCAGGCCAGAAACAGTAGCTGTGGGTGCTGGGTAATGACGTCATGTAGCAACGCTTGGCTTCCTCTCCTTAGCGACTAGCCTCCTTGGAATTTCTTCAGCCCAGGAACCCAACTTCCTTTATAGCCAGGTACAAACATTTTACACTTTAACCAAATGTCTTTAAAGCGTTTTTACATGCCTCATCTCATTTGATCCTCACAGAAGTCCTGGAGTAGGTAGATAGGAAACTCGATAGAATCCTATTTTCTTTTCATTAGCCAGGAAACGGAGATTTACAAAGTTTAGAAACTTGACCGGACTGAAAAGAAGAAAGAAATGGCGGAACTTGAAAATAACTTCAGGTTTTGTCACTGCACAGAATATAGTCAAACACTGCTACAGTTCAATATTTTACCTCTTGTTCTCCCTGTGTGATCTACAATAATAATGTGCTTTGTTTGACATTTACTGCTGTGTTGCTGACAATTATCTGAAAGAGAAGTCGGGGTGCTTCACTGGGCTGGAAAAAGTTTAGCTACATCAGAAAGCAGGTCTAATTAAGCAAGTTTATTCTATCCTATATAATAAAAGGCCAGAGACATCACCACCGGAACAACTAGAGACCAGACCACCACGGCCCCTTGCGGGCTGGCCCCTCCCCCAAGCAAGCAGTTAGGGGCAATCAGGTAGGCAGTCCAGCAGTTAGGGGTGATCAGGTAGTCAGGCAAGTGGTTAGGGGCGATCAGGTAGGCCGGCCAGCAGTTAGAGGAGATCAGGTAGGCAGATGGTCCCTCCCTGGGCTGGCAACGCCCCCAAGCAAAGAAAGAGGGAGGCCCAGGCCAGCCAAGCCATTGCACCCCAGCCTGTCGCCTGCAGAGGGAAGCCACCAGTGGAGGGGGGAGGGAGGCGGGGGGGAGGGGGGGCAGCACTACACAAATGGCAAGCAGTGGCAGTGGCAGTGGCAGGGTGGGGCAAGCTGCCTGCAGCTAGGGGAAGGAAAGCCTCAATAGGTCCTGATCTCAGGCCAGGCATAGGGACCCTACCCGAGGGGTTCCAGATTGTGAGAGGGTGAAGGCCGAGCTGAGGGACCCCCCTGAGTGCACAAATTTTCATGCACTGGGCCTCTAGTATGTATATATAAAATGCTAAGTTGAATTGCACATGTACAATACATATAAAGCTCTTGCTGGCACCAATTGCACACGTGTGTTTCGATCTGTCATTGTTGATTGTGAATTTGGTTGACACTTCTATTATAGAAAAAGGGCAAATAGGGATATTAAAATATTTCTTCTAATTAATTTCCTTTCAATGTGCACGAATCCATGCACCAGGATACTGCCAGTAGTGTATCTATAATGGTCATACTGTCTTACATTGACTTCTTAGTATCAAACAGTGGGTTGAATGTGTGTGCGTAGTGTAGTGTTTATGCTTGTATGTGTGTAACGAGGGGATAAACAAATAATACAACTCAGCGGAATAGAGGATTGCACTCCTATTTCCTTTGTGTATTAAAATGAATAGCAGTTTCTGGAAATGACTCTTTTTTTGAGTCTCAATTAAAAGTTATTTGGGCCTTTCTCATCAAGCTACAACTTAAGAACCGCACCGTACCTTGGATTTTGAGGTGTGGTATGGCCAACATAAGTTTAAACAATCCCGCTTCATTCTTAAGAGTCTTGATTCAAGGAAAAAGCTTGAGGCTGGAACAATAATGTGCAGTCACCTCCCTCTCAAACCCTGGTGAGGATAAAAGGGTCCATGACTGCTTCATTCTCTGTGACAGTACAGCCCTGTTTTGCTTTTCTTTAACGCAGATTTATCCTAGAGCCTGTTCTTTCTCAATGTGATCCACTTGGCCGCACCCATGTGGAAGGCCTATTACTATGGTCAGGGTTGGTTTGGCTTGCTGCAAGCTCCTTGCTACATTCTTTTTTTAGAGCCTGCCAAATGTGGGACAATGGGTGTGTCTTGTTGACATCCTGTGGTTCATCAGATATGTAGAATCACTTCACTGCAACCTCTTTAGAAGCCTGCAGCTGTGCTGGGAGGCCCAGGTCAGCATGTCTAAGAGGAAGCCCAAACTGATTCACATTAGACCAAAATGCTTGAGGGGAATAGGAACACAGGCATGCCTTGCTTTATGAAACACATGGGGTGGAGGGCTCCCCATACCTAAATTAGTGATTTGTGGTTGCAAATATTTGCCTCTGTCTCCAAACCATAATTTATCCCAAAGAGATGACTATATCACTTAAACATTTAGATACAAGAACCACACACAAAATGGATTTCCTGGATCTGTTCTGATTTTCAAAGTCTGTGCCCCATTTTTTATTTGCCACATCCAGACCACAGGGCCACTTTTAAAGATAAGTTAGGAATACAGGGAAGACTAGTATGTAATTAAAATGCATATCCTATGGTAGGGAAGGTTCAGAGGGCATAATTTTGGACTGTAGGAGGCAAGCATCACCAAAAGTTTGTTCCTCAAATAATCATCTAGCATGCCCATAACAGATCTTCTATTATAGATTTAAGTGGATTAACAACCTCATCTTATTAAGTGTAAATGCTCCCTCAGGTGGTTAGATTTCATTCACACTTTAGTATAAAATGTATCAATAAGGTTTTCCTTTCTCTCTGAATACCTGGAACTCCTGGCAGAGGGGGGCGGCTGTAAGGATAGAGTGTTTTCTTTATTCCCAAGTGCATTTCAGAAACTATTATTATTAACTTGAATAAAAACATACAAATCAAAATTTATGTATAATCAAGGCCCACTGAATATGTTTAACATAAAAATGGACTCTCAGAGAGAGAGATTAATAATATTGGTAAAAGTTTAAAACTCAGTGAATCTGATGCAAGGTATAGTAATTAATAAATATATATATATATATGATTCTTTAAACATTCCTTATCATTACACAGAGTTTCCTAGAATTTTGGATTTCATGGGTTACTAATATTTGTAAAAATAAAATAAAATGTGTTTGTACAAATGTATGTGTGTGTTTGTCCAACTAAGGATATTATACACATACACACACAAATTCTTCACAAACTATCAAAACCATTTTCTAAAAAAGAAAGGGCATAAAATATCATTTTCACCCATAAAATATCAGAATAAAGGAAAACTCTTAAATTGCAATAAATGTGTTATATAAGACTACTTAATCACTTAATTTTCCCCCAAAATTCATTATGATCCATTGGAAACCTTCCTACAGACACAGGTCCCTAGTTGGGCCTTTGGAAGTCAAGGTGTGGACATATTAAGACTAAACGTCTTCCACGGACACTCCCAGGGGGTCCAGTCTACTTCATAAGCTGTCTCCTTCAAGTCTTCCTTGCTTTGTATCTCAATGTGACTGTTTCCTTTCAAAGAAATCCTTGCTCAACCCTTTTAGGTTCTGTCATGGGCTATATAACAAGTTAGTAACTAAATATATGTCTTAGATTATAACTGCTCTTGTCTAAAATAAAGGAAGGGGATACGTGACTGTCGGGGTTTTTCTTTGTGTTTGCTTTTGTGATGTCTTCCTTTTAATTTAATAAAACTTACAGAAGGTATTATTGATTTCTCTAAAGAAGAGGCAATCTATGGGAGAAGAAACATCTTTAAAGTACTATCTTTTATTTCCCTTATTTGGGAAGAGAAGATTTATTTAGGAGATAAAAATATCTCTTATTATTTTGTCTTTCCCCCTAATATGTATCCATATATTTTGGAAACACATTATCTGAGAACCATGAGGTTAAACATTCTTGACCTAAAAATTATTTATCTAGCTGTGCTATTGAAAACTTGGAAATTCAAAAGAAAAAAAAAATAGATTAATTTGATGGATTAGTGAGCCTTCACTTAAGGAAAAAAATAAATAAAGAGGAAATCAATTCTTTGGAAACTAAATGAAGTCACAGACTGAAAATGTCCTTCACTAAATGTCTTAAAAATGCAAGAAACAAAAGAATAGTTCTAAAAATATATATTACTCTCTGCTTCCACACATCACCTTAATCTCTCCAAGTAGCATCTTTCTGTCCCTCTGAACATGTTCAGAAAGATTCCACACCCGAACATTTCTTATCATGCACATCCAGTCCCCCGAGGTCATGCCCTGTAGTCATTCTTCTCTGCCTCTAAAATCATTTTCAGAATTGGGTGTAGTCTAGAGTATGCTGATTCTTCATTATTCTCTATCCCAAGAGGTCAAAGCATAATACGGAACTTCTTGAACTTAAAAGAGACAGCCTAGATAACCAGCTGTGCTCAAATTAAAACATCCAAAAATAGTATTTGTTCTCCCTACAGCAAGGACTGATATTAATTCCTGGGGAGTAGGAATATTCTCTAATGGGACTTTCAAGCTGCACTAAGTCATCACTCACATTTCACAAGTTTCAATAAGATTCCTTCAGAACTAACCAAAACAAATGTTTAGCTCTACAATTTCAGCATCTATAAAAAGACAAGTTCTTCCACCCAAGTACAAACCTTTGGAGGACTTCCTACTATTTAACTAAATAGACTGGCAAGTCATAGAACTAAATTTTATTGTTCCTTGGAAAATTATCATATATCAGCATTACTGGTTTTTACTTGCTTATTGGCAAGAATTTACTCAGTTCCTGTGAGGATAAGATAAAACATGGACACATGAAAAATCTGAGAAAAATTAGAAAGCATCATTAATATTTTGGTCAATATGAGGAAACTGGTCCATTTTTTTTTTTTTTTACAAAAGCCGCATATTGTTGAATGTTTGCATGATTTCTATTCTAATGCACATGGCTAATTACAGTTCTTTGATACTTATAGTTTAAGGACTCTTACTTCAGATAAACAGTATGAATTAAGTCCTTCCGAAGTGGAATCTACTTCTTCCATCCAAAATAATAATAACAAGTTAAAAGTCTGGCAGTCTTCCCAGTATTTCCCAGAGGAACATATATATATGACTTTTTGGCATAATTACAGAAGTTATCTTATATATCTATTACAGTTGATGTATCTTGACATTGGTTTTCAATGTATCTTATCATTTTACTTCTTTGAACAGGAGCTGTAAGTACACATACAGAAAAAGATACCCTCATCTCTATAATAAATCTCTATATGTAACCAGTAGCAGGTTAACAAAAGTAACAGACCATAATATGCGGTGTCTTTTAATCACTGGATCCACCATTTCCATCTTGAGCACACCAAGCAAGAATACGAGCCCATCTAAGGTCAGGTGACACATCTTTCATCTATCTTGCACATGCAGCTGTATACCAAATATATAGCAGAACCTCTATAATTGCTAAACTTTAAGCTCTATGAAGATGAGTGTATCATGTGGGTCATATAGCAGAGATTGTAGCACACCCAATGAGAATAATTAAATATGTGTGATATAAGTGGATTATTGGGTGAGTGAATAAAAGAATGAAAGGTTAGATTTAGGTAATTAGTGAACAAAAGCAAAGATGTCCCAGGCAGAGATAATGTCATGGAGGCTGTAGTTAGTGAGCTGAATATAAAGCATGGTAGGTAGGTTTACTGATCTTAGCCATAGGAAGTCATTAAATATTCTTGAGGGAAAAGTAGGTTGATGGAACTGCTATTTGAGAAATATTGTGGTGTTTTTTTATACGATGGATTGAAGCAAGGAAGGAAGAGTCAAATATATCCATAAGCTTTACCACAAAAGAATGTCAGAATGTCACCTTCCAATATTTCTCATTTTTCTACCTCTCACTCTCCTTGTGACTGTCTCCAAGACTAATTATATGTCTCCCTAGTTTAGGTTCTTTCTCCTTCAGTCTATGCTATACTTTACCACTAGATTTCTCTTCCTAAATTTCAGTTACTTTTCTCCCATTCATCTAATAAGAAATCTCCAGCTGTTCTCCACTTCCTAATGCATCACGTTGAAAACCTTGAATCTGCCATAAAAGGCTGTCAGTATGATGCAGTGAAAAAGGTTCTACATTGGAGTTAGAATAAAAAAAAGTTCAGGTTTTCAGAATCAACTACTTTTTAATGAATTTCTTCAACCAAATGTCAAACTACTAGACAGTTCTTAATGGCCTTTCTAACTTAGCATTTTATATTTTGTTTGATCTTATCTTTGAGGATATTCTTTATGCACACTAAACCAGTGCTTCTCAAATTTCCCTTTATATATGAATCACCTTGGAACCTTGTTAAAATGTAGATTCTCATTCAATGAGACTGAAGTTACTCTGAGGCTTCTGGTCCGTGAACCACACTTTGAGTAGCAATATCCTAAATTATAGCTCTGATGTAGAACTTCATGTTGGTAAAACAAACACAAAAAGTATCTTATTTTTTCCCCAAATTTTCCTGAATCTATCAATCAACTTAAAATGTCCCCCAGTCCATCCATATTCACTGGTCAGAAAACTGTCTCATCTTTCATTATTTATCTCATTCCAGCTAGAACATGGTCATCTCAGTAAAGCTCTTCTTAATCCAATCCCTTATCCACAGGGAAGCCATCTTGTTTTCTCTGATTTGCCCTAGATCAGTGGTTCTCAACCTTCCTAATGCTGTGACCCTTTAATACAGTTCCTCATGTTGTGGTGACCCCCAACCATAAAATTATTTTCGTTGCTACTTCATAACTGTAATTTTGCTACTGTTATGAATCGTAATGTAAATATCTGATATGCAGGATGTATTTTCATTGTGACACATTGAACATAATTAAAGCATAGTGATTAATCACAAAAACAATATGTAATTATATATGTGTTTTCCGATGGTCTTAGGTAAACCCTGTGAAAGGGTCATTCGACCCCCAAAGGGGTCGCGACCCACAGGTTCAGAACCACTGCCCTAGATCTTTGTGTGTTTCTTATAGCATCATGAAAACCTTGAGTTACAGTTATTTGCATGTTTTGTCTCTCCTCTCTAGCTTGTAAGCCTCCTGAAATTATAAGTGATAGCTGCCACTTTTGACTAAGGAGTAAGAGGAATATATTCTGAAGGAAGGGGACATGGTCACACTAGTGTCAGGGAAGTTCAAACTGTGTACATCTGACCCCAACACATTTACTTCTACTACACACGGCAGGAACTATACTATGTACCAGAAGAGAGAGCCTGGTCCATTGCTGGGTTTCCATAATTGTTTATTATTTGGCAATGGAGACAGAGTAGAGGAGAAGTGACAGTCTTGTTTTTGCATGCTTAACTTTCAGATGTTGGCAAATAATCCAGTAGAGAAGTTCTCTGTGCATCTGAACCTTGAGAGTAGACTAATCCAGAGCAGGGCAGCTGGGAGCAGTCCATTTGCAAAATAAGTTGCCTCATTCCACCTGTAGAGCTGCAAAATTAATGTACTTACCCTCATTGGCTCAGAACATTTTTATTTCTTGTAACACAAGTGCAGTAACACAATATATAAAAATGCCCTTTTAAATTGTTGAGTCCAAGCCTCTTCAATTTGGCATATTACATAAAGGCAAGAGGCAATTTGATGTGTTTTTTAGGATGATGCCAGTTACATTTAAAACACCAGTCAGGGCAACATGATGTTTTACAAATCATGAAAAAATGTATTGTATTTGTAACCTGACTTTATTCCATGATCTCTTGATTTTGCAATATATTTTATTGCTTGGGATTTACAGCATCATTTCTCTGCATGGCTTATGCAACAACACACATCAATGTGTCTGCCTTCAATCATCAAAGGGCAGAAATTCAGGTCAGACATCAGTTGTTTGCTAAGCTCATCTGGATTAATGAAGGTCTAGAGCTTGCATTCAGCATACACAGAGAGCAATGTAAGGTATGTCTGTAAGTAATGTCAACTTACTTCTGAACTTGTAATGCCCAGATTTATGTCTGCCATGTTCTTAAATCAAAACAATATTGACTATTGTGATAAAAAATAAATCCTTTCCACTTGCAGCTGTCGTTCCAACTATAGCCCTGGTAGTTTTACAGAATAATCAACCAATAAACTGCCTCATAAATCTTATTCATTAATTCCTGATTTGGGTCTGAGGTGGGGCTTCTTGGGGTGACTTTGAATGGAGTAAATATGCTCTTAAGTGAAAGTGAGTCTTGCTGTCTCTGTTGGTTCCATCCTACACACGGAAAACGGAAAGCTGTTGAAAGGCTGCAGAGGGACTCCCCAATGAAGTAAAAGCACTGTACAGGAAAGCTCTTTGCACTTTTCCCCAAAGCACATAGTGTAGAACATTTGATTTTCACAATCACCTCGTGAGGTCAGCAGAGCAAGTGACACTAGGTCTAATCAACACATATGCCAACTGAGCCCCTGTGATTTGGTGTAAAAGATTAGAAGCCACTAAACAAAGGCAATGCAGGTTTCTATTATTATAAACATGTGCCCTCTACATACCACGCTTTTCATTTTTTACTTTCTTAAATATATTTTAATTGATTTCAGAGAAGAAGGGAGAAGGAGAGACAGAAACATCAATGATAAGAGAGATTATTGATCGGCTGCCTGTTGCACTCCCCACACTAGGAATGGAACCGCAACCCAGGCATATGCCCTGACTACAACTTGAACCATGACCTCCTGGTTCATAGGTCAATGCTCAACCACTGAGCTACAGCAGCCGGGCCATACTATGCTTTTTAAAGATAATATAGGCCAGGAAGGAGTAAGAGAAATGGTAACTTAAAGATTAAGAATGAGCCCCAAAATTCCAAAAGGATTAAATTCTCATTGAGGAATAGACTTTTCTTAGCTGGTGAGATAACTGTAGAAATGGGTTAATGAATAAACATTATTCTACATCCTTACTGAAGACAAAGAAGAAAAAGAATGATCAGGATCATCAAATCCTCAATGAGTGCCTAGAAATTAAGTTCACCTCCCCAGTTTTATTAATCATCTCAGAAGCTTCTAATAAGGAACTTGAGGTGAAAAAATACCCAGAATTGGTAGTTACTGAAAATATATTCAGGTAATGTTGATCTCCAAGTGAATCATTCTTTAAATGTTTACTCAAGTGATGACTACATTGGTACCTTATAGAAACAAAAGCAATATATAAGAGGCAACATATCAAAGAGCATAAACGTATAGATTTACTTTTTTAGAAAGATATTCAAACTCTCTAGGTATAAAATTTCAGATCTATAAAATGGAGCTGGTATGAGATTTAAAAAAATTATTGCACATATAACTTTTCTGTTTTGTCTGGCTGACAGTATTCTATGAATGTTAACCATGGAGTCTTGTACCTCTGACTTTCTTACACATGTCCCTGGAACTGAATCGGTGCTATCTATCTTATGGCACAACACGGAGAAAAGAAAACCAGATTTCAGTGAGTGCTTTCCCTTCTCTACTGCTGGAGAACTGTCTGATAAGCAGCACTATCAAACAAAAGCTCCTTTGTATGGCTTTTTTCCAGAAGAAGTTAGAAGCAGAGTCCCAGGGTAATCAGCAGTGTAAATGAAATCTTGAATGGTGTCCAAAAAAGGAAAGGCATTTGCCATAACTATTCATTAGAAATAGTGGTGTCCTACAGGAATCCCTTTTAATTAAACTCACTTTAATTAAAACCATTTCAAATTGATTCTAGAACCAAATTGAAAGAGAAAGAGAAGGCAGGGAAGGGAAAAAGGGAGGGAAGGGGAGGGAAGGAAGAGAAAAGAAAGAAAAAGAAACAGGGTAAATTTGGAAAATTAAACAGAATTTCATTGATTCTTTTAGGACAAGAGCAGTAAGTTTTCCAAGAGAAGTTCAGACAAAGCCAGAAAACAAAAACAAACCATACAAACAAGGGATATGAAAGGGAAAATGTATTTATAACATCCTTTCAAACCTACTTTGTCAGTTCTTTTCTACTGACTCTAATAAAGTAGCAACAAAAACAAGTAACACTCTAGGGCCAACTACTTCCTCCTGTGATGTGGTCAAGGCTTTTAGCCACACATAGACAACCTGTTCTACTGAGGTAGTTAGCACTAGTGTTGGCAGGTGAGGGCCATCTCATTTGGTGGTGAAGGATGGCTAAAAGTTAGAGCTCCTTGCTTGATATGGAATTTCATTCTATTTTAAAAAATATTTTTACTGATTTCAGAGAGGGAGAGAGAAATAGAAACACCAATGCTGAGAAATCATTGATCAGCTGCCTCCTGCACGCCCCCTACTGGGGATTAGCCCGCAACCCAGGCATGTGCCCTGACCAGAATTGAACTGGGGACCCTTCAGTCTGCAGGCTGACACTTTATCGACTGAGCCAGACCACCTAGGGCTGGAATTTCATTCTTGAATGACTGGTTTGGGGATTCTGTGTAGGTTTTTTGGATGATGTGTGTATAGTCTGCTCTGCCTTTAGAGCAGTAGTTCTCAACCTGTGGGTCGCGACCCCTTTGGCGGTCGAACGACCCTTTCACAGGGGTCGCCTAAGACCATCCTGCATATCAGATATTTATATTACGATTCATAACAGTAGCAACAATACAGTTATGAAGGAGCAATGAAAACAATTTTATGGTTGGGTTACAACATGAGGAACTGTATTTAAAGAGCCAGAAGGTTGAGAACCACTGCTTTAGAGACTTGAGTCTCTTTGACATGTTTTTAAAACCATCTCATGCCATTACAAAGTAGAAAGAGGTAAATGTAATTTGGAGCCAGGGCCATGAAGAATTCTTTTTGAAGACCAGGAGATTTTGATTATTTGTGATGTGCTTTTTGAGCTAGGAGTGCTTTTATTAAAGAGGTTTGATGAATGTGGCTTCTCTTCCTAATGTCCTTTTGTTTAGGCTGTCATAGGAAGGATGCAGCAAACAGGTGCTTATGTTTCTGGAGCCCACATATGGCATTATAGCAGAATGTTTTCTAGGGTTTGGAAAATTGAAATAATTATTTAATGCTCTATAAACCAGGGCCCATCAATAGTAATAAGGATGATAATGATGGTGATGATGATGAAATAGCATTTACTGGTGGCTTATTTTGAGGCAAGTATCATTTTCAGGACTTTTTATGCAAAGTATCATTTAACCCTCAAAAAACCCAATGACACGATCTTATTAACTTCATATTAATAACTCCATGTTGATAGAGCTGAGAAAATTGAGTAAGGAATCATAATGCAAACATGGCATAGGTCTTTGCCATGGTAGAAGTACTACCATCAAAGTAAGGTAGTAAGGTAGAAGTACTAACAGAAAGATAGACAAAAAATGGTCCACTCTACAATGGTCCATTTCACAGCTTAATCCTCAAGGGTGTTTTTGGTGTGGCATGAGTATGAGAATACATCAAGAGCCGAAATTGTGGCTGTAAATGAACCTGGACAATCTGCTCAAAGACATACCACCCATGACAACAGTGGTGTTTTTGCCAGATAATCACTATGATGATACTAACAAAAATGTTAAAACAAGATTTACTATTACCAGAATATAATTTTTCCTTTCCTCTCTCTTCTTTCTCTTATAATCCTCTTATTTTCCTTTTTTTATTTACAACCATATGTTAATTATTTTTATGAGTTCATTTGCATCTAGACAATTAAAATTTTCTGAGTTATCTTTTAAATATATTTTTATTGATTTCAGAGGAGTTAGGGAGAGGGAGAGAGCGCTAGAAACATCAATGAGAGCATCATTGACCAGCTGCTTCCTACACGCCCCCAACTTGGGCATATGCCCTGACCAGAATCAAACTGTGACCTCCTGGTTCACAGGTTGACACTTAGTCTCTGAGCCACACCAACTGGGCTCTGAGTTATTTTTTGAAATGGATCCTAGAGAGTTTAATTATTTTACCTGAGTTCACACATTTAGTAAGTAAGGGAACATGTATTTGAATCAAGGCTATCTTATTTGCACTAGATAAACGTCTTCCCTCCAAAAAAGATCTGAATTTTATGTGCTATAATTGGAATATAATAAAAGGCTAATATGCAAATTGACCAAATGGCAGAACGACCAGTTGCTATGACATGCACTGACTACCAGGGGGCAGACGCTCAATGCAGGAGCTTCCCTCTGGTAGTTAGTGCGCTCCCATAGGGGGAGCACCGATCAGCCAGAAGCCTCTCCCACCTCTGCGGCAGCGCTAAGGATGTCTGATTGCAGGCTTAGGCCTGCTCCCCACAAGGAGCGGGCCTAAGCTGTCAGTTGGACATCCCCTGAGGGCTCCTAGACTGCAAGAGGGTGCAGGCTGGGCTGAGGGACAACCCCCTCCTGAGTGTACGAAGTTCGTGCACTGGGCCTCTAGTTGGAATATAAAGAAAGTTCCAACTGAGAAAAATGGTGGCAAACATTGGCCCCAGGACAGCAAAATTAGTTTCATTCATTCTCTCTCTCTCTCTCTCTCTCTCCTCTTTCACTTTATATGACACCCCTTTTGTGATTCTTATTCCACTTCAAGGATTCCTTTGGTATTTGTTTCAGAAAAATTCTGCAAAGACAAATATATTCATAAAATAGAGGGTGAACTTTTAATAGTGAAGGACAGCAACAATTCCCATAATATGCAGGAGTGCTGATTATTTTTTTCCATTCACATACATATTCTTGGAGACCTCTCAATCAATGTCAGAGAACATTCCACAAAATAAAAAACTGCCAAGATACTTCCAGGTGAAGCAGGAATAAGAAGGAAACTTGTGGGAAGGCAGATAAATCAGCATGGGGGTTGCCTTGATGTTTATCTACAAGTCTGAACAGAAAGTTTAAAAATTCACCAGGTAATGGTCAACACTGGGTCAAGTTAGAATAAAATGTTTACCCTAGACCAGTGGTCGGCAAACTCATTAGTCAACAGAGCCAAATATCAACAGTACAACAATTGAAATTTCTTTTGAGAGCCACATTTTTTTAAACTTAAACTATATAGGTAGGTACATTGTTATTAACTTAATTAGGGTACGCCTAAGCTGGCCTTTGCTAAAAACGTCCTCAATCTGATTGAGGTACGTTCGCTGAGGTCGACCCCTTCCACCTCTTCCATCCACACTCATCTTGCATACTTGTTTCAGATAGACAAGTGTGGATGGGAGAGGTGGAAGGGGTCGACCTCAGCTAACATAACTCAAAACAATGTACCTCCCCCGCGCTGCGAATCCCGAGGCCCGCCTGTGCCTCGTCTTCCGTCGCCCTACCAACACCCCCCACTTCTTTTTTTTTTTAATTTCTTTATTGGTTAAGGTATTACAAATGTGTCCTCATTTCCCATTAACCCCCAACCTCCCCGCCACCCCCTCCCCCACTTAATCATGCTCTCATCCCCCTGTTGTCCATGTCCATTGGTTTGGCTTATATGCATACATACAAGTCCTTTGGTTGATCTCTCCCCCTTACCCCCCTCCCTCCCCTACTTTCCCTCTGGGGATTGATAGTCTGATCGATGTTTCTCTGTCTTTGGATATGTTCCTGTTCATCAGTCTATGTTGTTCTCTATATTCCACAAATGAGTGAGATCATGTGGTATTTATCTTTCTTTAACTGGCTTATTTCACTTAGCATAATGCTCTCCAGTTCCATCCATGCTGTTGCAAATGGCAATGATTCCTTTTTTTTTTTTTTTTAACCGCACCCCCCACTTCTAAAGCCACTTCTTCAAATTAGATTCACCCAGGCCGAAAACCGACTTCTGCTCATGGGCCACGAAGTTTCAATTGCACTGTACGTGTGCACCCGCACATGGTATTTTGTGGAAGAGCCACACTCAAGAAGCCAAAGAGCCGCATGTGGCTCACGAGCCGCGGTTTGCCGACCACTGCCCTGGACTTTGCAATTAAACATGCTTTTAGAGAAACCTATTTCAACTCCTTATATAATTCTTTTCTTTAGCCAAATATCATCCCTTTTAAAACTAATTTGATAATAGCCGAAGTAAATATGGCAGGGCACTCAGGATCTTCCAAAAAGTGTGATTCAAACTTTCTTTTATTTAAAATTAAGAGTGAATAAATTAATCTCATGAATTAATGACAGAGCTGGAAATGGAATTTAGGTCTTCGGAATTACAACATGCCGCAGCTCTCCTTGTGACTCTCTCAGTATATCTCAGCTTTCTGAACACCACCCTGATGTTTGGTCAGCCCATGTTCTGGGACCTCTATCTATGGGGTCCTTCTAGTGTTCAGTTCTATTCTTACTGGAGGCCTCTTCTTAACTGACATGTCTCTCTCTTCTGATTTGTCCTCACCCACTAAGGTCATGGATGCTTACATGACCATGTCCTTTTGAGTATTAGGTACATTTACTAGCATCTTCAAGATTAACACAATAATTACAAATTGACTTATTGTTATACTGCGCCAAGGATTAGCACAGTAAGGTCCACATTCTGCACCTTCAATAGAAAATTTTCTGAGGTCTAGGCTAGCAAGATTTCAAGAAAAATATTTTTAAGACCTCTGGTTTTTCAAAATTGCATAATCAATTATAAATACTAATATAAGTATTAGTTCTATTAAAAAGACATATTCCTTATCTTTAGAAAGATACCTAACTGTAGTTACACCGAGAAACAAAAAGCCCAGCCTAAAGTGTGCTCAATTTTCTGCAACTATTAGTCTGCCTATTCAACTCTAAATCAATGAGGGGCTTGTGGGTGAGACATGAAGACCATAAAGAGCTTTTAATACACTTATAGGTGTATGAGCTCAATCTGGCTGTCTGAAAGTCAAATTAGGCAACAAAATCACAGAAAATTACATATACAACACACAGAATCAGATATCAAATTTCTTCTTTAAAAGACCTGCCAACACTGGGTTCGCAGTCCCACAAAGCTACCAGTTTGTAGTAGCTGATGTATTTTGGTAACGTCTGGGCTTTGGAGTATGCCATAGGCTATTCCACTCCCAACTGTCTTAAATTCGCTGGTTTGAGGAACCTGCCTCACCCAGAGAGCCATTAAGCGTGGGACCTTGTCACTGTTTATATATGTATAGTGTGTGTATATAGGATATATTTTTTATTCTGAACTATAGTTAGTTATTCTAATGTTTGCCAGTTTTGCTGTTTATGCCTCCACAGCCTAACTACCCCTCCTTTGTACTCAAAATACTTCACTCCTTCGACTTTGTGCTCAACCTGAAAAACAGCAAATTCAGTACTTTAAAGTAGTGAGCAGGGAAAGGGTCAAGTGCGCCTGAAGCAGCCCACGGCTGTTTACGCTGGCATCGTTTCTCCCTGAAGATTTTTCCTACTACTTTCTGGAATCGTTCTAACGTAAAGCATTTTTCTGGTTTTCAGATTCAAACACATTCTAGCCTAAACCACCTGTGTATGCAATCGATTTGGTTTTAACTTTGAGCTTCATCCCTGAACCAGACCTGGCACCTGCGGAAGAAAATACCGGGGGCTAAAATAGAGCAAGTGAGGCCACAAAATAGTGTAATATCCTCCCACTGTGGTTCATAGGGGATGCTGTTTCTGGGTGTGCATTTCATCTCACGAGACTCCAGACAACAGAAGAACTAGACAAAAGGAAAACATGTGATGGAGCACTATTTATACTGCAATCTTTCCAACATTTCAGAAGGGAATGGTTTACAGATGTATAGCCTCCAATGACATTTACACATCTATTGTTTTCTTAACCTCCTTCCCCATCCTATTACAAGATTCTTTTGGTGAAAAAGATTACAAACTTCCCCGTGCTTTTCTATGATAAAGAACACATTTCCTCCTGATTACAAGGGAAGATGTGATGAGCTATATGACAGGCTGAGTGTTAATGTACAATCAGCTTTAGAAAATGGAATACTTTTATGATTACTTCAGCATTTGTATTTCATGCCATAAATTCTTCTCTGTCTGAAACAGACCACTTATCCCAGTCTTAGAACATCAAGCTGCTAATTTACACAGTATTCTGACAGGAAACCATCTACAGCAATGAGTGCACGGTAGGGGATTTTAACAGAAGCCCATCTGGACTTTTAGCTATTGAAGGCAATTTCTTCTTTAAAATCTATTAAAGAAAGACGCTGTAAAGATGAGTTACCATCTACTGGCCATAAATTTCTGAAGGGACTTTATAAAGAGCCTCTTCTTTCTTTCTTCCTTTCTTTCTTTCTTTCTTTCTTTCTTTCTTTCTTTCTTTCTTTCTTTTTTTTCACCTATTTTCAATGACTTAATTCATCAACATTTAATTTAGTGTCTTTCTGCCTTATTATGACTCTCAAAGATTTTAAGGTGCTGTTAAGGTCATAGTTGCTGCTTTTGGTAGGGATATCTGTCTTGGACACGTGTTTTCTATTAATGTAGGCCTCTGGATTCCTTTATGATGAAATATATCTTTGAAAAATCAGATTTCAGAGTTGTGGGGTGTTTAATTTTCATTTCAAGATTTTTTTCAAAATAATCCTTTTCTAGTCAGCCAATACTCAAATAATACAAATGAAAGTCTGATTATTTGGCAAATTTGGAATTTTTGGTGTTGAGAGGGATTACTGTAAATATCTAAAAAATATGAGCATCTGAAGGCTTCTTTCTTTCCTCTTGCCTCATTCACATCTTTGTTAGAGCCACCATCTCAGAAAGGCCTTCCTTGATATACCCTACTTTATATTATAATTTTGTCCCACCCCCAGCTCTATTGAGCCCTCTCCCCACTTCATTTCATTCGGAAATACTATGTATTTAATTATTAATTTAAAGTCATGTCTTTTGCACCTGTTGGAATGAGAGCTCCATGAGAAGAGAGGTTTTTTCCATTGATTCCCCCACTTCTGTGTCCCTAGAAGCTAGAAGAGTGCATGACACACAGTAGGTGTTGAAAAGCATTTGTTAATAAGGGGATAGATAAGAGAAGATGACTAGTTTGGCAAATAAAACAAAACATAATAGTGATGACAGAATTAGAGCAAGAATGGTGCATGACACATAGTAGGTGCCAAATAAGTTTTTGTTAAGTGAGTGATAATTGGATGCAAGAATAATAAAAATTTAGGGGAAAAACACAGCTAAAGAACTAAAATGAATGAGTGGAATAATTACACTTCCCATTGCTCAAAAGCAGTTATCTGAGATAACTAAGATGGCGTTATTAACACTGGGGTTTTCTTTCAAGAGCAAATCTGCTAAGGAAGAAAAGAAGAAAAATAGAAAATCAAATGGAAGATATGTTTTAATGTTAAAATAGTGTTTCAAAGCTGTTTAAAATATGTTAAATATGATTGCCAAAAAAAGTCTACTCATCATCATAGCCAGTTTGGCTCAGTGGATAGAGCGTTGGCCTGGTGACTGAAAGGTCCCAGGTTCAATTCTGGTCAAGGGCACACGCCTGAGTTGTGGGCTCAATCCCTAGTAAGGGGCATGCAGGAGGCAGCTGATTAATGCTTCTCATCATTGATGTTTCTATCTCTCCCTCTTCCTTCCTCTCTGAAATCAATAAAGATATATTTTAAAAAAAAGTCTACTCACTGAAAATGATTAGGACTGTACAATCAGTGCTGCTTAATGATGGGGACATACTCCAAGAAATGCGTCCTTAGGCGATTTTGTTGTGAGATCAACATAGAATGCACTTGCACAAACCTAGATGGTATAGCCTACTACGCACCTAGGCTATCTGTCAGAGCGCATTGCCCCTAGGATACAAGCCTGTACAGCATGTTACTATATAAAACAACATGAGATTAAGTCAAGAACAAGGGAAAATGATGCAATCAAGATATATAGTAAACACAAGATGTGTGAGGATGCTGCAGCATACTATGTTAAGGCACACTTTATTTTTTATAAGTAGAAAGAGTACTCTCTAAAATAAGGATTAAAAGTCTAATAGACACATAAACTAGGAATGTAATCATTATCTTTATCAAGTATTATAGAACCAGGAAATACAGAAGGTAACTCTATATGCTACACTTTTATATGATTGGCAGCTCAGTAGGTTTGTTTACACCAGCATCACCACAAACACATCAGTAATGTGTTGCCCTACAATGTTCTGACACCACTAGGTGACAGGACTTTTTCAGTTCCATTACAATCTTATTGGACCACCCTTGTATATTTGGTCTGTCTTGACTGAAACTTCGTTATGGGGGACATGACTGTATATAAATGACCAAAAAAGAAAAAAAGGAAATAAAATCACCTATAGCTACATCCTTTAAATTCTAGCACTGTAAGTATTTGGGTATACCAAATATATGTCTGGTATTTTTCTATGAAGTTACAAATTTTAATAAATGGGCAGTAAAAGTTCATATGCTGTGATGGTTAATTTTATGTGTCAACTTGACTGGGCTAAGAAATGCTCAGATAGCTGATAAAACGTTATTTGTGGGTGTGTCTGTGAAGGTGTTCTAGATGAAATTAGTATTTGAATCAGAAGACTGAGTAAAGATCACCCTCACCAATGAGGGTAGACATCATCCAACCAATTTGAATGCCTGAAAATAACAAAAAAGGTGGAGAAATGGTGAATTCTCTCTTTGCTTGAGGTGAGACGTCCATCTCCTCTTGCCCTCAAACATCAATGCTCCTGGTTCTAGGGCTTTCAGATTCAGATGGTCCACAATTCTCAGGCCCTCAGAACTCATACTGAGTATAGTTCTGTATTTACTGGTTCCAAAGCTTGTACTTGGCAGATAGTGGGCCTAGTTGGCCTCCGTAACAACATGACATCTATATCTACATCTACATCTACGTCTATATCTATCAATACCTATACCTATACCTATACCTATACCTATACCTATACCTATACCTATACCTATACCTATACCTATCTATTCTATTAGTTATGATTGCCTGGATATCCCTGAGTAATACATATGCATGTCAATATGTCATTTCCTTACAAGGCAATATGTTATGGTCTTAGGATAGTCTTCCATGCATCCTATCAACTAACTTTTTGCTATTCCTTTCTGCATTGGTGCACCATAATTTTTCTAGGCAATTCCTCTTATTAAATATAGTAGTTCCCCCTTATTTTGGAGAATTCATTCCAAGACCCCCAGTGGATGTGTGAAACTGTGGACAGTACCTAATCCTATATATTCATGTACATACCTTTTCACTTAAAAGAATCACTGCATGGCTTCTCTCTGGCATATCCAAATCGCCAGCATCACTACTCTTGCCCTTTGGGGCCATTATTAAGTAAAATAATAATGGTTACTGGAACACCATTATGCCAATGCCATGACAGCTGATCTGATCACCAAGAAGGCTAATAAGTGCTACGAGGCATGTAGTGTACACAAGTGTGGATACACTGGACAAAGGGATGATTCCAGGTGGGACATTGGTGAAGAACATGAGATTTTATCATGCTACTGAAACTAGCATGTAATTGAACACTTATAAATTGTTTATTTCTGGAATTTTCTATTTCAAAAATTTTGACTGTGATATGATTATTCTTCTAGACCAGCTATTTTCAACCTATTTTTTTTTATCTCATGGCAACATAAACTAGTTATTAAAATTATGCCTCACACATTTTTTGCCAATCTGACATCAAAAAATAGGTGTCATTTTTATTCATTTGCAACAGACAGCTATTGTTGTGTTGGTTGTTATCATTTTCTTACTTGACAATCTAAGGGAAAAGAGGCCAGTGCCCTAACTAAGTAGTTTGTATTGTATGCCACATCATACTGGTTGAAAATCACTGTTGTAGACAATTCTTTGTCCATATCTGTTATAGTTTTCTTAACACATTGTTTGCGGGTAGTTTTTATCGCGCGCTAACAGGTGGCGATAAAAACACGTATTAACACGTTTTTTATAGACTAGCGGTAGAATGCGGGTAATGTATAAATACGTACACTAACGTTATCATAATTTTACTGAACGTTGCCATTTGCGCAAAAAATTAGCAAAAATGGCCCGTGCCACCTGTTAGCGCACGATAAAAACTACCCGCAAACAATGAATTGTCTACAACAGTGATTTTCAACACGTATTAATACGTGTCCTGTGCCACTCTACTACCAGTCAAAGTAAAACGTATAAATACGTTTCCCGCATACAATGTGTTAAATTCTTAGAAATAAAACATAAAATATATTTAAATTTTTGACACAAATTGCTATGCTTCCTCCAAAAATACTGAACCAATTTGAACTTCCATTTGGAATGTTTGAAAATGCCCAGTTTCTTGCTATTTTTAAATCATCATTTAAATATATATCCTATCTAATAAAAGTATAATATGCAAATTAACTGTCACTCTGTCACAAAGATGGCGGCGCCCATAGCCACAAGATGGCAGTGCCCAGTCCTCTCAGCCCTGCCAGAGTCACCCAGTCCCGGGGGGGGGGGGGGGGGGTGGCCACTGAGAGCGGGCAGTGTGAGCGGCCTGGCAGAATGCTTGCTTCATCACCATGGCAACAAGGCAAGCATTTCCACCCCAGCTGCGAGGGCCTCTGGGCAGCGGGCATGAAGCAGTGGGGACGGGGGTGGGGGGAACACTTGTGTCATCACCCCAGCGACGAGGCAAGCATTTCACACCCAGCCGCAGATGGGCCTCTGGCCAGGCCAGGGTGCGGATGGGCCTCTGGGCCACGGAGAGCCTCTGGGCAGCAGGCACGGAGCAGCCAGGCCCCACAGAGGTCTACTGGCACACGGATTCATGCACAGGTGTGTGTGCATGTGTGTGTGTGTGTGTGTGTGTGTATAATATATATATATGTATGTATAATATGTATGTATATATTTGCCATTTTGATAGATGAAAAATAAAATAGAAATTTGGTTACAGCATGGTGGTGGAAAAATGGATATTCATGGAGACAAAACAACACAATTTGGAATGAAATTCCACAACAGTACATTTACTTTGCACTGTTGATGTGGTTACTCTATATCTTATATATACCATCAATGTTAGCAGCCCCTCTAGACTGATTTGTAATCATAAACTATGTCAACTGTCCTATCAGTGTCTTGTGTATATATAGATATTTTATGTAATAAATAGTCCTCTACTTTTCTCCAGATCATCTGGGCAATTTACAAACATTAATTCAATCTCACGCTTCCCTGTTTTAAAACCTCTCTGCAAAAGGACAGAGGAAATGCAAGAGTGTGAGCATTCTAGGCCAGAAGAGAGTCAAATATAATAGATCTATATATATTCTATATTTAAGATAATCTCCAATCTTAAAAGCAAACTGAATCTGCAAACAGAGGATAGATTTATTTTTTAGTATATTATGATGATATTCTTGATATTTAAGAAATTTGCTATGATTATTGGTAATGACCAATTTAATGTAATAAAATTTGACTCATGATAATCATTTACCTGTTGGTGAGTTACTTTTCCTCCAAGAGTAAAACTTATCTCTCTTTGTATTAAATTTCTACTTCTCTTTAATTATAGGGCCCCCTAGGTCATGTTCTTGAAACTGGACCAGTAACATCAATATCAATTGGAAATAGAAGAATAGACTCTCAGAAACTACCCCAGAACTACAAATCAGAATTCGCATTTTCACCTGATCCACAGTGATTGATATGCATATTGAATATTGAAAAGCATGGAGCATTAATTTCTATTGGGAATGGAGTGCAGACATGGTCAAACAGCCAGGCCCTAGTGCATTGCTATGTATGCCACATATGCTTAGATGCCAAGTGAGTCCATCTTTAGAAGGTGAAGAACAGAAAAAAATTAATAAATAAGATTTGCAAAAACTGATCTCAGAAATAATTTCATAAGGAAAAGTGCCAAGCAATTTTTTTTTTCTGAAAATAAGAATAGCCCTGATTTGGAGGGTCCATAAACTTATCATTACATTTTTTCTAGATATTTTGGATAAAAATATTAATTTGAAACTACATCCTAAAATTGTTTCTCCAAGTTAGTGATAGCGTAAGTGACCACTGGTTAGTTTTCTCCAGCCTTTCCATAAAATGAAACTATTTCGTTGAGGTTTTTTTCCACTTTGTTGCCGGGTAACAAACCACTCCAAAACATAGTGGCTTAAACTACAATTCATTATTATCTTTCATGATTCCATGTGTTGACAGGGCTCAGCTGGGACACTGTTATTTGAGGCCGCCCAGGCAGCTGTGGTCAGGTGGCCAGTACGGCTGTAGTCATCCCAGTTACACATCTAAAATGCCTGACCCTCATGGCCGGGAGTTGCTGTGGGCTGGTGTTGACAGCGGGGAAGTTTGACAAGAGTACCCATGCATGGGCTGCACATGGGGCTTGGTCTTCCCAAAGTGTGGCAGCTGCCTTGGAGAGGGAGGGTCCCGAGAGAAAATATTCCAAGAGACCCAGGTGAAGGACACAAGGCTTCTTACGTCTGAGCCTCAGAAACTTCTAGCATACCTTCTGCAATGTTCTACTGCCCAGCAAGTCGCTAAGTCCAGCCAGCATTCAAGGGGGAAAGGAACAATAGGAGGAACAGTACATTTTTTAAGCCATCTTTAACCCACCACAAGATTTCTAAGTTAGAATGATTTTGACAAGCTCCATTTTCTGCCTGCCACAGCACACCCAGATCCGCCACCCATGTAGAGACCACTGAAAAGTTGCAAGGAGTCGGAACCTTAGTCCTATACAGTCCACTTCCAAAAGTATCACTCCTCATCCCATGTTAGATGAAGTAGGCCTTTGTCTATATATTGATACCTGAAAACTCAGAAGTGTCCTTAAAAGATTTTTCCCTTTGAGATGACAATCTTCAATTTCACTCTTCCCCAAGATCCATTCTCCATACTCCTCTGATTGACTCTTTGTCAGCCGGGCTGCAGATTTTACCAATTGGGCTCCTTTGTCTTGGGCTGCTAATTGCCTTTGACCAATGGCAGGCACTTGCCTATCATTTATCCCCCTCTCCCTCCCACTTTCATCAATTTTCATCATGCATTTCTAACAGCGACCGCACACTCTACTCGTATCCCACCCAGCCTTTTCTCCACGTTCCACTTCTGACTGGACTTGTGAATTCTCTTTATTTCTCTTTCTTCAGCTCTAGAGGTGATCATGACTTTCTAGTATTACTAGATTCCCACCATCCAGATTTTAGAACTTTTGAATTTAAAAAAAAAAATTCTTCTCAAAAAATATTTTTCTGGCCACCTAAGAGTCAATATTAAAGAAAAAAGTGTGATATTTGATTAATCTGAAACTTTTGGTGCTTGGAGAAAATTTAAATTTTTTAAAAAATATATTTTATTGATTTTTTACAGAGAGGAAGGGAGAGGGATAGAGAGTTAGAAACATCAATGAGAGAGAAACATCGATCAGCTGCCTCTTGCACGCCCTCCACTGGGGATGTGCCCGCAACCAAGGTACATGCCCTTGACCGGAATCGAACCCGGGACCTTTCAGTCCGCAGGCCGACGCTCTATCCACTGAGCCAAACCGGCTTCGGCTGAAAATTTAAAATTTTATGCCAGTAAAATCTCATCCCTTAAGAGAGAAGACCAGAAAAAATCACTGGAGAATCTCTTCAGTTCTGTGACTAACAGGCTCTGAGTTTTGCTATAGGATATTCAAAGAGAAGCATTTCCTTTCTGAATATTGTGATAGAGCCCATTAGTGGCTCTCAGAGGCCCAAAATTGCCACGACTAGCAAATTGGTGCATTCATCTATTTGACCAGTTATGTTGCTAGATTCTTTAGTAATAACGGGATATTTAACACTCTATTTTCTAGACTACCTCACAGATAGATAGATGATCCTGTAATAAAATGAACACTGAAGAATGACGTTCGCAACATGATGAAACAGGAGGTTCCTCTTCATATTGCCCCTCAGCAACAATAATGTGACAGCCACCCATGGACAGGAGTGCCTTTGTGAAAGCTTTAAATTCCAGGGAGGAGACTGTGAAACCCCAATGGAGCCTAAGACCAAGGAGCTGTGCTAAATAAAGCTCATGTTTTGTGTTCTTTCCTGCAGATGTGGGTCAGCTTTCCGCACATGTTCAATAGCCTTCTGCCAAGGCTGGGAGCACACACAGGTGCAGGGGAAGATGTTGGTGAGGGAAGTGGAGTGTTAAGGTGCCTGTGGGCACACTGGGGTATCCATGGGCAAGGTGTCCTCGGGCTTGCTAGAGGGCTTCTTGATGGAGTCCGAGACCTAGTTAGTAGGATCTGTGTCCCTGCAAGAGTCTCATCTGCCACTTTCCCAGGCTCTTCCCACACCTCAGTCATGCAGCTAGCTACTCAGTACTCTGGAAGGGATGAGAGAGAAATGAGCCTCTTTGGCAGAATCCCACACAGCTGGGGAAGCTGTGGGCTCACTCACATGCTCTCACTTACTCCCTCTGGAGGAAATCGCCAGCCAAGATGGTCTCTCTTGGCCCTGAGCAGTGCTACCTTGGGGGAGGGGTGATATAGTTTAAGTCAAACTGTTCCTCCTGCTCTAAGATATATAACTCATATTTTTTTCTTTCATTCCAGTGGTATACTGGAACTTCTCCCCTGGAAACCTGGAATTCCACAAAGGCTCTCTCATCCACTGAGGATGGTCTGAGACAGTTGTCCCCCCAGGGGCTGAGGGCCTGGAGCTGGTTCACAGCCTAGACTGAATTCTGTATGCCTATTACACAAAGCACTGGTGGCTGGGACTTCACGAAGGTCCCCTGCATATGGTACTGGATCCCACAAAGGCATGTTTTTTTGTCCATGGATGGATGCCAAATTGTTGTTGTTGAGGAGGGAAATATGAGTGAGCAACATCTTCTTCAGCATCTTGCTGACTGATGTCAATCCCAGGTAAAAGTGGGATGTTTCTAAGCCTATTCCTCTGTGAGTTGGTAATGGTGATACCACTTCCGTAGGGTTGTTCTGAAGATCACTGTGTAGGATTCTAGGGAAGGCTAGGGGAAAGCAGAGACACCCTGCTGAGGCAAAGCCTGGAGTTCTGAGTTAGCATGTAGAGAAAGGCCATTCAGTAAATAGAGCTACATGTGCCACATGATACTATGATGTGAGAATGAAATACTATTTATTCCAATAGCCATTGTAAGGTGAGAATTGTTTGTTATAGCAAGTATCATTAATAACACAGAAAAAAATATTTTTTTTTCATTTTATATCATGCTTGCTGTCTATATGTCTATCTAGGGAAATAATTAAATTAAAGATGAATGAAATACAATGCATCGACCCAATTATTTTAATTTAGGAGTCAAAATCAACCTGGAAATATTTTCTAAAAAGCAGTTTATTTACTTTTCTCTTCATTGCAAGGAATTGTGCAAATAGTGAAGCATGCTTATAAGGCGTATTTTACACACTTTAAAATATCACCATCTCACCTGTTTATATTTAACTTTAAATGAAATGTAAAATACCTGAGCTCAAGAATTATCAGGCTCTCTAATCATGTCCCTCTGCTTGGATTTGAAAAGATACTATGAAAACTGTGAGTAGAAATTATTCCTCCTACAAGTCCTCCCTCTCCTTGCCACAGATTATTTCAAGGACTTCTTGACTAAATTCAATCAATAGTTATTATTTTTTAAGCCATCATTTTTTAAAAAGCTATTATTTTTTATAATTCATATTTAACACTAATGGAATGAGCTTTAATTATATTGGTAAGCCCTTAATATTTTCACTATTAAATAATATATAAAAGATATGCACAGTCCTGGCCAGTGTTGCTCAGTGGTGGGAGTATTAGCCCACTCACTGAAGGGTTGTGCATTTTATTCCCAGTCAAGGGGACATACCTGGGTTGCAGGTTTGAACCCCGACCCTGATTGGGGTGCATGGGGGAGGCAACCAATCCATGATTCTCTCTCACATTGATGGTTTTCTCTCTTTTCGTCCCTCCCTCTGTTCTACTCTCTCTAAAAAGCAATGGAAAAATATTCTCCGGTGAGGATTAACAAACAAACAAACAAAAAGACATGCAGAGTAAATAGTCATCATACTCATAACTATCGTTATGACTATTCCTTGTTCAGATTATGTTTTAAGAGTCTGTTTCAGTTATGGTATACAAAATGAAACCACAGAAGTGTTTATGCTGTAATCACAGAAGAAAATAGTATATAGAAGGCAGGATAATTATAATTAATGCTATGTTTAAAAATATATTTTGTGGTTAAATAACCTGAATACTGTGTCCATTTTAATATGGAAATTCAAAAGAAAAACCAATAGATTTCTCACTCATTTTTCTTTGGCATATTCTATATTCACAGATGGTACAGATATCCAGGCATTCTAAACTAAAGTATCTCTACGTATGATTTTGTCTTGGAAGTCTCTTTCGTGGTTAGACCACATTTTGTATACTTCCGATGATGAACATATGAGCTGAGCCTAGCCAAAGCATGGAGTAGGCCACATGAAACATAATCAAGGGTGTAAGCTGCTGCCGCCAAGAAGTTGGAAAAGACAGTTTTACAGGTCATGAAGAAAATTGGGACCCAGCTTAACCAACAAAGTATTCAGTGAATAGAAAAATTAGTATGTGACGCTCATACAGAACCAATATCTGGCTCAAAAGAAACTTATTTAAATGGAATAGCAGGTTAGGGATTTCATGCTTAACCTATTTTTACCAAGAGAGGAATAAGATGGTTAGGAAAAAAATAACCTGTTTTGTTTTGTTTTGTTGGGGGGGGGGCATTAAAAAATAAATTTACAGTTTCGTTAAATGGCAATTTATTTGCATAACGTCAAAATTCTACAGTTTCCCCTCCTTTAAAGATATTCCCCCTTGCACCAAGAACAAACACCTTGTTAAAACAGCATGAAAGATGATAAATTTTCATTTTTTATCTTTAAATATTTGAGTTGCAAGTTTATACATGGATTTGATGAAATTCTTGAGCCACAAATTGAAATTATTCACCAACACACAAAAAAAAAATCTACATCTTATTATACAGAGGTAGATATTCTTAGAAAATTTGCACTGATATGGAAAATAGAAGCATTAAGAAATTCACTAATTCTGACACAATTTACAAGTTAATCTTGGTTAATACAAATTCTTCTGGGAAGAACTTAATATAGAAATCACTAGTTACAATGCAGAGATTTCCACCTTGCCATGTTAGAGTCACCAGAACTGAACTTGTCCTCCTTGTAAAAACAACTAGAATAGTGGACAATATATATAAAAGAGTGTTTTTGGACACTAACTACTTGTGCAACTAGCCATGCAAGACTAATTAGCCGTGCAAGACTGTGATATAAGGTAGAGGGTAAAACATATGAGATGAGCCCTACAATCCATGTTTAGATGTTTTTTTTTTCTGAAGACATGCCACAGACTGTGACACAGAGAAGGAGAGGTGAAGCAGAGCTAGAAGGTTCCGCTGAGAAGAAAAAGCAGAGATCAGATTTGGAAATATGAAGGTAGCTTAATTTTGTGGGCAGAATACTACAGATGAAGGAGCTGTGCTGAGAAAGAGTCCCAGAGATCAACATGTGGATCTTTCTGAGCCTGTTTCTAATTATTAAGACCCAAATAAACAAGGTGAGATGTACTAATGCTGGGCAAAGAGTCCTCAGGAAGATTTAGCTGAGCAATTCCAACGGTGGGGACAAGGCTGGAGGACATTAAAATTCTACCCAGCACAAGTGCAGTGACCTCAATGAATACAGGAAACATTCAGTAGAGAGCCTAGAACGGTTAACTTTAGTAGTAGACTAAAGTAGCACTATGATAAATGATAGTATAAACATGCTCTAACAAAAATCAAAAACAAGAATAGAGAGGAGTGAACTGACTTACAAGTGATTTACCTTCCTGCCACAACATAGTTCAACATTTTCAAGGAAAACAACAAAAACCAGATTCAAAATAATTATAGTCACAAAGTATATGATTGAATAAAGAAATGATGAAACATATAAAGAAACAGGAAACTATAATATATAACCAAAGAAAAATCTGTTAATATAAATATTAGAAATAAAGATGACAGTATTCAGAGACAAAGATTTTAAAAGGGCTATTATAAATAAGCTGAAAAACCTAAAGAAAAACACGAATATCAGGTTGAAAGATACAGAAGAAATGAAAACAAACCAAAAGAAACTTTTGAAAATGGCTATTTTTCAAAAATCACAAGGTGGGTTTAAGAGAAATTAGATGCTGCAAAAGAAAAGTGAACTTTAAGCCATAGAAGCCATCTAACAAAACACAGAGTAAAAACAACAAAATAGAACAGAGCCTCAGTGACCTATGAGACAATTTTAAGCACTCTAACATACATATAATTGGAGTCCTATTCATTTATTATTGTTGCTGTAGGAAATAAAACGAAGTGTCTTAACAGTTATTATCTTAGAGTTTTAGAGGTCAGAAGTCAGAAATGGGTGGTATGGTCCAAAAGCAAGGTAGGTGCAGAGCCGCATTCCTATTTGAGACTAGAGAAGACTCCATTTCCTTGAATTTTCGAGCGTCTGGAGACCACCTGCATTCCTTGGCTTTTGTCCAATCTTCTATTTTCAAAGCGTATCACTCCACCTCTTGCTCCCATCATCACATCACCTTTCCACTCTGACCCTTCTTTCTCCCTCTTACAGGAATCCTTGTTATTACACAACTAGACCTATCCAGATAATTCAGAGCCATTTCCCATTTTAAAATCCTTAACCTAATCACATCTGGAAATGTGAGGTTAAATGTTACCTTTTACCATGTAAGGTCACTTATACCAAGTTCTGAATATTAGAGCTTGGGCATCCTTAGGGGTATAAGGAGTGGGGGCATTATGCAGCCTGCCATAGAGTTCAGGAAAAATAAAAGAAAGTGAACAGATGGGGAAAAAAATAGCCAACAATTTTCTAAATTTGATAAAAAGTATAAACTCATAAATCCTAGAAGATCCGTAAACCAAACATCAAGAAACATCAAAATCAAAATTCTGAAAACCAGTAACAGAAGGAAATCTTAAAAGCAAGCAGAGGTTCGGGGAGTGGGTAAGGAAGGAAAGCACATTACTTATAGATAGGGAAACAAAGATTAGAATTTCCGTCTTTCTGTCAGAAATAATGCAAGCCAGAACACAAAGGAATCTTTAAAATGTTGGAGGGAAAGTTTCTACTATGTAAAAATATCTTTAGTCCTTGCAAGTGTCTCTTTAAAATAAAAATAAAGTTGGTTTCAACATATAAATACTGAGAAGTTTATGCATGTTTCTATTTTGCATGTTTTTATTTTACAGCAAAAATGCATGATAAGAAATATTAAAGGAAATTCTTCAGCCAGAAATAAAATAACATCAGATAGAATCTCAAATCCAGTCAAAGAAATAAAATGAGCAAAAACAGTAAATGTTTTTCTTTGTGCTTTAATGTCAATAAGACTGAATTGAATGTTTAAAGCAAAGGTCAGCAAACTATGGCCCACAGGCCAAATATGAACCCCTGCCTCTCTTTGTCAATAAAGTTTTACTGAAACACAGCCACACTCATTTGTTTATGTATTGTCTATGACAGCTTTCATACCACCTTGCCAGAATTCAGTAGTTTTGAAATTCTTCTAGGGACATTATGGCCTGCAGTGCCTAAAATATTTCTATCTAGCTCTTTAGTGGGGGAAAAAAGGCTGACCCCCTAGTTTAAGGAAAGTAATAACAATCCATTGTGTAGTTTACAATATTGTAGAATTAAAATATGTGTCAAATTACACAAAGAACAGGAGAGGAGAAATGAAAGTACTTATAAGGTTCTTACATTACACTGGAAGTCATATAATGTTATTTGAATGTAGACTGGGTAATAATGCATATTGTACACTCTAGAAAACCACCGCTCAAAAACAGAACAAAGATGTATAGCAAATAAGCCAATAATGGAACTAAAATGGAATAAGAAACATACTCATTAAGCTAAAATAAGGCAGGATCTGAAGTTCATGTACACAATTACTGAGCTTCAAATGCTTGAAGCAAGAATTAATAGAACTATAAGAAAAGAAAATTAACCCATGAATATTAATAATTGTCAGGAATAAAGTATACAGAAAATGGTAAGACTATTGCTGACATGACCAGCATTTGCAACTAATGCAACTAAATTGATATTTAGAGAATATTTCACCCAACAAGAATATGCAATTTTTCAAGTGTAAATGGGATATTAATGAAGATAGACCATATGCTGGGTCAGAGACCAGTCTCACTACATTTGAAAGAATTGAAATCATGCAGAATATAGCCCTTTTTTAAACTGTTGATGCTATTACAAATGCCCCACCCCCACCCCTTTAACACCTCCAGCCAGCCCAACCACCCCACTCCCCGGCCTTCACCTTGTCTGTATCCATGGACTATGCATATATGTTCTTTGGCTAATCTCTTCACCTTCTTTTATCCAGTCTCCTCCACACCCCTCCCCTCTGAAATCTGTCAGTCTGTCCCATATGTCCGTGCCTCTGGTTCTATTTTTTCCATTAATTTATTTTGTTAATTAGATTCCACATATTAGTGAGATCATGTGGTATTTGTCTTTCTCTGACTGACTTATTTCACCTAGCATAATAATCTCCAGGTCCCTCCATGCTATCTCAAAGGGTAAGAGATCTACCCTTTTTATAGCTGCACAGTATTCCATTGTGTAAATGCGCAACAGCTTTATTTTTTCTTTATCTACTGATGGGCACTTGGGCTGTTTCTAGGTCTTGGCTGTAGTAAATTGTGCTGCCATAAACATAGGGGTGCATATATTCTTTCTGATTGTTGTTGGGATTCTTAGGTTATATTCCAAGAAGTAGGATCACTGGGTCAAAAGACAGTTCCATTTTCAATTTATTGAGGAAGCAAATATACTCTTATATACCCAGTGAAAGGTCACTTTTAAAACAAATTTATTAAAGTATGCAACCATTAAATAAGTTCTAGATAATTAATACCCTATTGTGTTTGGAGGGCTTGGTGGGGACACTAAATATTTAGCCCTTAAAATTTACCTTAACTAATAATTTCCATTCACTTAATTAATAAGTGTTTATAATATTAAGTAGAAGTATTTATATTCATCTTTAAAAGCCTGGAATTATGTAAGTTATTTAAGTTTGCTCTTTATTTTGACCAACTGGTAGAGATGTGTCCTTGGTAATTTGCCTCCTGATACAGCAAAAAACACTCAAGTCCCCAGCCAGCAGCTTGCATTTTCGCCAGATGTGATACAGCCTAAATGTATTTATTATAAAGACAGACAGCACTACCGCCACCAATTGCAGTTCAATTATTTTACAATGTACAGACATTGCCACAAATGCAGTTGGATCTTGAGAACCATATTATTCTGTCAGGAACTATGTCATGTGGAGAAAAGAAGCCCATCAACAAATTACTCACATGTGTTCTCTCCCTCCCCCTCTCTCTCTATATATATATGTGTGTATGTTTTATGTGTATATAAGGTTTATAACACATGTATGTGTATATGTGTGTATATATGTAGTTTCACAAAAATAAAGATATTTGGGGTAAATTAAAACAATTTTTTTTATTCTAAATGGAAAAGTCTTAGGGAGTCTAAGGGAGTTTAGGGAATTGCAAAGTTTAAGGAAAGAAAAGAAAATAGAGTAATATTTCTGGTCCATAAGTGTAAGTAGACATAAAGTAATGAGAAAGAAAGTAGGATCCAGCCTCAAACCTGAACATTCTGAGATGACATCAATTAAAAAAGGCCCAAAGTTAGAATTAATGCTAATGAAGTATCTTATCCACCTTCTGCCTCAAGAAGTGGTCACGTCCAAACCCAACAGAAAGAAGGTGTACCAGCCTTAACAATGAACTTAAGTTCTAGGACATGCTGATGTGGATTCAAGCAATCATTCTTAAGGAAATTTAAAACTGTCCTCTTGTTTTATGTTTTCTTATATATAGAAACTAGTAGCCCTGCACACGAATCCATGCGTCAGTAGATCGCCAGTAGCTCGCTGCTGCCCTCCAGTAGCTCTCTGCCTGCTGCCCTGCCCTCCTGTAGCTCCCTCCACCCCCCATGTCCCCCACAGCTTTCTGCCCTGCCCCCTTTTGTAGCTCTCCGCTGCCTGCTTGTAGCTCGCTGCCTCACCCTCCTGCTGATCCGTGATCCGGTCGTTACATGGTCAGTCCTTACACTTCATGGCGTAACAACCATTTGCATATTACATCTTTATTATATAGGATTAGATGTAAGACAATTTGTCCAACTTCCTCTTCAAATTTGCCACACTTTCACCAACGTGCCATCTGGGTTGCTCAACTTTTATGAGAATTATGGTCCCCACAGCTGTTCAGGTATGCCATTAACCAGCATGGCCTAGGGATGGAGAACGTGAACTGCCTGGGTTCAAATCTCAGCTCTGCCACTTCTTAGCTGTGTGGCCTTAAGCCCTTTGTTTTTTGGTAATGCAGCATCATTTCTGCTGTTCTCTATAGACGTAAGCACTCACAGCCCACAAGATTCACTAAACAGTGGTTCTCAACCTTCCTAATGCCGTGACCCTTTAATACAGTTCCTCATGTTGTGGTGACCCCCAACCATAAAATTATTTTCGTTGCTACTTCATAACTGTAATTTTGCTACTGTTATGAACCATAATGTAAATATCTGATATGTAGGATGTATTTTCATTGTTACAAATTGAACATAATTAAAGCATAGTGATTAATCACAAAAACAATATGCAATTATATGTGTTTTCCGATGGTCTTAGGCAACCCCTGTGAAAGGGTCGTTCGACCCCCAAAGGGGTCGCGATTCACAGGTTGAGAACTGCTGCACTAGAAGGAGCCATGTAGCATATTCTGAATAAGAAGAATGTAAAAAGAATGGGTAACCACACCGTAAAACAAATTCTCCTAGTTACAGAGAAAATAAAAAATATATAAAGCTGAGCAAAATTCAAATAAAAATGCAAGGATTAAGAAACAATACAGAAAACAGTACAAATGATGTACATCCCCCCACACTTAGAATTACTGCCAATGAGTAGTACAGACAATAAATTTTTCACAAGGTCTAGAGCAGGGGTGGGGAACCCTTTTTCTGCCAAGGGCCATTTGAATATTTATAACATCATTCAAGGGCCATACAAAATTATCAATTTCAAAATTAGCCTGCTACATTTAGTCAAATATTTAATGAACTCACCCCTAATGTCTGGGCAGGGCCAGACCAAATGATTTCTCAGGCCTTATACAGCCCCCCAGGGCTGGATGTTCCCCAATCCTGGTCTAAAGGGATAAACCAAAGAGGAAAGGTAAGCATGGCTTCCAAAAAACCATTTACCAGTTTTACAAAAGCCAAAGTAGAGAACTACAGGGAAATCCTTCATTTCTCTTAAACTTTGAAGGAGCATGTCATTCAAGGTAAGTACAAATCTACTAGTAGGTGAATTCTGAACTCTAGGAGGCCAGTTCTGTCTACCTAATCTGTATGCAATTACATCTTCAGGAGCAGCCATCCGCACTGGCTTCCTTCCTTAATATGAAGTTACCTTCTCTTTCTCCAGGTGTGCAGGAGAAGAACACAGGGCCATCCGCCAGTCACACTTAGACCTCTCTTGCTTCCTCCTGGCTCATCCTCTACACTCTTGGTATTGGTTCTTTCTCATTCTTTCCTCCTCTCTCTCCTTCAACCAGCTCACACCTTGCCTTGTAGACCTTTCAGTTTGGGGCTTACATTGTGCTCTTAGCCTCAAATTCCAGTGGAATCTCTAAAGCAACTATTACATTTTTTGTAGGATGTGGTGAGTCCAGCAGTCTTTAGTTACCACTTGTAGACCTCCAGACCTTTCTGTGGCGAGGGGAGGAGGAGCTTGGCCATTCTCTGCCTGGGACAGATGACTAAAGCAAAGCACATGACCCAAATTAGCAAAGGAAGGAGCAGGACACATGGAAAGAATTTCCTTCAAAGAAATAAATGGGTTTTGGGTTTTTTTTTACTTTTCTTTTATGATTCAGCTCTTTTGTTGTTCAGCTAGAAGTTGAAATCATGGAAAAGAGAAATGGTTGGTGAGTAGGTGACAAAAACTTCAAAAACTGAACATAGTCACCGCTGTGTGAAGATATAAAATCAATGCATACTCAAGAGACATTCACATAAGGTTTATCATATCACTATACACAATCAAACCATCCTTGTGTTCCCTGTTTCATCTGGGTTTCTATTTTGGTTAATGCAGAAAGACTCATGTTTTTATTTTATGTGCAAAAAGAAGGCTCTGGTGTGTCCATTTGCCCTCTGTTTAACAACCACAAAGAAATGTAGCAATAAGCTTTGCTAGGAAGAAACCTTCCACTAAATTACACACTGAGAAAAAAAACTTTCAGATCTTAAAGCCGGCAACAACCACCACAATAAATTAGGAGTGGGTGATGGCTCAATTAAGATTCCTTTAGATTGAGGAATATCTGACAGGTGTCAATTGTTGCGAATAACTGTGAAGTAAGTTCCTGAATAGAAAGAAATGATTTCCAAAATTATCATGTATTAAAGAAACTTAACAACATTCCGTCTATACTCAGCTCTTCGGAATCACAACCTCCCCACACAGAGACTCATGTGTAAATTCTAATCCTTTACCATTGAAATCTTCTGTTTCTAATCCAAAAGTATTTCAACTCAATTCCTGGACCTTAAGAGTCTGTGTCTGGTGTCAGGGGTGGTAGTTAGATGTGGCCCGCATAAGGCCAGGTGAAATAAAAGGGAAACATACCACTGTCTTCAACTCTATAGCCGTGTCTTTGAATCTTTGTCTTACTTCCTCCTGATTGTTAAATAAACCACACTTATTTAAATGTTTAATCCTTTTGAAGAAGTGTTTCCTTGAATAAGAGCTCTCTGTTTCATTTAATATGAGGATACATAAGTTTTGTGCCTACCCTTTAACTTGAGAGGTAGGCACAAAATACCAGAAAACCCATGTGTTACATCTTGGCATGAATTGCCGATTTCTCTGAGTAGTGGCAAGCAAGGACAGCAAACACAGCTGACGAAATCAACTGTACAACACCTCCTAATTAAATTGAGCAACAGGGAAGAGAAGCAGCCAAGCTCCAACAGAGAACCATAAGTGTCATGAAGAAAATGATCTCCAGAGGGGTTTCCATAATACATAAATTCAGGAGTGTTTATTACAGCTGAAGATGTTTCCTCTATTGGACATTGCTACACTGGTCCCTAAGGACAAATAAGACTCATAAGTTCTGAGCGCCATGAAAGCACATGGTACTCTTCTACCATGAGCACACTCGATTTTTCTCAAAGAGCAGATTAGTAGCATCGGTATCACCTGGTGGGAATCCTCACCACAGACTTAATTATTCAGCAAGATTTCCAGGAGATCTGTGATCAGTATGCACATTAGAATTGGAGAAGCTCTGGTCTAAGAATGCCCTCCAAATCTGCTGTCCAGTGGCAGTGTAAAAAAATCCCCCACCTGCTGATTAAACAAAGGGTCTGCTCACCTGCAAACTGGAACAGACAGCATTACATAAACCTAGACCCCTGTTAATAGTCACTTTGGAAATTCCCAAACTATGAGTGGGATTAGTCCAGGAGCTGTGGTTACGAGGCAAGTCAAGGACCAAAACCGCCTCAGAGATTCCAAAATACATACTCTGTGTCAGAGTTTCAAAGCAAAGTTAGTAATATTTTAATCCCCTCACCACAAGGGTATGTCTAATATAGCTTCTCAGGAGGCCAGTGACTTAGAGAAAAGAACCTGGATTTTCCCTGTCATATCATCGTCTTAATATTGAGAAACAAAAAATGTGGATCGGAACTGGTTGCAAATGAGAGCAGTTCAGATTGCAGGCCTGCCTCCAACACTAATGATAATTCAAAATCATTCCAAGGGTTTTAACATTAGCCTTTCCAGATTGTTCACTTGATGATATCACCACATACTTTGAAAATCCCTTGAAAAATTACCATTACATGGAAAAAGTAAACAGAGCTGAAAGTTATCCAGTGGATTTGAGGATTTCTAAACCCTGACTGGCCTCGGGTGTGTTAGATACCATTGTTTCCCTGTGCCTCAGGATCAGGAAGATCAAAATTCTTCCCCGGAGACATTTCCCATTTTATCCATGAGAGCCTATATGAAGTCGTTAATGATTGTGGCAAGACCTGATAGAGTGACAATGCCCAAGGTAAAGACAGAAGTCTAAATCAATGGTGGTGAGGAGAGACATTTGCTAATGTGGTTGCTTCCCAGGTGCAGTACCTGAAATCAGGAACGCAGTACCTGATCAGCACCCATCAAACATGCCTGCCCTGTTTGCAGCTGGTCCTTGGGGTTGACTCACAAAGGGAGTACTGACTTGGGATTAAAGTCCTCATTGTGCCTTACTTGAGCCTGATTATTCCGGCACTCCTCACGCTCAGATGAGAATGATTCTTTGATCACGAGTCAGAAGAGCTCCCTTTCATTGTCAGGTCTCCTTTCATGGAAACTGGTTCTGGCTTCCATCCTTAAAAGCTTTCCCATAATTTTTCTGTAAGTATCACTAAATGTGTCAACAATCAGTGGTTTGAGTTTCTGAATCCACTCTCTGAAAACAAGCAGCTCATTGCCTTCAGTTTCTTGATACTGAATTTGGCCTGCTGCATTTCCATCCCGCCTAAGGTGACCAACTTGTCACGCTTAGCACTGAATGTCTCATGTCCCAAGAAACCCATCAGTCTCAGACAAACTGGGACTGTGGGTCATCTTCATTTCACCTTTCCTACTATCCCTGTTTTCTCCCACGCAGCCCTAACTCCTACTAACAAATGTGTGACACACTTTCTATTTGACATGATGTTCTCATTGTTTGATTCTGCTCTATTTCTCTTCCTCCCTCTGTTCGTCTTACTGCGTATCTTTCTTTTTCCTTTTCAATTTTGTTTCTAACCCTTTCTCTATCCCTAAACAACGGATGGTGAGCAGAGTAAAGAAAGAGATATTAATTATCTAAGAATAGGGCAATGCCTAGAGTTAGGTAAAAGTTTAAAAGGAAGAGCTAATATGTGCTTTCTCCAATCAGAGTGGTGTATTTTGCATTGGATGAAATACAAATAATTTTGATGGAGAGAGGGCTGAAAGATTAGAGTAGAACATGTGAGCATGATTTTTGAAATACCTGGGTTAGGAGATCTTAATACATGCTTTCATTTTATCTCCAGATAGGAGAAGTAAGAAAGGTATGTATACAGGGGTGGGCAAAAGTAAGTTTATAGTTGTCCATATGGAAAAAGGCATGCAGGTTATGATTATTACAAAAGTTTTATTAACTCAAAAGAATGTCATAATGTAACTATAAATCTAATTTTGCCCACCACTGTACAAAATTTAGACATGGGGACTTTGAGCTGCAGAAAAATTAAGTAATCTACAATTTTTCTGATGGCCATTAAGCTAAGGGACAAAATCAGAATTTTGGAATTAGATTATTAAAGTAATTACTACTTTTACTTACAAAATAGAGGGAAGAGGACAAGAACAGCTATGAATATGGAAAATATTTAGTAAATTCTCAAAAGGATGAATCAGTTTTTTGAGACTAAATGCTACAGGGGTGATTGGTTTGCAGACCAGCAGGCGGAATAAAGGGCTGGAAGTTGGGACAGCCATATCTGCATAAGTAGGTTGGGGTATAGTGGCCTGGAAATGCCTTGCTCAAAAGTGTGGACACACCCTGGATAGGAGCTGGTGAGAGAAAGTGGCATCCTGGGTAGTAAGTCGCTGGACCAGTCATTGATGTGAATTGACAGCATGCTTCCAGCCAGGTTAAGGGACAGAGAAGTTAGACACAGCATCTTTCATTTTCTAGGAGCCTTGAAGATAGAAGGAAAGGGAGGCTGTTGAGGTGCATTTGTTGGAGTTTGGCAAGTTAAATACATCTCTAGAGAAGTATTAAACATTACACTCGATTTATATTTAACTTTAATAAGAAAAATATTTGTGAAAATGTTAAAAATTAATTAGGTGTGCCATCTGAGCTAAAACCTAAATGAGATCTAAAACGTATCTCAAAAACCCAAATGAGGTATACCAAATTTTATTTTCTTAAATAGTGTCACCAAGTCTTAAATAATGTCATCTAATCTAACATAGCAAAAAATATAATAATATGTGTTATTATCTGCTAAAAACCTTGCCAATGGTTTTAAATGCATTATTTCACTTACCATTCATAATAGTTATAGAAAGGATGCCATTTTTCAAGGTGAGAAAATTTAGAAACAGAGAAGTTAATAATTGAGAAATAAAGGATAACTTCTCCAAGATAGACCCCTGCAACCTGGCCTCTCAGAAAGGAAACTTTCCTTCTGCATTGTTCTGTGGGAACCCTGCAATGGTTGGTGTTAAAGCCCATCAACGCTGTGTAACAGCAAGGCCTAATCTCTAACCCGCTTCCCCCAACCCTCAGTCTTACCGGGGGGGAGGGACCATGCTTCACCCACCAAGAACACTGATATAGCTAAACATGCTGAAATTACAGGTCTTGGATTCCAGCTCCTTGATTATACCAGGGCAGGAACTTGGGCCCCCTTCTATCCCTAGACACAGACCTGAACCAGCGGAAAAAAATCGGTACTAAGTTTCTGCCATATTTTACCATCATATCCTGGTCCCTGGTTATACAGGGAAGGGCCAGTGACTCTCTAATCATGTAGCATCAAAGCTCCACAACCCAAGGGTCAGAATACCTCTATTAAGCATCCCTATAACCAGTGTTTTGAACTCTGCATCTAGCAGATTGCTCACCTCCATTTGTTTAGCTCATTTGGGCTGTGTTTCTTTGTCTCCTCAATTGGGCAGCCTCCCTGTGTTTGTTTCTACATGTGTAAGGTAAAGTTGCTATGTCTCTGGGGGTTTGGTAGAGTGGCTTTATGTAGCAGGCCTCCCTGTTCCCCTGAACTGGCACTTCAGGTGTGCACTCTCCGGTTGTAATTGAGTCTTGATTGCTGTTGACAAATCAATGGGAGGGATATACCCCCAGGCTGGTAGGCTGCAATGACTGGTTGCAGCCACCTTGGAGGATCAACATTGTGAGGCACACCCCACTGAGCAGGCCTTACTTCAGTGGGGCTCTGGTGCCCACTGAGTGTGCCCCTTGAGTATGTTACATGTGGAGGTGGTTGGGTGGTGCTTTGAAGTGGTTTGAAGCTGTCTACCTGGTGCGCTGGTTCTGGGGTCTCCTGGGAGGTGCAGATCAAGGTCAGTCACCATGTGTGTCCTACCTGGGACCCCCTGACATGAACTACAAAGTGATCTTCAGATGGCTGCTACTCATGCTGGGCTTGGAGGTGCCCAGGAGAGGTCAAGCTGTGAACCAAGGCCAGCTACTGCTACTGCAGGGCCTGGGGTCACTTAGTGATAAATGTGAGGCACACTGAGGCCAGATGACACTTGTTTGAGAGATTATAGGAAAGTTTGAAGCATGAGCCAAGACAGGCCATTCATATGGAAAAGCCTCTGGAAATAGCTTGGGTGCTCCTGCAAGTTGGGTGGGGTGGCGTCTCAGGGAATCACCAGGGCAGGGTAAACAGTGTGAGCCAAGTTGATGGAGACTCAGATACGGTGCCTGCCTGTAGGCTCGGTGGGGAGAGGGTTCAGAAAGGGAGGAATGGCCTTTGCTAGCACGTCAGTCTGGGAGAAAGCTGGCCCTCCAAACTTCACCCTGAAGCCAGGCGATTCAGCTCCTGCATACATGTCCCTGGTGCCTTTTGAGCTGGTGCTCCAGTGCTGGAGCTCAAAGGGAGCGAGTCCCAGTAAGTCCATGTGCAGGCCCTTTAAGAGGAATGCCTGGGACTCCAGCAGCTCTCCATCTTACTCAGACACAATCCCCACTGGTTTTTATAGCCAGAAGTTATTGGGACTTCTCCTCCCAGCACTAAAATCCTGGGTTGGGGGCACTTGTTTGGGGCTGAGACCCCCAGCTACTCAGTGAAGACATCCATAGCTCCCTCCCAATTTTTATATGCCACACACGGGTGTGAAATCAGCCCATTCTGCATCTCTGCCCCTCCTACCAGGCTCCATGTAGCTTCTTCTTGATAGCCTTAGTTGTAGGACTTCTGTTCAGCTAGATTTCAGTTGGTTTTGAATGATGGTTGTTGTGTGATTTAGCGGTGGGAGGATTCGAGCACCACATTTACCTACACTGCCATCTTAACAAGGAAGCCTTTTTCAATATGCTTTTACAAGTAGAATCTGTTATTTAAATATCTAAAACTGTAAAACTATGTCTGTGTAGAGTTGAGGGCTAAGATTATTTTATTTTTGAAAACATGGTTAGAACCCCAAAAGCTCAATTTAATGCCACAGTTATATCTGCAGGACCTGTGCTGGGTGTCAGCACTGCTGAACATGGGGCAATGATAACCAGGTAGACCTGACTTCATCGAGCTTATAATCTAGTGACAATCCTCAGATGACAAATACATGCTTCCAATCCGGGGTGCCAAATGCTATCCAAGGTATGGTTCTACTAATACTTTGGTAGATATATTTTAATAGAACTCCTCCCCTTTGCTTAGATATTTTGTTTTATGCATTTAAACACTATTTTGTAAAGGGGTTACTAAGTATGACTAGATGCCAAATGGGTCCATGGTGCCAAAATGGGATGATCCCCTGCGAGCTGGTTTCCGGCAGCTGGGTAAGTTTACGGGGCTAGGGAGCCCGTGGGGTTGCTGGAGGAGGTGGGGAAAAGGGAGGCTGAGGAGGCAGGCTTCTATCCAGAGGAAATGAAGGTAGAGGGAACAGCACCTGCCGCACTGGAGCAACATGCACTGGGAGAGATGAACAAACTGTCTGTCCACCCAAGAGGAGAGAAGAAGCATGGAGGGAAGAGATGCACTTAAGAGAGACAAGCAGGGTAGAGGCCCTGGAATGCCTGCAGGAGCATTCAGAAGAATTTGACTTCATCCTAAGAGTTGTAGGTGATAAAAGTTTTCAAGCAAATTTTTCAACATTATTCATTCTGCAGTTTAAAAGGAGCTCTTCCCAAATAACATTTTTTGTCTTGATTTTATTTTGTTAGTACTTTAAATGATCCTGTGGCATGGCGTCATAAATTTCCCTATACTGTATACAGGTGGGCAATGTCAATAAAGCATTTTTTTTTTCTGTATCAGTTTTATCTTTGTACAAGTTTAAGTACAAATTTCAAATTAAATATGACATAAAAGAATATCCCCTTCCGCCCTGGCCAGTGTGTCTAAGTGGTTAGAGTATCAGCCCACACAGGGAAGGGTCTCGGGTTTGAACGCTGGTCAAGGGCACATACCTCAGTTTCAGGTTTGATCCCTGGCACCTGTTGAGACATGTGCAGGAGGCAACTAATCAATGTGTCTCTCTCACATCAATGTCTCTCTCTCAATTTCGCCCCTCTCCCCGCCTCCCTCCCTCCTCACCCTCTTTCTAAAGGTCAATTCTCAGTTGAGAATTAACAACAAAAAAGAATATGACCTTGCCCTTTAATTTTATAGCTGCTTCTATCTATTTAGCCTGGTGCTCCACCTCCTTGCTTTCCTCTTCCCCACAATGGGGAAGCTCCCCGTGCCATGATGACACTGAGGAGGGTGACACTGTCAGAGGGAAAGATCTTGTGATGCTGTCTGGATAGCCACAAACCACAATTAGCAACAGGTCTTATATCTTATCTTTTCACTGCTTGCCTGGTTAGCATCACTATGATATTTACTGTTTGTGATCCAGTGGTCTTACTTTCTCTGGTCTTAATCAGAGGATGATGTTCCTTCCTGCTGAGTTAGTTCCTCCTTAGGTCTTGGCAATCCATATCTCCTTCCTCGCAGGTGTCTGACCTTATGACTACCCCATTCTAGCCAGGCCGGCAACCCTGAAACCCTCAGTTACAAAGGACCCTGTGCCTACAGCATGGTATTTTTTCTCTCCAGCTGCCATCAATAGCAACTTCCATCACACGATGGGACAAGTGGGAAATTTCAGATGCACCCATATCATGCTTGTCTACACATACACACACACGCAATCTGCTGAGTTAGCCAAAATGCACGTTCGCAATGTTGGCCTGTTGTAAGAGCCAATGACCACCCAAAATCTCAAACAGAAAATGAGGAACTGCATCGTCTCTCATCCCTTTAAGTGATCTCAGACAAAACACCATGCAGGATTTGAGACTGGACATTTAAAGGTGTAGCACATGGATCTGACCAGCTGCCTTCCTTCCTTATTGATTCTCTTCTCCTTCCCGCAATCCACCCAGGCAGAAGGGCTGAGATTTCCCATCCTATCCTGCTCTGACTGGTATTTTCCCTGTATCATATTCTCCTTCCTACCTGCAACACTAAACCTCAATTTTTGTCCTACCCAGTGAAACAACCTATGACATGAGTCTGCCAGGCATACATCTTGTACAGAATTACTCAGGCATCCTAACAATAGGAATATCAGAAGATGCAAATCCATTAGTTAATATATTTTAAACAATACTCTCAGATCATCCTTTTTCTTTACAGACATTTCTTACAATGTCCTATTCAGAATGACCTTAGACTGAACTCACTCCCAGCCATTGCTGCTGAAAGCCTCAAATTTGTTGGTGTCTCATCATGAGTAGAGGTTTCTGCACAAGGCATTGGTTTGATGTTCTAATCTGAGAGCAGACAGAATTTAAGCCGGCAGATTTTTATACTTTTATATTGTCAAGTGCCAAACCCATAGCTGGTTTTCTCTCTTTCCTTTCACTTTCTCTCTTTTCCTTTCCTTCTCTTTCCATCTCCCCCTTCTCTTCCCTTCTCCCCTATTCAACCTAGTAGGTCCCCTAGTGCTTGTTCACACAGAAAACCCAGTTCTAGAAAACAGTACTCAGGGAGTCTTCAACTATAATGTATTACATGTGGTAATACAAAAAAATTCTTAGAACAATTATGCTCTTTAAAATATGACTCCTATTCAATGCTTTGGTTTCCCTGCCTTTGTGCTTCAGGCTAAATATTACTCAGATTCCTGCAAGATTCAGTGCTTTCTCACCAATTATCTGAAAGGCCCAAAGAGCGGCACTAACATCAAAGCCACCCCTAATGACAAAGGACACCTGGCCACTGCAAACACAGGCATCTCTCAGCTCCTCGCTCCATTTGGCAAAAAGCTATTTCCATCTCAGTCACAACGTAACAAAGGACTAATTGATGGAAGCATTTTTTTTCCATCTTTCAAAAATAAATTGAGCCAACCCCACAAGCTCATCTAGAGGAATTAATTAGGGAATAGGAAATCTCCAAAGTCATCCTTAAATTGAGATTGAACAAAGCCCAGGGAACAGATGGCTTTTCATCTGAATTCTTTAAAACCTTTAACACTCTGCTAATTCCCCTACAGAAATGGAAAAAAAAAAAAAAAAAGCTAAATGAATTTCAGCAAACCATTTCACCAGGTGTTCAGTTCCCGTAAGGATCCTTTGGCTCCTGGAAAAAAGAAAAATACAAAACCAACAGGTATCTTCTCTACTGATATTATTATAATTTCATTAATGCATCTGAGTCCTTCCCCTGGGGCTCACTGTAAACCTCCCTAGCATTTCTGACTACCAAAGCTGGGGGAGTGATTCCCTTCATTGATGCAGGTGATTAGAGACAACTGCTCAGACCACAAGGATTATGTCAACACACACAAAACAGAGTCGAGAATCAGGTCATCGTTCAAGCAAAGTAGAAAAATAGGAAAAAAAATTTTTTGTTATTCTGTAACCAATATCTGGAAATTTCTGGGGCAAGGGCTGGCAACAGTTGATTGCTTTATCCTAATAGGTGAGTAGATGTTTGCCCATACAGATTTAACATGTAGAAACACATCAAGGCAAAGGGGAACTGCCACTCATTTGCATGGTTCGCAAGAAGCAACCCTACAGAGGATCCCAGAAGGGTGAACTGTTGGAATTTACACATTTTCTATTCCAAGGGTATTTAAATACTACCTCCCATGAGAATTTGGTATACATTTTTTAAATGGTGCTTTATGCATTCATTATTTACTTATGATTCACACTTTAAACTGAATAATTTTATGTAGAAATCTGATATTCCACTAGAATATCAGGACATTCTGATATCCATTTTTTTAAAATAACAATTTACATTAAACATAATCTCTATCCATAGACTGAACCATGCCAGGGAAGAGCCCAATGGGCCAAGGAAATGCCAGATAAATGCCAATTTTGATACAGATAAATTCTGAGACATGGATTTAAAATGGGATGGGGGTCATAAAGGGAAACTGAACCCCTAAAGTCAACAGCTGAAGCAGGTTAGCAAAGAAAAAGGGATTTAGGTTCCCAGTGTTCAATTCCAGCCCCAGAATACTCCACCAGCTGACCCAAAGACCAAGCCTTCATAGGCAAGAACTATCTGGGTCACTTCCTTCTCAACTGCCTGCCACCTGCCCATCACATCTACTATAAAAGTCCTTTTTCACTGTACACAGTGTGCCTGCTCTACTATTCCCTAGACAAAGTTCCAACCATACAGAGATCCACTTCTATCAAGGTGGATGTAAGAAGGATTTTAGTCCCAGAAGTCTTTGTTCTAGAGAGAAGGGCTGCTAAGTGAAACATCTAGAAGCAGAAGTTATGCTAAAAATAAATTCAGTTACACACACAACCTATTGGTTTTAATACTCGTTCACTCGATAAACAGTCAACAAACACTCTGCTAAGAGTTAAGAAAAAATTAGTAAGTGAAATAGAAATTATCCTTGTTCTTGTAGAGTTCTGCATTCCTGTTGGGAAGACAGTTAAATTTCCCCACATGTATATAATTATAAACTATAATAAATGGTATGAAGGTTAAAAAAGTATACAAAAATGGAAACAAGTCTAGGCAGGAATGTCAATCTGCCCTTAAAAATCAAACACTGAATTAAAATCAGGAAAAAAAATGAGTAGACATTAAGTGTTGTGAAGATGATAAAGGGTAGAAAGTGACCCGGGAAAGGGAAAACAGCATGGACAAAGGCCCTGAGAGAGGACATGCTAAGTGTATTTGAGACACTGAAATAGATCCAAGGGGCTGGAAGGAAGTCCTGCTAAGGCTCAGAGTGGCACAGAAGGATCTGGAGCCTGCAGGGTCTTGAAGGACAGTGGAAGACTCTTGTCTTTTTGGGGGGGCCCCAGAAGCAGCCCCTGAGACAAAGGTTCCAGTAGGAAGTGATCCCAGGAAGAGGAGATATTGCACAGAGAAGGGAAGGCACCAGATAAAGGATATTTGTAAGACAAATTACCACTGTGGACAACTGCAGCTTCATCCAGCTGCCAGGAAACTAGGAGACAGTGCAGAAATGTGCCTCAGAAACATCACATCCAAGGGGTGAAGGAGCTAGACAGGGGTAGGCAAACTTTTTGACTCGAGGGCCACAATGGGTTCTTAAACTGGACCGGAGGGCCGGAACAAAAGCATGGATGGAGTGTTTGTGTGAACTAATATAAATTCAAAGTAAACATCATTACATAAAAGGGTATGGTCCTTTTTTTTTTTTTTTAGTTTTATTCATTTCAAACGGGCCGGATCCGGCCCGTGGGCCGTAGTTTGCCCATGGCTGATAGTACTGTATTCACCAATTCTCATTAATTTTTGATTGAAGAGTGCTGAGGTTACATTAATTGTCCGGCACCTCAGGACCACAGTGCATGTTGTTGGGCACACTGTACTCAGAGCCCAGAGAGAAGCCCTCAGGAGTAAGAAGCCCAAAGAGAAAGCCCTCAGAAGTAAGAAGCTGGGCTATTGTGCCCAAAGGCACCTGGGCAGCTACCTCGCCATGTTATCAGCTACCTCACCACAGATCTACACTTGTACACTTATTCCAGCTTCCACAGTAGCACTAGTAACATCAGAAAGCAGAAAAATTTATATCTTCATTTTTAATATTTTATTTCTACATTTAGGTAAGGATGTGGTACCTTTTGTGTGTGAGTAGTTGAGTCTTAAGTACTCATATGAGTTCTGCAGTAGGTAGGGGTTCAGGTTCCCACTTTTGTACTAAAAATTGGGGCTTACTAATTGTTCAAGGCTATATATGTAAAACAGCATCTTCAATTCAAATTCAAGGCATCTATAAAACTGTTGTTTTTCGTTTTTTTAAATATATTTTCATTGATTTCAGAGAGGAAGGGAGAGGGGAGAGGGAGATAGAAACATCAATGATGAGACAGAATCATTGACTAGCTGCCTCCTGCACACCCCACACTGGGGATAGAGCCCGCAACCTGGGCATGTGCCCTTGCCCAGAATCAAACCTGGGACCCTTTAGTCTATAGGCTGACACTCTATCCACTGAGCCAAACCAGCTAGGACTCTATAGACCTTTTTATTCCTGACATGCCATGATTGCAAAAGTGATGTATGAGAGGGTAGTCTCCACATTTGATTAAAACTTAATCATACAATTGACTTCAAGATCCACAGGAGGGGGGGATAAAAAACAAATCCCTGTTATTTAACTTTGCTACCTAATTCTAAAAATAACAGGATTCCATTTTGAATGATAATAAAAATCATTCACAGGATAAAAATAAAAGTTATGAGTTCCCTCTCCAATAGTTCAATATTTAATATATTTTAAGAGATGAGCAAGAAGATTAATTATGGAAAACCCTGTAAGGTAAAGAGATTGTCCAATATAGCTGACTTGAGCACCATCTGAAAATCGAGGACAATTATATAAGCCCATTCTCTTAGAGTGTAGATAAAAGTCACAAAGAAGATATTTTTATACTTCTTTCAGTCCTAAATTCTGGTTCTTAAGCTTTACAGGTGAAGAGTAAATGAAACTGAATTGTAGAGAAGAATGGCTTTCTGAAAATCTGTCCCTGTATAAAAAGTTCATTTAGTCTTCTCAGATCGATTTCTGAAACACATGTTTGAGCAGCAGAAAATGATTTCTCATATGCAAGTATTACAGGTCAAATGTTACCCTTGAGGGCATAGGTTGTGTTGTATAGATGTGTGCTTCATTTAATGTGATTCTCATACTCTGGTTTATGATATCTCTTTTCAGAGTGAGTATTTCCACTCCATTGGTCAGGGTGCTGGTCCTACTGTTGATTATGTGTTGAGTCTTGAACATCATCCCACATTCTATGAAAAACGAACCCCGCCAAGGCTTTTCACTATGCAATGAGATGAGAGCATAAAAAATAACCTGGTTCGAGAATGTCCACTATAAAAAAAAGGAAGAGGAGGAAATCTATAAGTAAAAAAGCAGATTTTTCTGAGTGTCTATGTTCTGGAGGAAATTTTGCTGACGGTGCAACCAAGCTCTGTAGTTCCCAACACACCTGACTCCATTTCCTGAAGTGCGCTGTTCTTAGATAATTGTTGTCCCATAAGGATGGGAAAGTATTTCTTATTTTTCTTCATGATGACAAAATATTACTTTCAGAGTAGATACTGCAATAATAAGAATTGTAGCAGGTTCTTACAAGGAGGTGTTTGGGATTGGGGACATTCCTTAGCATGCTTTACTTATATTCACTCTAAGTTTTAAAGCACAATCCATTTTCAATGGCCTCTATACATCTGGTAGTTAAAGCTAATGTCATTGTGGTGAGAGAAATCTTATACCATTGACAAATGTCAAAAGCCTCTCTTGGCCTCATAACAGTCTATACCAGTATTAGAAATTTTAATTTCCTTTTAAAACAGTTTTACACTAATTTCACAGAAAGCTCATGCATGTAAAGACACCCAATAATGAAATTAAATATCTCAATCAAACCAAGATTGAGATTTTTAGAACCTGTATATACTGGACCTATGAGAAACTCAGATGGAAGAATGTCATCTTGGAATTTATAGGCTACTTAACCCAGATCAACAGATTTTTGTTTATCTTGTCAAATATAAAATAGTTCCTTTTGGTGATTTCTTTTCCTACTGTGACTTTGACACAGTATTTGGTGAAAGGATATTTATTTTAACATGCCCCATATCAACAATGCATTGTGACTCCATATTTGTTTCCTTTAAAATTTACAGTAGGCATAATGTTCGAGGGTGGTTTCATTTTATTTTTATTGTACACAAATCTGTTCCATTTAGTTAAATGGAATGATAGCAGTGATACTCTGGGTGATACTAACAATTTACTTAACAAATTATATCTTGACATGCTATGTTGGTCTTAGGTCCTTGTCTTACAGAAGATTAAAAGATTATTAAGAGATGTTATGTCCTACATCCTTGGCATCACCGACAGAGGAGGATTCCCTCAGTGGTCCTGGATGGTCTGTCTTCTCTTCTCCAACCCTTGTCTTTGCCACATGTAATAAAGTGGACATAACACATAGACATTCATAAAGATAACAAAACAATGATTGATGCCCCACTTGGAAAAGAAAAAGCAGTGCCTACTGATTTTCAATATCCTTTTACCTGTTTTGTGAGCAGATCTTCATACAATTATAGTTCTAGACATTTGCTGATATTGTAGGGTTTTGTCACTAGCCAGAAACCCAAACTGAAAAAAAAATGGAGACTTTTACTGTTGCTGATTTGGCGAGACTTTCAGCAAACAAATTGTTTCAGAATGTTGACATCAGGACAGTGCACAGGATGATGAGATATTTCTCCTATAAAGGGTGCCTAGCATATTGCTCATTCTCCAGTCAGAGTTGATAAACACTTTTACTATGCTTAGTAACAAAAAGACATGCAAGTATTTTTTTAAAATCAGGATGTTTTATTTGCTTATTGACAATATGCTTATGTTCTCACTCACTGAATACTTTAATAAGAGAATATAAAATATTTTGACATTAGCAGATATAAAACTAAAGCCTATGTAAATAATTTCAAATCATATCCATTGAAAGAAAATTAAGTTTGTAGAATTATACTACTTTTCATTGAGCCCATAGTTATATATTAGAAAATAGTTTACCTTTCTTACTTAAAATATTCTAAATTCTACCTGTTTGTAAATGTGCTATTACTTCCATTTTACAAATAAGGATCCTAAATGCCAGGTAAAGATATAATGTGTTCAAGTAATTATTTCTACATGCACATGAACATTGGAATCACCTAGAGGGTTTCAAAAACTACCAATGCCTCTCTCCCAACTCTAGAAATTGTAGTTTATTTGGTCAGGTGTGACCTAAGCTTTGTCATTTTAAAGAGATTCCTAGATGATTCAAATGTGAAGAAAAGTTTTAAAAATCCTTGGTGACAAGATGGAACCATGTATTCTTTTATGCTGGGGTTCTTGGAACTTACTAATTTTCTGCATTTCACTAAATATAACCTGAGCTATTAATCAGAGAGTTCTAAAAATTGAGAATAAGTCTCTGGTATTCTCAATGCCACTCTTTTGCAAGGAAAGGTAGGGGCCTGAACAAAGAAACTTAAGACAAAATAGCTTCAAGGATGAATATTTTAAAGAAACAATCTCTTTTGGGATTGTTTCTTTGGCTTGGTAATCATCTCAATGTTAACTAGTACTGCTATTAGCATATGTGATAACTTCCTCTGTGTCAGGTCTGCCATATGCTGTAAGAGAGCCTTTTACCTTTTTTAGAGGCGAGGAGTCAAGGCACAGAGCACTGATGTAGCTTGCTGAAGACCCCAGAGCCAATAGGTGGCAAAGACAAGATTTAGACCCAAATCTGCCAGAACCCATGGCTTACACTCTTGACAACCACAATATCTAGTATGTCTTAAAATCTGTGGGTCACAATGGTAAAATAATTATAAGTAGCAGTGAACTGCACAGTTAGTCAAATGCTCTTGCCAAATTCATCCTTAAAGCTTTAAATTTCTTTGTTCAGGCCCCTACCTTTCCTTCATTCTCCTCAAAAACCATAACAAGGTGCCTAATCTTATTTCTCTGTTTTTCAAAATACATGCTGTCTCCATTGACCATTCACTCTTTCAACGATGAAAGAAAAATTGAAGGCTATTCCCTGAAATTGTTATTTAAGATTTGTCACATAAATAATTTTTAAATTATGCATCAAATATAGAGTTAAATATAGACAAGAGTCAGTAAATACCAGGCAGAAAAACTTGATGAACAACTTTGGAAACTACACCCACAGATACACAGAGTAGCTGAGCAGAAAGGCAATAGCCATCACATGAACTTCCCAATGGCACACTGGATACCCACAGCTTTTCCACTATTTCCTGTGGCCTATTAAATGCTTATATTTTAAAGAAACTATAAAAACTATAAACATTTTTCTCTTTGGAGATTGTTTATTTGATTGTTTTAGACCCAAATAATATCTAACAGAATGCATTTCCAATCACATATTGCATTATCATAGGCTTGAGGCCCGGTGCATGAAATTCATGCATGGGTGTGGTCCTTAGGCCTGGCCAGAGATCAAAGCATGAGCATCTAGCATGGAAAGGCAGGTCCCAGCAGACATCTGGGCCCTGGGAAGTACCTGGGCCCCCAGGCCTCCGTGTGGCCCCCACCACCTGAGTCACGGTGCCCGAGTTCCCAAACAAAGATGCAGTGATTGTGGCCAGATGCAGTGGGCTGGGGTGCAGTGTGGGCCTCTGGGCCTCCCAACAGCGCTGCACAGAAGCCGGACAGGCAGCGCACTCTCTCCCAGCCAGCCTCGCTGATGGGTTCCTGTGTGAACTCACAAGAAAGCCAACCAGCACCTGCTGTCCCAGCGGCTGTGGCCCAGCTCACCCAGAAGACGTGGTATAGGTGTGGGGTGGGCTCCTTGCAGGCACCCAGCACCTGAGCGCGGGGGCTTCCCTGGCATCCCAGGGGAAGGTAGCAGGGGGAGTGAGAGCAAGCTCAGGGGACCCCCGCATTCTCACCACACCTCTATCCCCGTCACCCCCGCTGCCAGGTAGCCAGTGAGAGGTCACAGCATATTGCCAATGCCCACCATGTCCGCACCAACCCCCTGGTGGTCAGTGCATGTCATAGCAAGCAGTCGAACTCCTGGTCTCCCTATCATACTCCCAGTTGAATGACTGCCCAAGAGGACAATTTGCATGTTAGGCTTTTATATATATAGGGTTAGCTATATATATAAAAGCCTAAGCAACCATCTGACCATCCAACTGGTAGCTATGATGCGCACTGACCACCAGGGGGCAGACACTCAACCTGGAGCTGCCAAGCTGTGGTGACTTGGCAGCTGCAGTTCTCAGGTGACACACCCAGAACCAGAGAGGAGGGAGCCCGATTCTGGAGTGTGTCACACGAAAACTGCTCTCTTGTAATCCAGAACCCCTCAGAGGATGTTGGAGAGCGGGTTTTGGCTCAACCTCCGCAGGCCAGGCTTAGGGACCCCACTGGTGTACAGATTTAGTACTCTATAAGCATGTATGTGCAGAAAATTCAGTACTCTATAACCGTGTATGTGCAGAAAATTCAGTGATATGTGAAAAATACAGCAGCTTGATATATAGGATTCTTGAAAGGTCTGAGAATATGTATTATTCATGAAACAATTTTTCCTTAAGAAATCTCTGCCTTATTCTTAATCCAATCTGAAAGAATTTAACTTTTATGAAAGGAAAGCCATATTAGGAATAATTTTTGCAGGTGAAAATGATCACCACAAAATTTTAAAAATCAATACAATAAAGAGTGGATGATATTACACAGAATGCTGAAGGAGATATTTAGAAGGTGAAATCTAGAAATTCACCTGAAACTCAGAGGTAAAAGGCTAAGTAGAGAAAGACCACAATTAAAGAACAGAAAAGCAAGGCATATAGAACCAAGAGGTTAAATAAGTATTAAATAAAATTCTATAAAGCAAAAGATGCAATAATAAAATTAATTTTAAAAATTTCTGAGCTGCAGAAAGTTTGAACATTTAGTCTAAGGGTCTAAGAATACCAGATATTAATAAAAATTAACCTACAATTAAACAATTATGATTTGTTTTTGTATTTCTTTGAGTGTAAATAGAATATTCTAAAAGCTTCTAGGCAGAAAAGACTAAAGTAGAACCTATGACGATAGCATCAGACTTTCCTTCCACAACACTGCATGAAACACGGCGATGGGGAAGTATTTTCAGGGCTTCAGCAGGAAAGTTTGTGACCCAAGAATTCTAACCTAGGCCAAGTCACCACTAGTTAGTGAGGACAGAGGACCTTCTCAGACATGAAATGACTCAGGAAGTAGGCTACTCAGTTATCTGTCCTGAAAAAATTACTCAAGGAAGTATTTCACCCAACCAAGAAATGAATCAAAACCAAGAAATTAACTCAATTTGAGGGCATGTGTGAATCAAAAGAAAAGGCAGTGAGTAATGAACTTAACATAGGGCTGGTGTCTGAGTAACTGCTATAAACATAGTTATGAAACTTGACAAATGTCAAAAGTAATCCTTGGATGAGAAAGAACATACCATGTAAAAATAAATTACTAAAAATACCTAGTTTCATTTCAACAGAAACAGGGTAGTGGCAGGACTGAGAAAGAGGGAAGAAATGAAGGAATTCTAAAATTCTTATTCAGATACGATATACAACAATTCTGTTTTATTATCAATGTCTGTAGATTTATTTATTCCTTTAGAAAATCCTTGTTTAGGATCTTCCATGTGCAAGGACCTGACTCAATGCTGGTGTGGCAGAGATAAATGATCAGATCTGAGTCTCTACTTAACATTGTAACATTCTAATTAACAAAATAGATTATTTTAAATGTGGAAATAACCAAAGTGAATAAAATAGCATATGTAATTTAAAATCCTTTATGCAGAAAAGAATTAAAATCAAAAGATAGAAACAAAGATAATATAGAAAACAAGGGAGCAGTAAATGTACATATCACAGAAAAAGTGAAATTCATGAAAAAGCTCAGAAAACTTATATAGATTTAACATCTATTCAAAGTGATTTACACTATCAAAATACCAATGGCATTTTTCACAGAACTAGAACAAATAATCCAAAAATGTATATTTAATCACAAATGACCCCAAATATCCACTACAATCTTGAAAAAGAAGAAAAAGTTAGAGATACCACAATACCTGATACCAAACTATAATACAATAGTAATCAAAACAGCATGGCACAGGTATAAAAACGGACACATAGATCAATGAAACAGAATAGAGAACCCTGAAATACATGCACACCTGTATGGTCAATTAACATATGACAAAGAAGGCAAGAACATACAATGGGGTAAAGACAGTCTATTCAATAAAGTGTTGGGAAAATTGGACAAATACATGCAAAAAAATGAAACTAAACCACCTTCTTAAACCATATACAAGAATAAATTCAAAATGGATTAAAGACTTAAATGTAAGACTTGAAACCATAAAACTCCTAGAAGAAAACATAGGCCATAAAATCTCAGACATTTCTCATAGCAATATTTTTTCTAATGTATCTCCACAGGCAAGGGAAACAAAATAAAACATATAAACAAATGGAACTACATTAAACTACAAAGATTTTGCTCAGCAAAAGAAACCATCAACAAAATGAAAAGACGATCTACCAAATGGGAGAAGATATTCACAAATGATGCACATGATAAGGGATAAATATACAAAATTCTTAAAGAACTCATACAAGTAAACACCAAAAAAAACCCCAAAAACAATCCAGTGAAAAAAAATGGACAAAGGACCTAAATAGACACTTCTCCAAAGAACTTGCAGATTTCCAAAAACTGCAGCGGGAAGGCCGGGGAGGGTTGGGGGACAGGAGGTAGGGGGGTAAGAGATCAACCAAAGGACTTGTATGCATGCATATAAGCATAACCAATGGACATAAGACACTGGGGGATAGGGGAGGCTAGGGGACTGTCTGGGGCGGCGGGGGGGGGGGGGAATGGACACATATGTAATACCCTTTGTATTACTTTAAGCAATAAATAAATAAATAAATAAAATTTAAAAAAAAGAACTTGCAGATTTCCAAAAAACATATGAAAAGATGCTCAATGTTGTTAATCATCAGAAAAATGCAAATTAAAACCACAATTCAATATCAACTCACACCTGTCAAAAGAGCTATTATCAATAAATCAACAAAACAGAGATCTGTGGAAACTTTGAAGAAAAGGGAACCCTCATTCACTCTTGGTGGGAACACAGGTTAGTGCAGCCACTATGAAAACAGTACAAAGTTTCCTCAAATAATTAAAAATGGAACTGTATTATAACCCAGCAATTCCACATCTGGGTATATATCCTAAGAAACCTAAAAACTAATTTGAAAATATATATGTACATATATATGTTCATGCAGCATTATTTACAATAGTCAAGATATGGAAATAACCAAAGTGCCCATCAACAGATGAGTGGATAAAAAAGTGGTGGTACCTCTACACAGTGGAATATTACTTGGCCATAAATTAGAACGAAATCTTACCATTTGTGATAGCCTGGGTGGACCAAGATGGTAAGTGAGTAAATCAGACAGAGAAAGACAAATACCATATGATTCCACTCATATGTGGAATCCAAAGAACAAAATAAACAAACAAAATAGAAACAGACTCATAGATGCAGAGAAAAGACTGATAGCTGCCAGAGGAGGGGGAGGTTCAGGGCTGGTTGAAAAAGGTGAAGGGATTAAGAAGTAAAGATTGGTAGTCACAAAATATTCATGGGGATATAAAAGCACAGCACTGGGAATATATTAAAAAATATTGCAATAACTACGTATGGTGCCAGATAGGTACTTGAAATATCGGGAGGATATTGTAATTGAAAAATAAAATTTAAAAAGTAAGTGATTTATAAGTCACATTAAAATGTATATTTAAAATATGAAGAAGAGACACTAATAAAATTTAATTACACACACAAAAATTTTAAACTGTGACAGGAAACTATAGACAAACAGCAAAGATATTGATGAGAACAAAAGAGAAGTAGAATTCTAGGTAAAACTATTGCATTTTAAGAGAGGGGTATTTTATATTAATAAAGGTATAATTCACAGAGAAAAACATAATAGTCTTGAACTTTTAAGCATCAAATGACATTAAGAATATATGTAAAACACAAATGGTTAGACTGAAATAACATTAAAATTATAATGATACAGATTTAATTACAATGACTTGACATAGATCTACATTGTTAGAAAAGGAAGATAGAAATTATATTGCAAAGTCAGATATATTTAATGGTTTGAAAACTGAGCTCATTTCAGAGCAACATATGCTCACTATACACATGTTCATGGAACAAAAGTAAAAACAAATTCAATTGTAATTAAAAAATCATTCTTAATATGTTTGAAAGAACAGAACCTAAGCCATATACGCTGATGACACTGAAATAAAACTAGAACTTCATAACAAAGGAATGACATGTTAACAGTTAAACATTTGGAAAATGAAAAAAAAACTCCTAAGTAACCACTGGATAATGATAATGGCAATTGTTAAGGTGTACATGTAAACACTTATGGAAAGTTTTCTAAATCTATACTCAGAGGAAAACAATATTTTTCATGATAACTAGTAATAAACAAAATAATCTAAGCATTAAATTCAAGAAGCTAGAAAAATATCAAAATCTCATATAGTGAAATACAGTACTTTTATAATCTGAATAATAAATAATATATTTTTAAACATATAAGTTTAGTCTTTGTAGATCACTAGTTGAAGCAGAATTGCCCATTTGTACAGTGTCTTTCATAACACCAAATTAAAAATGTGGTTATTTCTCAGTTCAGTGGCAATAAAATATTTTTTCTTTTCCTCAGATTTTTTAGGTTTATGGTTTTTTAATCAAACTCCTCTTTAAATTTCAGGGTCAGTATATGGCTTACTTTAGTGAATTCCCCATTATCCTCAGGTTTATCATTTTATTTTGTATGAGGTTTAATTTTTAAACCAATTTCAAATGGAGTTACTGACATGACAGCGCCAGGTTGATAAATGTCTGACCATCAGTTCACAGTGGGAGGTGGGGGGAGAGAAGTCGGGGAAGAGGTGATGATTTATAGCATTTGCCACTTTCAATGGTGTAAAAAGTCTCACCATGTGTGCAATTTCAAGCTGCCACCTTGGGGGTCACTGAATGTGGAGCTGGGAAAAGATTCGCAGAATCAGCTCTCATTATCCAATGCCAGCTGGCTCCAAGCACACCACTCTAAATACGTCATTAATGAGTCTATGATGGATGAATGGGTGGGTGGGTGCATGGATGGATGGATGGATCGGTGGGTGCATGGATGGATGGATGGATGGATGGATGGATGGATGGTTGGAGCCAGCAGATAAAATAGTGTTTGATTGAGATATCAAATTAATTAGCATAATTTTGTTGATTGATTTATTTAATTATTAAGCTTTCTTATTAAAAACTAGGAGCCCGGTGCACGAAATTCGTGCACTGGGTGGGGGGGGGGGAGTGTCCCTCAGCCCAGCCTGCCCCCTCTCACATACTGGGAGCCCTCAGGCGTTGACCCCCATCACCCTCCAATCGCCTAATCGGCCCCTTGCCCAGGCCTGACGCCTCCGCCAGAGGTGTCAGGCTTGGACAGGGGACCCCCATCTCCCCCCGATCACTGGCTCTGGCCCCCGCCCAGGCCTGAGGCCTCTGGCCCAGGAATCATGCCTGGGCAGGGACACCCATCTCCCTCTGATCGCTTGCTCCACCCCCCGCCCAAGCCTGACGCCTCTGACCCAGGCTTCAGGCCTGGGCAAGGGGACCATCATATCCCCCCAACCCCTGGCTCCACCCCCCACCCAGGCCTGATGCCTCAGCCAGAGGAGTTGACCCTCATCACCCTCCGATCACCAATCACCGGATCGGCCCCTTGACCAGGCCTGAGGCCTCCGGCAGAGGTGTCAGGCCTGGGCAGGGGACTCCCAGCTCCCTGCGGTTTCAGGCTCCGCCCCTGCCCAGGCCTAACGCCTCTGGCCTAGGCGTCCGGCCCAGGCAGCGGGGACCTGTAGTGGCAGCGGGGGGCGCCGCAATTGTGGGCTTCGCTTTAGGCCCAGGCAAGGGACCCCTAGCTCCTGGGACTGCCAGCTTCGACCGTGTCCAGCTCCCATCGCTAGCTCCACCCCTACTTCCTGCTATCACTGGCCAGGGCGGCAAAGGCGCCTGATTCTCCGATCATGGCTGGAGGGCAGGGCAAAGGCGGCCCTGGGGCCGCCTTTGCCCTGCCCCCCCAGCTCTTAGCTCCCCCCTGGGTTTCCGATCACTGTCAGTGGCAGGAGGCTTCTTCCTGCTTTCCCTTTCGCCTCCCTGCATTGTGCCTACATATGCAAATTAGCCGCCATCTTGTTGGCAGTTAACTGCCAATCTTAGTTGGCAGTTAACTGCCAATCTTAGTTGGCAGTTAATTTGCATATAGCCCTGATTAGCCAATGAAAAAGGTATCTCTGTACGCCAATTACCATTTTTCTCTTTTATTAATGTAGATTGATAGGACTCAAGAATGAGGTGGGACTATCTGTCTTTCAGTGCCATTTCTGAGCTAATATGATAACTTACAAAATTTTAAACAACCAATGGAGACTATGAAAATATAGTATCAGAAATACACAGAATAGGAATTTTGTTAAGATCAGCTATGGATTTAAAACAGATTTTGAAATTTCTGCTAATAGTTCTCATTAGTTTTCTGCTCCTTCATTCATCAACCTTAGTTCACTGGACTCTCACATTTCTTAATGAACATTTATGTGCTTATGTTACCTCAGCTATTAAATTAGATGGTATAGCTGATAAGCTGCCCACAGTTTTTAAATGCTATGGTTCTACAATTAAAGTGAAGCTTCCTCCCTCATCATCTCACTCTCTACTTTCACTTACAACTTTTTTAAGGCCTAGCCCTGGAAATTAAAATATTGAATTAAGTGGTACATATTTTGCATTTTGTCCCTATTTTCTTCACAGGAAAACTAAAGGTTTGGAAGAGATATATTGTTTTTTATTCAAAATTGTGAGATGTGTAGTCTAGTATACATGCTTCATAAGTATTTTCAAACTGATTCTTATTAGTAAAGAAAATTATTCAGTCTATGTTATAGATGTATTAAAATTAAGTTCACATATGACTATATATATAAATCTTATACAATGTAAGCATTATAGGCTGTAATACTTATTTCATTTGTCAGGTCCTAATCCCAATTGGAAATTTTAAAACAGTAAAATATATTGAGGTGTTCATATTGCTAAAATCTTTAAGTTCAACAAGGTAACAAAACTACCCTTTGACTGTAATATTGATTCATCTAATTCCTATTACATTATTAGCTCCTCTTAAATTTTTGTCCTCCAGATTTCCTGTCACTCTTAAGATATATCATCAAGTGTGAAGAGAAGACATTCTACCATCCAAAAGACAAATCCTAAAGCAGCAAAGTACACTACATCTTATTTTCATTTACATCTCCAGCTTCTAAATGGCCAATAGTTTGCCTGCTTTACAAGCCACGTGAAAATCTCCCAAACATATAGACGATTTATAGCAGCTGCACTGGATTTGCAAACTCTGAAAAGACATGGAGGAGGAGGTAAAACAGTTTCTTTGTTATTAAAATACTAGAGGCCCATTGCAGGAAGATTCCTGCAAGATTAGGGCTTCCTGTGGCTGGAGCGAAGCAGAGAAGGGAGTGAAACCCGCTGAGGCGGGCTTCACTCACGCTTCCAGCCGCTGCGGCTGGGTTTCCCCTCCCCCTTCCAGCCGCTGCGGCTGGGTTTCCCCTCCCGCTCCCAGCCACCTGACTGGGTTTCCCCTCCCGCCTCCCACCTCCACAGCCTTGGCTCCGTTCCTGTCTCCTCCGCCTCTACTTTGCTCCCTTCTGTAGCGCTTCGCTTCCACATTGTCTTCAGTCTTCGCTCCCAGCTGGTATATGCAAATTAACCACCATCTTGGTTGAAATAATTTGCATATAGCCGCTCTGATTGGCTGGTGGGCATGGCTTAAGGTGTAGTGAAGTACGGTCAATTTGCATGTTTGTCTTTTATTCGTGTAGATACAGTACACTTGCTTAATCATGGCAAACCCTTGTGGTGTCCTAGGCTGCAAGCCTTCAGCCATATTGATGTCATCTGTTGTGTTGGACAGTTCCAGTCCCTTCCCACCTCTGGCACATTAGCTGTATCTGCTTTTCTACATTGAAACTTTCTCCAAAGGCATAGCAGGCTTCTTTGCCTTTGCAGCCTACACATATAAGGAAGTTAACACCCATGGAAACAACCTTCAACCACTGGCTCCTGAGTTCCATTCCCCTCTTCTATGACAGGACAATTTTGAGGGGTGTGTTACACAACTGCTCAGAGGGTACCCAGCTGGATTGCTCCTCAGTTGCTCACAATGATACCCTTCTCAACAAGGCACCCCCTATGTCCCTGCCTCCCTTCTCCATCTTCCTCTCCTCACTTCCCTTCTTTCACCTACCATCTCTCAAGCTGCCTCGTCTGAGTTTTCCCATTAGGGTCCACCTTCAAGAGAACTCAAATAAGACATCCTGCATGTGTTTTTCTAATGTTTCATTATTATAATTTTCAAACAGAAACAAAATTAGATAGAATTATAAAGCAAATGCCTATTTACTAGTAGTCATCATCAAGACTCAACAAATAACAAAATTTTGCAATGCTTGTTTAGTTGATCCATTTTCTGAGTATATTCTCAATAAGGTTTAGTCAGAAAGACAGAAGTATCAGAGTACCTCAAACTTAATCTTATTCATTCCTATTATAAAAGGAGGTACTTCTAATTACATAGATAGAATTTAATTACCAAATGAATATGACAATTTTCAGAAGCATTCAATAACCATTAACTATTTTTTATTAAAATCTTCTAGGCAGAAGCAAATGGTCTGATAAACAGATCATTTGAATAAAGCTCCAAATCCTTGAAGAAATCATCTGTAATTCAACAAATGTTTATTGAGTCTTGTCTGGTCTACGCACTGTGCTAGGTGCTGGAGATACCAAGGAAAACCTGGGTGCTGCCCGGTGAAGCCTTCAAGACAGAACCATCAGTAAACACCAACCAATTCAGTAAATTAACAAGATTGTTATAAATTCTAATTAATTCTAATAGAGAAAGAGAAGGTCCTGTGGAGAAGGTCTCTGGGGAGAAGGGAATGCTCAGGGGTCACTGAGGAGCCTAAATTTGTGCTGAGGCTTGAAGGATGAGAGTGAAGCAACTGTAGAAAGAGAAGGACTTGGCATGGTGGACTCATGAGATGAGGTTGGAGAGTTTGGCAGGGCTTAGGACATGCAGAGGCTTGTAGACAAAGATCAAGAATTAGAATGCTGTTCTTAAGCTGTGTAAAGTCCTTGAAAGACTTAAAATAGCAAAAACATAGGATATGGTTCTCATTTTTAAAAGATTGCCTTTGCTGTTCAGTGCAGAACGGTCGCTGTTTTATCCCTGACCCACAAACTAAGCGTTAAGGAGTATAAGCCGTTCCTTAGATTTCTCCTTTGCAAAATGTGTCTTTTAAAATCGAATGCCATGATCTGAATTCAGGCCCTCATTTCCATTTTTCTAAATAATTCTCAGAACCTCTTATCTGAATCCCCTTGCCCTTCCTTTTTACTGGTGAATATGGAACTTCTGATGAGAGAGAGAGAGAGAGAGAGAGAGAGAGAGAGAGAGAGAGACATCACACTCACCCAGATTGGGCATGGAACCCACCACCTAGGTATGCGCCCTGACCTAGAATCAAACCAACTTTTGTGATAACCTTCCAACCAGCTGAGCCATCAGGCTAAGGCTGCAGTTGATTTTTTAACAAAATATCCTTCTAAAAGGTGTCAATGATTCTCTTCTACACAAAATGATGCACAAATTCTTTAGATTCTTCCCCTAATGTGGCTTCTTGGGTTTTATCTCCAATTCTTTCCTTTCATGGTTTTTTGTGATATACTACCCAAATTGGACCTCTTACTTATACTTAAATGGATATACTAATATTCAAATGAATATAGATAGACATAGAATATGTATATATGAATGTATATACATATATACTAATATATATATATATATATATTATATTAGTGAATATGGAACTTCTGATGAGAGAGAGAGAGAGAGAGAGAGAGAGAGAGAGAGAGAGAGAAACATCACACTCACCCAGATTGGGCATGGAACCCACCACACACACACACTGAGAGAGAGAGAGAGAAAATAAAAACCATATTGCAAATAATTAAAAAAAACAAGTAGCTTAAAATAGGAAAAAATAGGAAGTATGAAGTAGCCTGAATGTCAGTATAAAAATTTATTAATAACGAGTTATCTTTGCCTTTTCTATGTATATCTACTCCATATCCCAAGCATGACCACAGCTTGGTGACACTCTCCAATACAAAAATACAATCCAAATGTGACCACTTCCATGACTGTCACTTTGGCCTATGCTTTCCTCATCTCCTGCCTAGACTATTTCAATAGCATCTTACTTGATTTCTCTCCTTCCAAACTTGCAAGTTTCCATTCTATTCTCCATATAGCAGTTAGAATAATGTGTATATAACTAAAATATGATAGAACTATTTCTCTGGTTAAAATAAATCATATTCAGAATTGAACACGTACTATGATCTAAAATTCCCTAGATGACCTATTCTTTCATTTATCTTCATGACCTCATCTCAACTATTATCTCCTTCTTTCTCTGCAATTTAGTCACATAAGCTTCCTCATTATTCCTTGAATGTACCAAAAATGTTCTCCGCTTTCCATCTTTGTAACCATTTTCCCTCTTCTTGATATATTCCCCAAATATCTGTGGAGCTTACTGCCTCATTTTACTCCATTTCTGCCTAGATGTCACTTTATCAGAAACTCCTTTCCTGACTACACAATCTAAAACAGATCAATCACTCTCTAGTTGAAGCATGTCAAATTTGCGGCCAGTGGGCCAAGGCATGCAGCCCACCGGCTGCAAGTTTGACATGCTTGCTCTATTTCCTTATTTTCTTTAAAGGACATACTAGCTGACATATGCTATGTCAATTGGTCCATTACCTGCTTGCCCCATCCTCCCAATAAGAATGTAAGCTAGATAATAGATGGAACTTTATATGCTTAGGTTCACACCTATATCCCCAGAATCTGGTACCTTAACTAAAGTTGATGCTCAACATACATTTGCTGAATGAAATAATAAGCAAGTGTATGTTCACATAATAGAAAACTATACAGCATTTAACATTAATGAAATTGATAAATGTTATCAGCATGGAAAAACAAAACAAAACCTACAACCAAAATGTTGAGTTCAAAAAACAAGTTGAAGAATGTTATATTGAAGTTGAATACCTTGAAGTCAAAGTCACCTATTTTGGAGAATCTTTATGACACCCTCTAGCCAAACACCCTAAATTTAAAATAATGCAAAGCAGGACTATTCTTATTTTCAAGCTATGTCCCATAGAGTATTGGTGCTCTAAGTTACAGAGCCATAACTAGTGGAATGGGATAGGGATGGACAATGACCAATTTCCTGCCTCCTTTTTCCTTCCAACACTTGGAGAGTGCTAAAATCAACCTCCACCAACATACAACTTGAATGTGAGCTTTCTTAGAGCTCCTCAATGAAAGCAGGACCACTAGTATGCTTTATTTTCTTCTTTATCAGCATAACCATAAGTACACTGAGTATGAATATTATTCCAAAAATCTGAGTGCCTAGATGGTGAAAAATTCACTCAGTTCTTCCCAGTGCCTATCTTCATTCATACTAATGATCTATGAAGGGCTCAGGATTGGTACATAGAACAAAACATTCATGCAGGTCATCCTTGGGTAACACTGGTCACTACTGAATGGCTTACTGTCTAGGCTTGTATATTCCTTTCAGCTCCCACACTTGAGCAAAGCTCTGTACTCTGAGGAGCCTTAGAATGACTCAAGTCCAGTCCAGCCGGCATGGCTCAGGCTCAGTAGTTGAGTGCTGACCTACCTATGAACCAGGAGGTCACGGTTCGATTACCAGTCAGGGCACATGCCCAAGTTGTGGGCTCAATCCCCAATGGGGGGCATGTAGGAGGCAGCCGATCAATGATTCTCTCTCATCATTAATGTTTCTCTCTCCCTTCCTCTCTGAAATCAATAAAAAATATATTTTAAAATATAAAAGAATGACTCAATTCCGCTATCTGGGCTTACCCAACAGCTATCCTTCTACAATTTTCCATGGGTTCCCATCACTCATAAATCTCCCAAGACTTGTAAGTATTGTCTTGGGGAGCCTCTTCCCTTCTTTCTCATCTAGTTATATCCCCTCATATCGTGCTGGCAGTGGGCTAATGGGAACAAGAATGGTTGACATGAGAAGGACTGATGGGAGGGGAATGGAGGTGAGATCCTGAGTGCAGTAGTACATGAACATTAAATGTATGAACAAAGCCAAGCTACAGCTGAATGCTTAGCTTACAACTGATGTAAGCTAGGAATGAGCAGTTCACAATGCCAAGAGGCAATTTTGGAAGACCTCCTGAGAAACTGTCAGGCAACAGAGAGCTGAAGGATAAATTAGGGTTAAGAAGGCCCACGATGAGGGCCATAAGCATCCTGGGAGCAGGAAAAAAGCCTGCACAATGGTACAAATTGGGAAGGGACATAGTGCACATGAACTGCTGTCATATAGTAAGTTAACGAACACTTTATAATAACAACTATTAATGTTATTATTAAAATACAGAGTGTTTGCCCAAACAGGGTATTTAGCTCAATTTAGAACAGAGACAGTTGGACAAGCAAAGTATAAAAAGTACTGAAAACATCAAATATAGAAAGTAGAACGAGAAAGGACCAAAGCCATGCATGTGGGCCTGCCAGATTTCACCTGGCTCTAAGGTAGGCAAAAGGCAGCATTCATGAGCAGCCAGATCGGACACAAAATATATGTGTTGTCTCTTCGAAGGCTGAGTATGTAAACGAACAATAGGGAAAAAGAGGGACCCACGTAATAAGCTGTGTTCTCACACATTTAGAATACAACCACCATCTCAGCCCAACTTTTGGATTTTCATGAATTAATTGGAAGGAAACTGCGATATTTCTTCAATTCCCTAAGTTGGAGTTTAAAAAAAAAAATAGTGCTGTCTTATTTTTCTTGTTCAGTTAGTGTACAAGTGTTGACTGACCAGTCTCCACTCAGTAATAGGCCAAGCTGAGCTATTTTAACTTTCTCTAATAAATACTATCAAATTTTCCCCCTTTTACCCCAAACAACACCTACCACACCCTGAAAAGTGCTAAAAATAACCTCCACCAAGATGCACCGAGGGGGGGGTACCACCTTATAATCACTAATTAATGGGACCTCAATCCATTCAAATAGAAAACAGTTTAGTGCTATAATCTGTAGCATAATCTGGTTCGTATAACTTTAAGTCTCCTTCAAATAGATGTTTGGTTACATTTAGGTACCCATTTGCTCTTCTGTTTGAAACTCACAGAGAATGGGGTACAATTTCCCCATTTCCTTCTCTTGCACTCCCCTCCATTCCCTTCCCTCAAGCTCCTGCTTAGTCTCATGGCTACGTCACATGCAACAGATGGAAGATACATTTTCAAGGGTAAATAGAAACTTTTCATTGGTGATGTGACTCCTGCTTTCTGACTAGTTCCCCTGGATAGAACCAGAAAATGTACATTTTGACAATTCTCAAGTAACTGAAGTAGGTGACAATCTAAACACCTTAGTATTTAGAATAGCAGTTATCATTTTGAAACGGTGTTCCTTTTGTTTCAGGACTCATATTGAATCAGATGAATTTTGCTCTGAGAATGGAACTTCCCTGCCAATGGCCTCCAGCCTTCCTAAATGCTGCCTCAAGATCAAATCAAACCCCCAGATCCGGTAAAAGATCAGTATTTATATAAGATACAGCAGGGTGTGTGTTTGCTCAGGATTTTTGTCTGAATTATTTTTCAATCCCTGTCTCAGAAATTAGAAAACACAATTGAAATGCCACAGAGTGTTTCTAAGCTTATCTGTGAAATGGTAGCTAAGGCCATAAAATTGTACTGTGGCTATTACTAGATAATTTTCAAGGATATTATTTGAGAATATAAACAATGGACTAAAAAGCCATTGGAATGTATTAATTTTATTAAACAAAAACAATTGTGTCACTTTTCCTAAAAGTGATATTATCATCAGATAACCCTCACTGATAATAGCAGATGGGTGGACTTTAAAAAACATATTTAAAACAAAAGGGTGGTTAACTTTGATTTAATATGAGATGTATTCAATAGTTTGAATCACTCCTATCCTTTGTCATGCTACCTATGTCTGTCACAAGAATGCTGTGAAGGAAGTAACACTGGCTACTCCCAGTGTCCTGGAATTTCTCCAAACTGTTTTTACAGAGCCATAATTCTAAGAGCTGATTCTTTGGAAAGTGATTGCCATGCTACTTACTGAGTGACAACAGAGTTTATTTATAATTAAACTTGAAATAAAAATGGAAGCCTTTAAGGCAGCGGTTCTCAACCTGTGGGTCGCGACCCCTTTGGGGGTCGAATGACCCTTTCACAGAGATCGCCTAAGACCATCGGGAAACACATATATAATTACATATTGTTTTTGTGATTAATCACTATGCTTTAATTATGTTCAATTTGTAACAATGAAATTGGGGGTCACCACAGCATGAGAAACTATATTAAAGGGTCGCGGCATTAGGAAGGTTGAGAACCACTGCTTTAAGGGGTTTCCAGTGAAAACTGGAAGTTGGGTCTAAGACACAGAAAATATGTGATCACATCACCCAAAATATATACTTTAATAAATAATTTGGACATGTGATTCTACTACGTGATAAGTGCTAATCATACATTCACCCATTTCAATTCTAAATTCAACCCAAGACAAACAAAATTTTGCTTTTAAACATTAATAATTAATTTATTTGTTGACATTAACTTTCAACTTAATTACTTCCTAAATTATGTTTGGATAGTTTTCAATGAGTAAAAAAAATACAATAAGATTTTCCTTCCTAAAATACAAATAGAATTCCTTTGAGAAATACTGTATTACTTGAAAAAAATCAAGGTTACATAATAAGGGGAGAGGAGTGAGAAAGCAGAATTTGGGGAATATAGTGGAAGGAGGGAGATGTCTATTGAGTAGGCTGTAAGTGGTGAGGACCATAGGAGGGTTATAGAGATCGTCTAGAACTGAAATAAAAATATAACATTGTCTTGGTCCAGCTGAAATCACATATCCTGTTGCTTTCTGGTTAGGAATGCTCCCTATTTGGTTCTCCAAAGCTGAATCAAAATTGAACTCTGTCATCCGATGGGTGGAATCCATTTTTATACTTGAATGCCACATATACTATACTAGTAGCCCTGCGCACCAATCCGTGCACCAGTAGCTCCCTGCCACCCTCCTGTAGCTCTCCGCCCACTGCCCTGCCCTCCTGTAGCTCTCCCACTCATACCTTGCTGCCCTGCCCCCTCCTGTAGCTCTCCGCTGCCCACTTATAGCTTGCTATCCCACCTTCCTGCTGATCCATGATCTGGTTGTTATGCGGTCAGTCATTATGTAACAACCATTTGCATATTACATCTTTATTATACAGGATTGCATCAACTACACTTTTTACATATAAAATGTAATGCCTAATGTTTATGTAAATCTAATGATTACACACTTTTGTGTACTTTGTATTACATGATTATGACTTGACAGGAGTGGGTTAAAATTCTCCCACTACTAGAGTGCCATTTATTTTTTAATGTAAAAACAAAACAAAAAACAGTTTCCAGATAAAACTGCCTGAGTTCAAATCCATACCTGTGTAATTTTAAACAAATTTCCTTAACACCAGTTATTTCCATATCTTCATATATAAAATTAGAATAAAAATTGATTAAATATATGGTTGCTGGAGAAAAATGCTTGGTTGTAATGCTGATGTTTCCTACTTATATTCTGTCTGACCAAAGGTAAGTTATCTAATTTCTCTGTACCTGAATTTTCTCACCTGTGAAATGGCAATAATAACAGTACCTAACCCAAATAGCCCCTGAATTGGATACAGTTTAACTTACATACTAAAACAAACTTCCTTCCCAAAAAGATTATAATTTTTTATTAGTCTTAGGTATTATTTTTGATAATCTGATAGAAAAGAAATGGGATTTTTTAATAACCCTAACTAGGTGAACAACTTTTTATGTTTAATAGTCATTAATTTCTATTTAAATTCTTTGCAACTGTTTGTTGTTAGTTAACTTTTTCCTTGCAGTTTTTAGAAGCTTGCTATATATTAAAAATAATTAGTCTTTTCCTGATTTATTGTTTATTCATTCAGGTTGTCATGATCTGACTTATTTTTTAGCAGGATTATTCTGTCTGCTATAGTGAGCATAAACTACAGGGGTAAGGACAGAAGCAAGGAGACTAATTAAGAGTATATTTTAAAGAATATTTTTAGCTAATTAATATTATACTTAGGACTTCTACCCAAAATGCTGTTCTAATTTTTGCCTCTACCTTGCTTGAAATTTTCTAGTGGTTTCTCACCAAGCACAAAGTAGAACAAAGAATAAAAAATCACACTATTATTGTTTTTTTTAAAAAAAGAGTTTATTATAAAATACAGGCAAGAGAGTATAGTGTTTTGGGTTATGGTAGTAGCAATGAAAATGCTGAAATAAAATATACTGTGGATATACAAATTGGATATAGATATACATACAGATTGGAGCAAAGAGAGCAATCAAGGATGACTCCAAGGATTTGGGCCTGAGCATTTAGAAAGGTATAGTTTACATTCACTTTGATGATAAAGACTACGGGAGGCATGGATTTTAGGGGAATATAAATTTTGGATATGTTAGGATGCTTCTTAGATATCCAAATAGAAATGCTGTATGGGAAGTTAGACATAAAACTAGTATTCAGGAGCAGCATCCAAGCAGACTTACATGTGAGAGTCAACTGATACGACACTTAAGACATGATACCGGATGAGACCTCCAAAAAAGTGGGCGTTGACAAAGAAAAGATCTTGAAGACAGAGTCCTGGAGCCAGCCAACGTTAAAAGTCCAACATGATAAGGAAGAACAAGCAAAAATAATGGAGAAGGAGTGGCTAGTAAGTTAATTTGAAAACAAGTTAAGAAGTGTTTCAAGAAGAGAATGCCAACTGCTATTTAAAGGTCACATCAGTTGGGGACTGAGAACCAACAGTTGGGTTTTGTAAGATTGGAAGTCACAGTGACCTTGACAAGAGCAATTTCAGTGGAGTGGTAGAGGTAAAGGCTTGATTGGAAGGCATTTGAGATAGAAAGAGGGAAGAAGAATTGAGACAGTGAATAGACAACCATTTCCAGAGGTTTTGCCATAATAAAGAGCAGAATTATGTTACAGTAGCTGGAGGTGGGTGAAGACACCTGATGATTTTTTTTAAATGGGAGAAATTAGAGCATATGTGTTGTTTATGGAGAGTATCCAATAGAAAGGGAAAACTGAAGATGCAGAAGAGAGGTGGAAAAAAAGTTAGAGTTTTCCCTTTAGGGTATAATATAATCTACATAAATATAGGTAGAAATGTCTGTTTTGGATATGCAAACAGAAAAGTATTAGCAGTAGAAAGGTGAAAAGGTATGGCTGTTGATAGGTGGGTATTTGTGGAGGTGGGATATTCTGCAACATTTCATCTGATTTTTTATATTTTTCTAAGGAAATAGGAAGCAAAGCTTGTCAACTGAACATGAGTCTAGAGCAGCCATGGGCAAACTACAGCCCGCAGGCCAGATCCGGCAGTTTGAAATGAATAAAACTAAAAAAAAAAAAAAAAAAAAAAAAAAAAAAGACCATACCCTTTTATGTAATGATGTTTACTTTGAATTTATATTAGTTCACACAAACACTCCATCCATGCTTTTGTTCCGGTCCTCCGGTCCAGTTTAAGAACCCATTGTGGCCCTCCAGTCAAAAAGTTTGCCCACCCCTGGTCTAGAGCTTGAGAATAAAGGAAAAGTGATGATATATGGAGACCTGGGTGAGTGGGAGAGTGACCAATCTAAGAAAATGCAGAATGGCTCCTAAGCAAAATAAAGAAGTTAGTGGTCATGAATTTAAAGTAAAACACATCAGTTTAACTTGTTAGGGATTTTTCCCCTTCTACACAGTGTAGATGTGTAGAATGCGGAGAGATGGCTTTAGCACAAAATAGGGGTTTAAATAACAAAGCAAGAGAGTTCAAGGTGTTGAATGTGTACACAATCATGTTATATCAGCTGTGGGATTTATGTGGTATAGGAGGGAAGTGAGTGAGATTTTTAAAATGGTAAGACTGGTAAGTTTTAGGTCCTAGTGGTAGTCAAAGGATGATTAGACTTTGGACATCTTGCAGCTATAAACTGGAAAGAAATGTACGGATTAGAGAATATGTATACTAATACTCTATTAATGTGTAACAAACTGCCTGAAACTTAGTTGTTTAAATCAACCATTTTATTATTATATCTTGTGATCTTGTGGGTCAGAGCTTAGCTAGGTGATTCTATTACTCCATGTACAGTGAACTGAGGCAACTTGATGGTGTTCAGCTGATGGCTGATTTGGTCTCAATGGTCCAAGACTTCACTCACATGCCTGGTGCCTCAGGGGAGTTGGCTGCAAGGCTAGGCTCAGCTGAGCATTCCCCTTCTCCATGGAGTCTCAGGTCCTCTTCAAGTGGCCTCTACAGAACGTTTGTGGCCATCCTGCATGGTAGCTCAGGGCTCCAAAGCAAATATACCAGGAAACATGAAGTGGAAGCTGCTAGTCTTTGAAGGGTTAGGGTTAGAGGTAGGGTTAGGGCAATGTAATTTTGTGTGGCATAAGATCTATGGAGTTTAATCAAGAATATTAAAAATTATGCAGGAAAAGTTTCCTCAACCTTAGCATTATTGACATTTTTGGACCAGATAATTATTGTGGGTGGGTATCCTATGCATGGCACTGGTTTCTGTCCATTAAATGCCAGTATAATCCATATCCAATAGTTGTTATAATGAAAATATCTCCACATTTAGCCAAATGTCCCTAGTATGGCAAGGGGGCAAATGTTCAGAGCCACTGGTATAGGAACAACGAATGGTAAATTTATGATAAGAACTCTGCCCACTGCCTTTCCATGCACAATGGGATTACTGAAGTGTTTGACAGCGTTATTTCCTCTTATGTCTGATTTGGCTCAGAAACTTTCTCAACAAGCACTGCAAGCAGCTACTATTAATTAATAGGAGTTGACATGTAAAACAAAATCTTATTGATATCCCTACTATAGTTTACTTCTTCACTAGTGTCTGACTTTTCTAACTCCCAATTTTACACACTATGAACTTCTGCTGAAACCAAACTTTGCCTTGAGCTTAAATTAGTCAAATTGGAAAAGAAAATATTCAGAATTTACTGACTCTCTAATAATCTGCTCATGACTCGTTCTTCTCCTCTCATATATTCAGAAAATAAATTGGTCAGGAAAAAAATTATAAGATAGCAGGGAAGGTAAGGCCAAGCTAACTGAAGCTCGAATGAATTCAACATAACGGGGCTTGAGTGCTAGGCAGTTTGAAGAGTTTGGCAATAGAGAATTAAAAAAAAAAAAAAAAAAAAAAAAAAAAAAAAAAAAAAAAAAAAAAAGGATAACCAAGAGAGGATAATTAAGAAAGGCTTCCAGGAGTAGTGATGGTAATGTTTTGGCAACAGAGGGCCATTTCTATTATTATGACCTTGTATTTCAAACTTTCAATCTATTATTCAAATCTATAATAGAAACCAGTAAAAACATGTATATCTCAATTTCACAAAACTGCAAGATATCCATATATATGAATATGCCAATCGGGTTGCTTTCTATACAGGACTTGACCAGAAATCACATCTGCAACCTAGTTAAGTGCCCTGACTGGGAATCAAAACCTCAACCTTTTGGTGCATGGGACAATGCTCCAACCAACTGAGTCACTTGGCCAGGGCTGGAAACTCTCATTTTTAATATTAAGTCAATCAATGATTTGCACAAATCATCTGAAAACTGACAAGTTGTAGGTTTTCCAAAAGCAGGATGCTTAGAAAGCAGGCCATAATAAGCACTGTAAATCAATTATCACCCGTCACTGCCCAGAACCTGCGCCAGCTGTCCCTCTACACTGAGCAACAGACTGAAGGGCCAAGAGTCAACCCAGAACTGGGGGGAGAAGATGGCATGTCAATAGGTGATGGGGAGCCAGTTTCTTGTAATGCCTTCTGGCTTCTCACTAACCACTCCAGTCAAGAAGCCCTGCTGAGGCTTAATAATGGGGAAAATTGAAGAGGAAAATTGATAGGAGATGGACTTGTTTGCCATGTTACTATGTCTAGCACATCTATTATTGGTGAAAACCCTCCTGAGTGCTGGTGTGAACATGTTTTAGAGAAGGCCCTCACTAATTCATTCCATTACCCATTCCATGCTCATGTATAGAGTTCTAGCTATATATTAAGCTTGGCACTAGGTTCCATATCTATAGTGTAAAGAGACAGATAATCATCTTGCCTTCATGGAAGTAAAACTTTTGTTAATTACACATTAGTGCACTGATAAGTTATTATTTAAGACTCTAAGGGGAAAGACCATTTTTTCATATCACTTTATGTATGAAACTTTTAAGAAAGAAATATGAAGAAGGTATAGGGACAACTGTCAGAACTGTTTCAAAGAACCCTAATCCATCAGTGTTCTCTAGTGTGTGTGCCATATGTCTTACCACCTAAGAGGGTCTTTGATTATGTCTTCCTGTTTGAAATACAGTTATCTTATTAGAGATGTGGATTACTAGAACAAATGAAGTAAGTAAACAAGAAACTGAAATAAAACATGTAGCATCAAAATAGAAGTGCTGCAGATGGTGAATAGAAAAATGTGACAAAGTGATAAGGAAGAAAAAGGAAAGTCTGAATAATCAATGAATGAGACATGGAACTCTATCCACAAAGAATGGATTTGATTCTAATGAGAAATAAAGGAATAGTTTCCCAGCATTAGCTATTTGGTAGTGAAACAGCAGACCTCCTACAATAATCCACTTTATTCACACAGAGTCTATTTCCAAAGAATTGGGGGGAAAGTTGAGTGCTGACCTCTTTAATCTCAAATATCAAAATTATATTATTATAATAAAATTAAATAGAGAGACAAGGGGGAATTAGAATAATCAAAAAATGTGGGAAAATTCACTATTGACCCTGTGTATGCAAAACTTTTTCTAGATTTTAACTTAATGAGGAATAGGAAATCAGACTTTTTAATCACTTTGCTCAATGATACAAATCCATGAAGATGGATGGTAAGTATAGAGGGTTCCCTGAAGTCAATTTTCTTAACAATTAATCTACATTAAATTTATTCCCTTGTGTAGAAAATGGCAGTCTATTGAAAAATACACAAATTTATGTTGTAATTAATGTATGAAAAAAAGATGGACAATGATTACGGCAATCAATGTGACTAGAATGTGAGGCATCTCATTAATCATAGTCCAGCCAGATTTCAACATAACAAAATGCATCATCTTTAATTTCATAGTTACCATCCAATCCAAATAGAAAAAAACATACAATTAAGCCATTTAAAATAGTTGGATTAGGTCATTGTGTTTCTTGGTCAAACCCTTTCCTTTCAAAGACAATGGATTTCTTCATAGGAAACTCCTGTTGGCAGGCCTACTTTTGAATACTGCCCATTGATTTTTTGGGTCTTCCATAAGGGAAAGAACCCAACTAGATGAAAAATACACATTTCTTCTTGAGGTAGTACTATTAGATTATAAAATACAAGATTTCCTACTGTTCCTAAGCTCCCAGGGAAAGCTTTCAATAGCTCATCATAGCATGTTTGCTATTGGTTTTTTAAACATACACTTTATCAAATTAAGAAAGTTCCCTTTCATCCCTACCTTACTAAGAATTTCTTTCATATATAAATTTGAACTTAATTATACCTGTTTACTCACCATATGATCATATGATTTTTCCTTTCATCTGTTAACATGGAGAATTACATTCATTGATTTTAAAATCTGAAACCACCCTTGTGTTATTGATATGAACCCAATTTGGTCGTAATGTTTTGTTTCCATAATTCAATAGATAGCGGGGATTTTTTAATCTTTTGTTTGGGATATTTTGAATCAGAGAGATTTTACTGTAGATTTCCCTATGTGTATTTGTTTTCCATATCAGATATTGGTAGCAAGATGATTCTGACCTCATGAAGAAAGTTGGGATGTGATGGACTTTTTTCTAGATTGTTGGTGGGTTTTTCCCCCTTAATTATTTGGTAAAATTCACTGGTGAAATGTCACTATTGGGGGAAACTGGTGAATGATACACAGAACTCTAATATTTTTACAGTTTCCTGTATGTGTAAATTATTTCAAAGTATTTTTTTTTAATTCACTAGTGACATTTCTAGTTTCCAGTTCTGCAAGTAAGGACATTGGAAACTGCCATTCCATCCTAACAAGAAGTAAAAAGTGAACAGACAACTGAAAAATAAAAAAAAATAAAAACTCTTCTTGAATCCTTACGAGAGGGGGCATAGCCCAGCAGGCATGGCTCAGTGGTTGAGTGTTTACCTATGAACCAGGAGGTCAAGGTTCTATTTCTGGTCAGGGCATATGCCCGGGTTGCGGGATTGATCCCCAGTATGGTGTGTGCAGAAGGCAGCTGATCAATGATTCTCTTCCATCATTAATGTTTCTATATATCTCTCCCTCTCTCTTCCTCTCTGAAATCAATAAAAATAAATATTTTTTTTAAAAGAGAGGGGGCACATATGGCAAACTTCTGCTCCCAAAACTGAAGTCAGCTGCATAGAGGATCATAACTTACCAGACAGAACACAGGCATCAGGGTCAAGTACAAAATAGGGAAACCTGAACTGTAATTGACAGATTGCTGGAGCCTCAGTGTAGACAATTTTGATAGTTAAAAACTCCAGAGAGACCAGTCATGGGGGCTGGGCTGTTCAAGGGGACAATATTGTAAAATACACCTCCAGGAGTCTGACCAGGTTCCCACAGTAAATATCAGTGAAAATTCCCCTCCTGCTTCTACCAGGTGGAGGAAAAAGTGAACCACCTTGAAATACACTAGAACACTCTGCCCTTAGGGGAAACTAGCTAACCGGAGCCTAACTCACTAGAGTATTATCAGAGGCTAACTAACCTGAAGGAAGGGAAATATCCAATTCCAACTCACTTTTGCCAACCTATCATATCCAAGAGACAGAAAAATATTAAAAGCACTTGTCAAGTCCACAGTCAAGAGGCATAGGCTCATTAAGAGTCTGAGACATAATCACAGAACTATAGAACACTATCCCTCCCCCATAGCTCACCATCACATTACTAATGGTCTATTTACAGGAGTTCTTTTACCTTATACATCATGTCTGACTAGCAAGAAAAAAAATGCAAGGCATATCAAAAGACAAAAAACACACTGGAAACCAGAGGTTCTCAACCTGTGGGTCGCGACCCCTGAAAATACATCCTGCATATCAGATATTTACATTATGATTCATAACAATAGAAAAATTACAGTTATGAAGTAGCAACAAAATTAATTTTATGGTTGGGGGTCACCACAACATGAGGAACTGTATTAAAGGGTCACGGCATTAGGAAGGTTGAGAACCACTGTTGGAAAGAGACAGAGCAAGCCTCAGAATCAAATATGGCAAGTATGTTGGAATTATCAGACCAGGAATTTGACACAACTATGATTAGTATGCTAAGGGCTCTAATGGATAAAACAGATAACATGCAACCACAGATAGGCAATATAAGCAGAAACATAGAAATGCTAAAACCCCAGATGAAATATTAGTGATAAAACACACTGTAACACAAATGAAGGGCTCTGATGGGCTCATAAGTAGACTGGGCATGGCTGAGAAAACAATCTGTGGAGTAGAAGCTATCCTATATAATAAAAGAGTAATATGCAAATCGACTGAACAGGGGATGACCCGTTGGCAGGGGGCAGGGCCGGAGAGCAGGTGGCACCAGGCCAGCCAAGGTGCTTGCCAGCAGTCAGAAGGAGGGGATGGTGATGGGGCGGGGGGGTGGCGGTGACCAGCAGCAGGGCGATGGGGGTCAGTGCCATCCCCTGTTCGCCCGCCTGGTCGCCTCCCACAGAGGGAGGCCATGGGCAGCGGCAGCGGCGGGGTGATTCAGGGCAGGGCTGGCCACTCACCGTCCCCAGATAGGCCCACAGAGGTCACCTCCTGCAGAGGGAGGCCAGACTGTGGCTTAGGCCCGCTACCCATGGACATCCCCTAGGGGCTCCCAGACTGCAAGAGGGTGCAGGCCGGACTAAGGGACCACCCCCGGGCCCCCACCCCCGAGTGCACTGGGTTTCTAGTATAAATATAATCTTAGAAAACCAAAAGAGAACAAAGATTGGAAAAACAGAACAGAATATCCAAGAACGGTGAGACATCTAAAAAAGGTAGAATATGCAGAAAGGGAATACCAGAAGTGAGAGAAAATGTTTAAAATAATAACTGAGAATTTCCCCAAATTACTGTCAGACATCAAATCACAGACAGAAGAAGTTCAGAGGATACCAAGTAGAATATAAAAACAAAAACTATACATAGGCAAATCATTTTCAAACATAAAATAAAAAAATAAATAAATAATCCAGAAAGAATCAAAAGGGGGGTATAAAACCATCTTACCTACAGAGAAACAAAGATAGGAAATACATCAAACTTATTAGAAATTATGAAAGCAAGAAAATACTGGAGTGAAATATTTAAAGTATTGAGAGAGAAAAAAAAACAACCTGGAATTATGTGTCTTGTGAAATTATTCTTCAAAAGTGAAGGAAAAATAAAGACATTCTCAGACAAAAAAAAAATTATGGAATTTGTTTCCAGAATACCAGCCTTGCAAGAAATATGAAAGGAAGTACTTTAGACAACAGAATCAATTACCACACAGTGTAGTATGATCATGTGATAATCACTGGCAGAACACCGAACAAGAGGTGACCCTTGGATTTAAATAGGTAGGCTATAGTTATAGATATGTATTATTTATTTATGTTGGCTAAATCACTACCATGTTTTTTCTAATGTATGGCCTATTCGCTAAAATTTGCTAAAAATAATAGTGAATTAATAACAAAAAAAACCTGTCAATTTAATTACAAATAAATCTTGGTTAAAAGCATTTTAAAATTAGCAGGGTGTTAATTTTCACATATAACATACAGATCAGAAATTTTGTCTGTTATATTCAAAGTCCGTTAACGAAGCTATCAAGCCATCAAAAGACAAGGAAGCATCTTTAGTGAAAGAAGCCAGTCTGGAAAGGCTACGTACTATATGATTCCAACTATGTATGTGTCCTTGTGTCTGCATGTATATCTGTTGCAGCCAATTTTTCAATACACCATCCAATTACTGGATTAGTAAGAGGGTATCAACTGTATAACCCCCTTTTCCTGAATGCTAATTTCAAAGGAAAAACCTACTGAGGAGGGTTAATAGGTACTCCTACCCAATCAAATGGTTTCCAGCTAATAAAGGGTTGGGGTTGGACATAGGCCACCCCTAAATTTATTGCAGTGTGGCAGAGTTGCTTTCAAACAAAATAGATTTGAATGTGACTATTAATAAATCAGAGGCTGCCAAAAAATACTTTTGATATTTAAAAAATTTTAACTCGATTCTTTTTCTTTTAATATATATTTTTTTATTGATTTTTTACACAGAGGAAGGGAGAGGGATAGAGAGTTAGAAACATCGATGAGAGAGAAACATCGATCAGCTGCCTCCTGCACACCTGCTACTGGGGATGTGCCCGCAACCAAGGTACATGACCTTGACCGGAATTGAACCTGGGACCCTTGAGTCTGCAGGCCAACGCTCTATACACTGAGCCAAACTGGCTAGGGCTCGATTCTTTTTCTTTAATTAAATCTTTATTGTTCAGATTATTACAGTTGTTCCTCTTTTTCCCCCCATAGCTCCCCTCCACCTGGTTCCCACCCCACCCTCTGCCTTTACCCCTCTCCCCCAACTGTCCACATCCATAGGTGTATGTTTTTTGTCCAGTCTCTTGCCGCACCCCCCACACCCCTTCCCCCACCGAGAATAGCCAGTCCACTCCCTTTCTATGCCCCTGATTCTATTATATTCACCAGTTTATTCTGTTCATCAGATTATTTATTCACTTGATTTTTAGATTCACTTGTTGATAGATGTGTATTTCTTGTTCATAATTTGTATCTTTACCTTTTTCTTCTTCTTCCTCTTCTTAAAGGATACCTTTCAGCATTTCATATAATACTGGTTTGGTGGTGATGAACTCCTTTAGCTTTTTCTTATCTGTGAAGCTCTTTATCTGACCTTCAATTCTGAATGATAGCTTTGCTGGGTAAAGTAATCTTGGTTGTAGGTTCTTGCTATTCATCACTTTGAATATTTCTTGCCACTCCCTTCTGGCCTGCAAAGTTTCTGTTGAGAAATCAGCTGATAGTCGTATGAGTACTCCCTTGTAGGTAACTGACTGTCTTTCTCTTACTGCTTTTAAGATTCTCTCTTTGTCTTTTGCTCTTGGCATTTTAATTATGATGTGTCTTGGTGTGGTCCTCTTTGGATTCCTTTTGTTTGGGGTTCTCTGTGCTTCCTGGACTTGTAAGTCTATTTCTTTCACCAGGTAAGGGAAGTTTTCTGTCATTATTTCTTCAAATAGGTTTTCAATAGCTTTCTCTCTCTCTTCTTCTGGCACTCCCACAATACAAATGTTGGTACACTTGAAGATGTCCCAGAAGCTCCTTACACTATCTTCATATTTTTGGATTCTTTTTTCTTTTTGTTTTTCTGGTTGGGTGATTTTTGCTTTTTCATATTTCAAATCTTTGACTTGATTCTTGCGATCATCTAGTCTGCTGTTGGAACTCTGTATAATATTCTTTATTTCAGTCAGTGTATGCTTAATTTCTAGTTGGTCCTTGTTCATATCCTCGAGGGTCTCACTAGATTTCTTGAGGGTCCGACTAATTTTATCGGCGGTCTCCAGAAAATTCTTGAAAAACCTTAAAAGTGTGGTTTTGAACTCTATATCCAGTCATTTGCTTTCCTCCATTTCTGTCATTTCTGACCTGTTTCTTTGTCTCCACATTTTTCATGCTTCCCTGTGTTGATAGAGTGGCTTTGTGTGCTAGGTGTCCTATAGGGCCCAGTGGCTCAGCCTCCCCAATTACCTGAGGTGGACACTCTTGGTGCACCCCTTTGTGGGCTTTGTGCACAGTTTTGTTGTAGTTAAGCCTTGATTGTTGTAGTTATCACTGGGAGGAATTGACCTCCAGGCCAATTGACTGTGAGAATCAGCTGTGTCTACAGTGGGAGAACTTCTGCACTGTAGACACCCTTCTGGGGCAAGACTTGCTTCATTGGGGCTTTGGTGCTCACTGAGTCTGCCCCCTGAGTGTGTCCCTTATGGATCTGAGGAGTTGTAATTGGATGGTCCCCCTCTGACACTGGGTATACTGGCTCTTGGATCTCTAAGGAGGTGCTAATCTAGCCTCTGCTGAGGCTACCCAGCAGGAGCTATGGAGAGATCTGCAGATTCCTCTTCTTTGTTTGGGATTTGGAGGTTCCCAGATCAGGCCCAGCTGTGAAGCAATGCAAGCTGCTGTGGGGCCTTGGGCCTTCTTTTGGATGTTCTGGGTCTCTCTGACCCAGCTGCAGTTTGTTAGGTAATTTTCAGATTGCAAAGGGCCAGGCCTTTCATATGCAAAAGCCTCTGCGTACAGCTTGGGTAGGGCAGGGTCTCAGGGAATCAACAGGGTGGAGCGAACAGCTATGGCAGATCCTCAGTTCTACCCTAAGAGGCCCCACGTCTCAGTGTTCCTGTAATCGCTGCAAGCACCTCTGAGAGAAAGCCGCCCTCAAGTTCTGACCGATGCCAGACAGTCCAGTTTCTCTCCATATGAGTCTGGGTCCCCAGAGACTCACCTGGAACTGGAGTTCAGAGCAGTCGGGAGCTTGAGATTCCTCCTGATTGAAAAATACAACCATGTCTTCAGTTGCTAGCCCTTTCCACATGCGCCTCCGTACCTCTGCACTTTACTTCCGCACCTCCTCTGAGTCTCAGTGTGCTTTTCTCTTTCCTTCTAGTTGTAGAATTTCCATTCAGCCAGCCTTCTGGTGGTTCTGGATGATGTCCATTTTGTCTTTTAGTTGTATTTTTAAAGTGGTTGTGCGAGGCAGCAATTTCCGGTGTTTACCTATGCCGCCATCTTGGTTTCTCTTAACTCGATTCTTTTAGTGTCCTTTAATATCATATTCTTCTCCCACTTCAAGTTCTGATAGCTTTATATATTTCAGTAAAAAGAAGTTGAGCTAGCCATTTAAGAGAGACATAAGTTTTGTTTATCCGTGTGTACCCACAAATAAATGTCATTAGAAACAATAACAATGAAACCACAATAGAGTAAGAAAAACACTATGTAAATCTTAAAGAACTATGATATAAACATGAGAAATAAAAGCTATAATTTGAAATAATCAATTGTTAAAACAAGACAAACCTCATTACCCATATTCAATATATCTAAATATGTCTTTGGGGGGAAAAAAACACCCACAATTCATTGGACATCAAGAGACTGAAGTTATCTTTGTTGGGTTTTTTACTCTTTAATAAAACACTTTACTTCTCTTTGATTCCACTTCATTATCTCCAAAATAAGATATGGTATATATGAGGTTTTAAAAATTCTTGAGCATAATTTTTAAATGCAGAAAAGATAATTTGGAGGTGTTGGCTTTTTTTTTATACTTAACCAAGTAATGTTGAATTTGATGTTAAAGTTCAAGAACCTAGTTCGTTTATAATTTATTTTGTTTAGCTTGAAAATCCCATTCCCTAGCCAAGTCTAACAATTGCTTTTAAGAGACCTTTGACTAACAGTGTTACCACAAACAAATTCATTAAATTATCTTAAACATTTTAACCGCATTAAATGTTCAGATTTTTTTATTTCACTTTTAAGTATATCAACTAGTTGAGCATCTAATCGCTTTAATTCATATAGATTTAAAATTTAAAATTATTTTTTTGGAATGTATACTCTGAAACAATCCAATTCTATATATAAACTTAATTAAATAATTGATCAACTTCAAATTTTAAAATTGGATATTTTCTTTATTCTAACAGCCTAAATATTCTTAAATATCACAGAATTATAAACTATAAACTAGTACAGTTTTTTTAGTGAAATGACATTAATGCTATTGTTTTGACTTTGGTAAATATTTTTAAACATTTTACACTTTGTACTTACAGTGCTTCTCAACCTTCCTAACGCCGCGACCCTTTAACCCAGTGCAGGGGAGCACAATCATGCTCCTCCTGTCTTTCGCCAAAAGGGCCGGGAGCGCTATCAAAGCTTCGAAATGGCGTCCAGTTCTAAGTCTGCTTTTATTAGTGATGATGATATTGCTAAATATGTCAATGTAGTAAAGGTTTCCTTAAGTTTTTGAATATGTAACTTCATTTACTTGCGATTCATAATTTTTTTCCTAAACTGCTGTAAAATCAGCAAAAATGCCTTGGCAATTTTAGCATAGTTCCTAGGATATTGGTTGGCACTCAAAAGGTTAATACAGTTCCTCATGTTGTGGTGACCCTCAATTTCATTGTTACAAATTGAACATAATTAAAGCATAGTGATTAATCACAAAAACAATATGTAATTATATATGTGTTTTCTGATGGTCTTAGGCGACCCTTGTGAAAGGGTCATTCGACCCCCAAAGGGGTCTCGACCCACAGGTTGAGAACCACTGCTCTAGACATTATTTAAATTAAAAGATATCTAATCAGTGAGGAAAAGAACTCCCAGTCCAGTTAATTTAAGCTGTTTTCCACTAAAGATTGAGCCAAGCATAGTATTTGGAACATTATAAAATATTTCATCATGCTATATAATGTTGATTGTTGCCTCCCCAGTGTCTTAGAGGATAATAAGGATGACAATTTTAGTCAAGGGTTTGCCTGGATATTTATTGTAGACATGAATTGGTGCTTTAAACTCTATTTATAGTTGCTATGTCAATTAACTCACAATCACAGACAGAGAGGTCTTAATCCAAGACATCACTGAATCCATAATATATGAAGAAGTCTACAACTCCAAACTGGGTGATTGATCTCTAGTTTAGATTTTTACCATTTCTTTGGCTCTCAGAAGATCTTCTGCTTGGCCATAAAAAAAAAAAAAAAACTAAACTTAGCAGAATCCAACATTCCTATCATCTTATCCTGGCACTGTGCAATCATTATAGATTTTAACTTAGAGCTTGTTAAAATCTGATTATTATTTTTCATGGCTTTATTTGACAATTCAGTGACAACTTCTGTGGTCATTCTAATAAGAGTCAATCATCAGTATCATTCCCGCTATAGTTATGCCCACCTGAATTTATTTCAGTGCAGATATTCATTAGCATGATTACATTTCCAGCTGTCTAAGTAACTTTCAAAATCCCCCACTGAAATATCAAGATAAGAGCCAACTGCTTAATTTTCCTGCTTCACTCAACAAGTTTACACCTGAAACAAACTCAAATACGGTAGCCTAAATGCCACTAATACTAAGAAAGTTTCCAATAGTCTCTATTTAGGCTTAACATTGGAAACCCTACAGCGCCTTCAAGTATCCTAAGATGCATGATCTCCATACCTTACAGACAGAGGCTTATCTATGTTTCCTTGATTATGCAATAATGTATTTTATGATGATTTTCAAAAGAAATGAATTCTTGTTTAAATAAATACCCCTATTTTTATTGTGGTAAAAAAACACACAACATAAAATCAATCCTCTTAACGTGTTAAGTACAGTATTGCTAACGATATGCACATTGTTATACAGTAGGTCTCTAACAGGGGTCCTCAAACTATGGCCTGTGGGCCACATGCAAATACAAATATTGTATTTGTTCCTGTTTTGTTTTTTTACTTCAAAATAAGATATGTGCAGTGTGCATAGGAATTTGTTCACAGGCTTTTTTTTAAACTACATCCCGGCCCTCCAACAGTCTGAGGGACAGTGAACTGGCCCCCTGTTTAAAAAGTTTGAGGACCCCTGCGTCTAGAACCTTATCAACTTGCATGGCGGAAACTCTATAACCACCCAAAAGCACACTCCTTTTTCCCTTCCCCCAGCAACCACCATTCTACTTTCTCCTTCTATGAGATACCTCACAGAGGGAGAATCATGTAGTATTTCTCTTTCTGTGACTGATTTATTTAACTTAGCATGATGTCTGTCTCCAACGTTCATCCAAGTTGTAGCATATGACAGGATCTCTTTTTTTAAGGCTGAATTCTATTCAATTGCATGTATATATCATATTTTCTTTATCCAATCCTCCGTCATGAATATTTAGGTTGTATCAACCACTTTAGCATTATTTTTAAATATGCTTATAAGAATATACAATGAAAAATACAATGAATAGTGACAACAGTGGTACCACTGGTGATCATAGTGGGTACTTGAAGCATCAAACTCAGTTGGGAGAGAAAGAGTATCATGTTCTCCGTAATTTTTAATCTGCTAAATTCTAGCAAAGCCAATGTTGTTGCCCTGGCCCACAACAATGGAAGCTGTAATTCCATTTTGTTGAAGAGCAGGTTCCTTGTTTATTTTAGGGGGCAAATGTATTATTTAAAGCCCGATGCAGATTCTGAGGAAGCAGGGGTTCATCTGGTCTCAATCTCTCTTACAGAACTGGGCATGCGTTTTCCCTCCCAAACAAATGGGCTTTAAGCCTGAATCCAGTGTTTCTGTGGGCAGAACTTGTGGGTCATCTCCACGGCTGTTTCTGAGAAAGGAGGTGATGTCTGTTTGAGAACTGAAAACACAGGTCACACTGGACCCAAATTAAATACAAACCCTACAACAATGAGCCTCTGTCTGAATACAGGTCTCCTGGCTCCCACAGTGGCATTTTAGCCAGCCTGTTTTCTATAGCTCCCCTGAGCTGCTGGGTCTGAGGCAACGAAACAGAATTCACGCTCTTAGCTTTCAGCATAAGACACCCAGGCCAGGAGCCCAAGGCAGAAATACAGAAAACTGCCCTCTGTCTCTCTGTCTCTGTCCTGACACTAGCAGTATACATAAACAAACTGGTACTGGAAACTGGATCATGACTGGGAGTCATGAGATAGTCCTGTCCTTTCCAATCAGCACACAAGGTAATTTGCATTCTGCTGTTCCTTATTCTCACACTACCAGATTACCATTGTCAGGATTTCCAATTCTTTCTCTTGCTGAAGGAAATTATTCAAAATGTGAAACAGGCAAAAGGATAACTGTGTGTTCATGTTCATTGTTTAACAACCCAATGCAGGATGCTATCATTCTCTAGGCGAGGAGCAAAATTTTCCTGTAAAGGGTCAGACAGAACATACTGTAGGCTTTCGGGGCCACATAAGGCTCTCTGTCCCAACTATTCAGCTCTGCCTTTGAAGCACAAAAGAGCCATAGAGAACACAAACAAAATGGACATAGCTTTGTCCGTTTTGACAAAGAAACTTTATTTATATTTTAAAACTTATTTATAGAAACAGCTGGCCAGTGGCTTCTGGCCCCTGGTTTTGCCAAACTTTGCTCTAGTAAAGGAAAATGAGCCCCATCTGACTTGCTATTTGCACTTGATAAGGGCCCAGATAAGAAGTCAACTTGGTAGCTAATGGTCCTATAGGGTTGTAAGCTGTTCTTTTTTCTCATACCCAAATGGTTAGGGTATTACCCAGGAGTACTTTAAACAGTTTTGACTCTAACTTCAAAAGCAAAATCTGATTTTAGTATGTCTTTCCTAATGGGCTATACATACCCTGGATGCTCAAAGGTTTGAACCAGCTGTGCCATCCTCCCTGCTTCCCTAATTAATGAGGTGTATACAATGAACTAGGGTTAATTCTATGTGTATTTGAGGATCATGTTTTTTAACCATCTGAAATTCTGAGGTAAACATACCAGCGTTCTTTCCTCGGCACCAAGGACAAGCAGCACAAATACTTAGGGGAGAAAAAGGCAATCGGTGTGCCAGGCCCTTCTCCTCATCACGCAGACAAGTTCACAAGCCTCCTGTTAGGTAACAGTGCACCTATCTAGATTCTTGGTGCCACCTCCAGCACTCCCTATAGCTTCAGAGTCGACTGACAAAACAACAGTCTTTTTCCGTCTGTACAATGAGACAATTTGCCAATATAAAACTCTAAGGTTTTTCCCAGCTCTACTATTCTGTAATAACTACCTGCTTGTAGCAAAGGTGATTGCTCAAAATCCTCCCCTCTCATCCACCCATCCAAACATGAAGGAATATGGGTTTAATTAGGAGAGGGACATATGAAAATAGCCTGGAACTTTTTTAACTTGAAAAATAAAATAATGTTAAATTGGCGATAACTGTTATATAAAAAGTAGCTCTACATTAGCTCTGACTTGTACATGCAATCAGGACCGGATCAGATTAATTTTAGGGAGCATTTCAAAGCTGCAATAGTACACATCTACCATGTCTTCAGGCATCATTTCTGTACAGATAGCAGCAGTTCTCAACCTGTGGGTCGCGACGCCTTTTGGGGTCAAACGACCCTTTCACAGGGGTTGCCTAAGACCATTGGAAAACACATATATAACTACATATTGTTTTGTGATTAATCACTATGCTTTAATTATGTTCACTTTGTAACAATGAAATGGGGGGTCACCACAACATGAAGAACTATATTAAAGGGTCGCGGCATTAGGAAGGTTGAGAACCACTGAGATAGATAATGTCCCATCTCTATTTCCAGGCCATGCCATTCTTCAAAGCCCCAGTTCTCTATCTGCAAAGGCCTATGAACATCATCCTCCAAGCTTCCTCCTCTTTCTGACTTGCCCATTACAGTACTACCATCAGCTTGCCACCTTTGCTTAACATTTTAGCAGTGTTAACATGTCCCTCTTACCACCACTTCTAGCATTCAATCAGTAGCTGAGATCTATCAGTGCTGCGGCACTCTCACTGACAGCTTCCTAGACAGGCCTTCATTAACTCCATTACCTTTCACCTGCTCAAATGCATGGTCTGTTTGTTTTCTCTCTCTGAGCCCCTACCTACTCCATTATACTGTACACAATCACAACTAATTTTCTTAAACACAGATTTTCTTGTGCCTCCCTTGTTTAGCCCTGATCAAAGAGTATTGACTATTTCCTATTATTGGGCAGATAAAAATCCAAACCCAAGATCCCATCTAACCTATATGCCAACATTTCCATTAGAGATTCATTTGAACTGCCTCTAAGCCTTGTTCACCCCTTCATCTCTCCCTGAAATGCATTTTGACAAAGCCTTTGCTTAGATTGCTGTTTGCACCTGACCCAACCCTACCTCAGGGTCTTCCCAATTCCCCCAAAGAATCAATTTCCCCTCCTTTGACACCGATCACCTTTCCCTGTTCTATTCACATTCTTAAATTTATTAGGTGTTGGTAGGAAAGTGTCTGTTGATACAGTCTGACAGTTTTCAGTCTGTGCCCTACCATGGACATTTGTCACCTGTATGACTTTTGTTAATTGACTAAATGGCCCCATGCCTTAATTTTTACATTATCTGTAAAAACTTCAGACAACAGCACTTACTTCTCCCGGATTTAGTAGAAATAAATGAGTGACACTGGCCCGAGGTAAGAATCATTTGCATGGCTCTTAAACATTATGTCTTGTATATCTGAGTGTGCCTTCTAGTTACAATTACTTAATGAGGGCCTAGGAGATTGTGCTTTGGCTGCCCAGCATCCCTCCACCTTCTTTTGGTAACTGCCTTCTGGGGGATTGTTTTCCCTCATTAGGTCCAGCCCTGAAGAGGCTATAAATCAAGGGGTCTGGCCTTCCCTGCCAAGCTTGCGGGCACGATACTGAAGCTGGACAAAGTGGACTTTCTAATTTGGGACTTTGGACCCTGAACTGAGTAATACAAGGTTAAAAAAAGGATAATTGGAGTGCTTTCCTTTCAACCTTAGATCTCCAACAAAACAGTTGTATAATTGATGTTACTGAGATCACTGGAATGACTGGTTTTGTCCATTCTGATTCTGATTTTTCTTCCTTTTATTCTTTTGTCTTTCTCTTTAGTCCTGTACCACTCCAATTTCGTCCAATAAATTGTATTTCTGCTTGAGTTAGCAGAAATATATTCTGTTGCTTGCAACTAAAGAACCCTAATATCTATCTTAAACCTCCAAGAGCCAAAAACTAATGTCTAACATTTAAAGTCTTCAGTAAATGTAATATAAAAGAATGCTTCAGCCCATCCGGAGTGGCTCAGTTGGTTGAGTGTTTGTCTGGTGCACTGAAAGGTTACTGGTTCAATTCCCAGTTAGGTCACATGCCTGAGTTGTGAGTTCGGTCCCTGGTCAGGACAGGTACGGAAGGCAATGGATCAATGTTTCTCTTTCACATCTATGTTTCTCCCTCTCCCTTCATCTCTCTAAGCATGACAGGTGTGGGGAATGCTTTAGTCCTCCAGTGAGGATTAAAAAAAAAAGTAAAAATTTTAAAAAGAATGTTCAACTTCGCCCTGGCCGGCTTGGCTCAGTGGATAGAGCGTCGGCCTGTGGACGCTGGGTTCTATTCCAGCCAAGGGCACATGCCTGGGTTGCAGGCTCAATCCCCAGTGGGGGTGTGCAGGAGGCAGCTGATCAATGATTCTCTCTCACCATTGATGTTTCTATCTCTCTCTCCTTCTCCCTTCCTCTCCGAAACCAATAAAGAAATATAAAAAAAAAGAATTTTCAACTTCTGTTTACCTTATGTACACTTTAACTTATATTTATTCTTTTAATTCCATTAAAATCAGAATTTTTGCATGCTTCATTTAACTTCTGTTCTAAAAATCCAAATATTAATACCCATATTGTTCCAAAAATAATTTAAGATAATTTCATTTACATTTACATAGAAAATTAAGACAATAGAGAAAAAGTTAAATAAAGGAGGTGGTCTTTTCTCACAGAGTTATAAAACAAATAAACTAAAAAATTAATTTTCTTGGCTATAGAATTAATTCCAAAAACTTTAGTCCCATATGTTCTATCTGGTAGACTCACTTGGACAATTTTTTTATATGCAGGTAACTAGCTCTCATCAAAGACCAATTTGATCTGAAGCACTGGGTGTGGGGCATGGGTTAAGTGTTTTGTGCAGAATTTTTTACATGCCCCCACTTGATTCTGACACACAATACAATTGACATATGAGACCCATGGAGCCAATCAATTATGCAAAACACTTAAAATGGAATACTGATCTTCAAATGACACTTGTCAAGTACAGAAAACTGTGTAGATTTGAGAACAAAAATATGAGTATGAAGGATTCGGTAAAATAAACTCTCTTGAAAAACATTAATACTCTACAATTATTTTCCCATCAAAATAGAACAGTGCCAAGTACATGCCTCTTCCAAGTACCAAATCTTTAAAACCAAAGTAAAATTTTAAAACCACTTCTTCAAATAGCATCCTTCCGGTAGGCCGATGTCCTGTTTTAGTTCATTTCCCGTTTCTGCTTGGTAGAGTTCATGGGATATTTCAGGAATCAATGGGTAATTAGGAATTGGGTGCCAATTTAGGTATTTGATTTGGAAACTGAGTCTTTGAAAACCATCAATTCCAAACACAGGGCAAGCTCTTCTTATTATGCTATCCCAGAAACTGGCAATAAGAAAATTCTAAAAACAGTTATAAATGCAGGAGCCGGGGGCTGCAGGTGGAGCACACACAGCTGCCAGGAAAAGTAAGACACCTGCTATGTCCTTGTGTACCCTCTGATGGCTGGGGAACGCCGAACAATATGGTCTGCTGTGTATAAGCCTGGGGAGTAGTTATAAATAAGCGTGATTAAGGAGCTCTGTTGGGAGGCTTTTTTTAAAGAGCATGCACAGTGGTCCCTGGTAGTAAGAAAGTAGCCATAGACAGCTTTTGTTAAATGTAAAAGACCACTGGAAAAGTTACACACCTGTCATAATCGGTCATTAACACCTTCGGAGACATTACTTCATCAGATACAGAATTAGCTGCCCGTTCTAGTCAGTTCGGCAGATGTCTATGAACACTGTGCTAGGCTGAGAGGCATCAGTCTCAACCCAGGTGTGAAAACGGGTCACTAGAAAATCTTATTAAATGGCTTGGCTAGAATAAGGATTACACATGCTATCACATCATAAAATTGTTTAGAAATGTAGCTAACAAATAGTTTGAACTCTTTTTTCTTTCTTTTTTTTTTTTCAAGCAAAAGTTTATTTAGAAAGTCACAGAGGTAAAATAAGTGAGCCATGGAAGAAGTGAGCCAATGGGCTGAGTGGGCTCAGGAAACACATTACAGAGGCAAAAAAAGGGGGGCCTTGGAGCTTAGGAAAAAGAAAGCAAAGGTACATGCCTTGAGGGAAGAAAAGGTGAAGGAAAGGCACTGTGTGCTCCAGAGAAAGAAAGAGACAGCCATGCTGGGTCCTCAGTCCTAAGAGCTTTTTGTTGTCATTGTTGTTTTTGTCATTGAATGTTTTTTTTTGTTTTGTTTTTAATTTTTTTATCTTTATTGTCGAAGGTATGAGAGAAGTACTCCATTTTCCCCCCATTGCCCTGCTCCACCCTAGGCCTTCACCACACTATTGTCTGAGTCCATGGATTATGCATACATACATATAAATTCTTTGGTTATTCTCTGCCCACCCCCCTTCCCTCTGAGATCCATCAGTCTGTGCCATGCTTCCATACCTCTGAGCCTATTTTGTTCATCAATTTATTCTATTCATTAGATTCCACATATGTGAGATCATGTGATACTTGTCTTTCTCTGACTGGCTTATTTCGCTTAGCATAATACTCTCCAAGTCCCTCCATGGGCTTTTAAGGGCAGGGATTTTAGGAGAGGTTCCAGGGGAGGATATCAATAGCTTAAATGGGAGCTAACATCATTTTCAGTCAAATCCCTCTTAAGCAGCTTCTATGGGCCAGATACTTGGCAAGATGCTGGAATGTACAAGATGAAGCATTCCTCACAATCTAGAATTGATAGTCAAGAAGAATATAGAAGCATGCTCACAAATCATTATAATGCTATAAGAAACAAGCATGCAAGTAGTCTCTAATTTGGTCAGGATCCCATTGAGTTAGTTACCATTAGGGAGCGGCAAAGGCCATGACTGGTTTCTTTGCTACCACCCAACTCCAAGAGAAGTCATAAAAAGCCACTCTCTCTGTAGCTTCTCACCCCTACCTATTAGATAAGGTTTCATCCTACATTATGTTTTGCCTACACTTAGATGCTTGAAGTTTTTATCATTCTTCCTATTATTATCTGGTGTTTACACAGAACCTTTCTGTGTAAAGAGCTGCTACCACCTATGCATGTGATTACATTCCTGAGAGATTGAGAGGAGTCACTGCTGCCCTCACTTCATGGAGGGGATATGAGACGGAGAGACATTTATGTTTTCTCTCAGGGCAAAGACTCAAAACCAGAACTCTGACTGAGGGGCCCAGTACTCCACGTTCAGTTGTGTTGTACGAAGTAAAAGATATATACCACCAAGGAGCGCATGCCTTGCTCACCTCAAAGGACAAATATTGGGGGCCAAAATAATAATAAATGAAACCTGAGGAGAAGTCTTCTTTTTCAGAGATTTTGCCTCTTCTTCTGAGAGAGGAACCTTGTCCTCTTGAGGGGATCATCACAAACAAACTATTCTAAATAAGGATATAGATTTCAATGTTACCAACAGGATCCAGCAGCTCCTACTACCTGGTTCCTGGTCCTGCCAAGAAATGTTTATCCTTACCCAATCGCCTCCCAAGTTTAACAAATGGTCTAGGCTGGACCACCCAGCTGCTGCTGCTGCTGCTGAGAAGGAAGAAACAAGCTTTCACAAGATCCAGGATTTTCAATGCTGACAATTTCAGGAAAGAATGAGAACTGTATGTTAAAATATCATGACTTTCCTCATTCAAAACAAATTGCATCCAGAGTCTTACAGCCTTCAGATTAGAAGGTGTAGAGAAGTTGGACAGAAAATCAATTGGTTGGGTTTCCCTCTCAGATACTTTCATCTAGCAGCAAAACTATCCACTTGAATACACAGCTTACTCAGAATGAACAAGTAAGGCCTGCGTCAAAGGCCCATCTGCCGGATGGAACTCATGTGAGGGAAATCCAAGCTTTCTCAGCTCTCAGTTTATCACCAAAAACACAGCCTAAAATTTAGCATTTTAGTCCTGACACCTAGAATATCTTCTTCCTAATTTGTTCATTTCCAAGAAATCCTATAAATATTTACAATCTGAGGGCACTGTGGAATAACACCTTTTAGATCAGTGGTTCTCAACCTTCCTAACGCCGCGACCCTTTAATTCTTCATGTTGTGGTGACCCCCAACCATAAAATTATGTTCGTTGATACTACATAACTGTAATTTTACTACTGTTATGAATCATAATGTAAATATCTGATATGCAGGATGTATTTTCATTGTTACAAATTGAACATAATTAAAGCATAGTGATTAATCACAAAAACAATATGTAATTATATATGTGTTTTCCGATGGTCCTAGGTGACCCCTGTGAAAAGGTCGTTTGACTCCCAAAGAGGTCGCAACCCACAGGTTGAGAACCACTGTTCTAGATGCTCTCAGAAATTATGTCTGGTTTGATGTGACCATATCAACTTTATGGTCAAATACTGTGAGAGACTCATAAAATCCAAAAACCAGAATAATTGGAAAGCTTGAAAAGAGAGTATAATGAAAGCCCAATTTCTGGGCAATCGCGGTGGAGTTCTACATGAATTTGCTTATATTTAGCTATGATTATGGTAAACATTTTCTGACTTATGGTCATCCCACAGTTGAAGGAATTTTAGTGTATCAGCAAACGTTCTAGATTTCTATACTATTTCCACTAAACAAAAATAAGGAATCATACCTCTGAAACCTGGCATAATCAAAGGCAGCCAGCCAATACCTGCTTAAATAATCTCATAACCACAACTTTCTTGTTTATGTAATGTATAAACATTCACCAAATGCTATGAGGACCTCTGGCTACAGATCAACTTTACCCAAGTAACTCCCGACTGAAATTCTAACAAAGGGAAACTGATAAAGACAACTGTCTTTCTCCTTAGATCTTCATCTGAATACCAATACCCAACCTAGAGGAGAGAAACTAAGGCATTGGGCATTGTGTCCTTTTGATCAAGATCCAGCTAGTGCTCCAATATTCACAGAAGTCCGGGGCTACTCTGTAAAAGCAGGGCAATGGGTATTTTACTTCCCTGATTAGCAAACGTCACTCAGGGCCTTAGCAGTTACCCATGACCACTGGGGGTGAGGCAATAAGTGAGAAAAAGGAAAGGCAGTTTGACCTTTAGCATCTTAGGAAATTGTATTGCTGTTGTGATAGAGACATCAGGCTTACACATTCTTAGGAGGATGTATTACTCAAGGCATCCTGGGGATAATAGGGATGGCCCAAAATTATCTCATAAGAATATATTTCTAAGTAAAGCTGATGTAAATTACACAAATATTTCTTCCATCACACCTGTTCAAAACCCTTTCTTGGTTTTAGCCTCTCCTCTTCACCTTAACAAAAGAGGTGTTGTCAGTATACCCGTAGATTAGAAAATTTCCCCCTTAATTCAGATAGCTTATAGTTGCAGGTCTTCGCTAATGAGTAAGTTTTTAGCATTTTGTGACTTTAGTATTAACCCATTAGCCGAGAACGGACCTTCCTCCACATCTTGATTTTCAAGGTGTCTATGGCTCCCCACCCCCATCATGTCCCGCAAATAAATAGCATCTTGTATAACCAATGGATTATGATACAAAGGAAAGGGGTTATTCTGGTTGAGTCTTGGTTTAAATGAAGAATTTGAACATAAGAGGGGTCTACAGCATTGTCTCACCTTGAAGAGCAAGATGTAAAAATACAAACCAGAGTAGCACTCCCTCCAGATTCTTTATTCCTATGCAAGATTCAGACGTGATTCCCCTTCATGACTAAAGTTCACCATTTAGCCAAGAAGCTCATTTTATAATATTCTCCTCATACATATCACTGAGTGAGCTACTTGTGTTTTCTTAACTGAAGGGTTTTCTACTAAATAGGAACAAAGGAGCTACTTCTAACACTCAACAATCCACTTGTTTTCTGGAGGCACTTAACTGTCTTAAGGGGACTCAGATGAAAATAGGACTCAAAATGCAAGTGATAACCTCCAGCTCTTACTCCATCCAGTGGCCAACAATTAGCAAACCCAGAATGATATTTCTTTTGATCCTGTTAAAACAAATGGTTCTCAAAACAGCCACACGTTAGAATAAGCTAAGGGGATTTCAAAATTCATACCCATAACTCCTTGGATAATTTAAATGGGAATTTTGGGGGTAGGACTCAGGCTTCAGTGTTTTCTGAAGTCCCACTGGTGACTCCAGTGTAACCCAGGATTAAAAACCAAGGTCTTAAACTTGAGTGCTAAATTCAAACTTGAGTGTGTGTGTCAGAATCACTTGGAGGACATGTTAAAATACAGATCTATGGGCCTCAACCCCAGAGTTTCTGATTAAATAGCTTAGGGATGGAACCCAAGAATTTGCATTTCCAACAAGTTTCCCAGTAACCCTGAAGCTGATGCTTTTAAGTGTGGGGACCACACCTTGAGAACCAATGTCTTACAGGAGTATGTTAATCTGTTATGCAGAAGAAATAATGCTCATTTGTTCACATTTTAGAGAAACTGGTTTAATACAAACAGCCGTTTTGAATAGCATTATATGATCTTTAATTTGACAAACTAATGGAAATACTAGTGACAGTGCCAAAGAGCAAGTCTTAATGGCTTCATTTCCTTCATTTCCCTCCCAATTATAGAAGAAATCCAACTCATAAAATATAACTGGATGTTTAAATAAACCACTTATGTGGTACTTAGGTGAAATTGTAACCCTTGTAAAATAGCTCAGATTATAATCAAGTTCATGAAGTATCTGGTTTGTTTCACCAGCTTACTTGAAAATTTGAGCAGCTGAGCATCACAGAAAGAGAATTGTGCAACTTTACCTTGATTGGCAAAATGATAATAATTCAAGAAATTTATCTAGTTCATAATGCTTTTCTCATTCCTAAGGAAATAACTTCCTTACAATTTTTGGAAAAACCCCAAAATTTCTGACCTCTATACCTGAGGGACATCAAACTAATTCCTTCATGTGACAATCCTATGTCTTGGTATCATTGTATCAAATTCATTTCTCCCTCTTTGGGGGTTTTGATTTTTACTAATGCCCTTAAAAATTATTTTCAAGGGCCTTGTAGGCAAATGTTCACATCATCAGCTTTATTCATAATAGGAAAAAAAAACAACAGAAAAGAACATAAATGTTCATCAATAATCAAGTGATAAATGATGACATATTTATACAATAAAGCATTTACAACAATAAAAAATTAGTGTATCACATAACAACATGATGAATTCCATAGATGCAATAGTAGTAAAAGAAGCCAGTCATAAAATAATTCATATTTTATGATCAATTTATATGAAGTTCAAGAATAAGCAAAACTAATAGCCATAAAATTCAGAAGAGTAGTTGCCTTTGAGGGGAGTACTGACTGGTAGGGGATATAAAAAAGTTTTCTGTAACACTGAAATACTCTATATCTTATTCTAGGTAGTAAAGTGCATACATGCATATGCACTTTATATGATATAACTTAATTGACCGTTTTAATTTCCAAATTGCATTAATATAAGAAACTAGAGGCATGGTACACGGAATTCGTGCATGTGGGGGTGTCCCTCAGCCCAGCCTGCACCCTCTCCGACCTGGGACCCTTCGGGGGATTTCCGACTGCCGGTTTAGGCCTGATCCCACAGGGGACTGCTGGCTCCCAACTGCTCACCTCCCTGCCTGCCTGATTGCCCTTAACTGCTTCTACATGCCAGCCTGATCACCCCCTAACCACTCCTCTGCCAGCCTGATCGATGCTTAACTGCTCCCCTGCTGGCCCAATTGCCCCCAACTGCCCTCCCCTGTAGGCCTGGTTGCCCCCAACTGCCCTCCCCTGCTGGCCTGATTGCCCACAACTGCCCTGCCCTGCTGGCCATCTTGTGGCTATTGGCGCCACCATCTTTGAGGGCAGGGCAGTCAATTAGCATATTCCCTCCTTATTGGCTATGAGTGCCACCATATTTATGACTGTGTGAGGGTCAATTAGCATAATCCCCTCTTTATTATATAGTATTACTTTTTGTGAAATATTCCTCTCATCCCAATTCAAAATCTGCTTACATGCTGGAATTTAACCCCTTGAGTGCCAGGGAGCGCAATCGCGCTTCTCCTGTCTTTCGCCAAAAGTTCCGGGAGCGCTATCAAAGCTTTGAAATGGCGTCCAGTTCTAAGTCTGCTTTTATTAGTGATGATGATATTGCTAAATATGTAAATGTAGTAAAGGTTTCCCTATGTTTTTGAATATGTAACTTCATTTACTTGCGATTCATAATTTTTTTCCTAAACTGCTGTAAAATCAGCAAAAATACCTTGGCAATTTTAGCAATCCTAGTTCCTAGGATATTGGTTGGCACTCAAAGGGTTAATCATTGTTAATGGTGGGTCTAATATAAAAAAAGAGCCTGAAAGATTTGCTTATAAAGCCAAATTTGAAAGACTTCCATCTAAACAGTCTTTCCTTTTCTTCAATTAAATTTTAAAGATTATTTCTTCTTTTTTTTGGTGGGACAATTTTTAAATTATCACCAAAATAAAAGTAAGGTATAAAATGCTATAATTCAAAGACAAAGAGAATAGGGAAGATAGAGTCTTTATCAGCAGACAAAAAATTGCAACAGGTTTTAGAAGGTAGAAAGCAAATGAAAGAAGATAACTGAGTTAGCGATGCAGAAAAAAATGCAGCCTAAGATTACTGTAAAAAAAAAAAAAAATAGGGAGTATGGAAAATGGAAGGGATGATTTTCACCGAAGAACCCTAGAAAGCAAAGCACTCAGAGGCACACACGATATATGATGGTCAAAATAGACAGAAAAGACAAGATGTGGGCTTAGAAATAAAGAAGGTTATCACCTGAAAGTCTATCTACAAAATGCTGGAGACCAAACTTCCAATTCCTATACAATTGATAAAAACTTTCTTCTCTGAAGGAACTAAGTTGCCTAATATTAATAATAATAATAATAATAATAATAATAATAATAGTAATATAAAAATACTTCTTGCATGCTATGAATCCCCCAATTAAATGTCTGCTTACAACCTAAATAATCACCCTAATGTAAATTCCACTCATAAGCCCTACCAAAACACATATAGCTGTCAATAAGTTTTAGTGCCTCACTCTTAATATGAAAGATAACCAAGGACCACCAAATACTGTAATATGCTCCCAATATAAAAAGAAGAAAAAGATGAAAATGAGCAGGAAGAAAATAGAAAACATCAAGCAAAACTTCATAAAAAATGCTAATTGGTGTGCAAAAATGAAAAGTGGGAAATTATTATACTTACAAAATAAGAAAAACATTTTTTAAAATACCTATCTTTATTGATTTCAGAGAGGAAGGGAGAAAGACAAATAGAAACATCAATGATGAGAGAATCATTGATTGGCTGCCTCCTGCACATCCCCCACTGGAGACCAAGCCCACAACCCAGGCATGTGCCCTTGACTGAAATTGAACCTGGAACTCTTCAGTCCGCAGGCTAATGCTCTATCCACTGAGCCAAGCCAGCTAGGGCAGAAAAACATTTTTTTAATAATGGAGAATAAACAATTTTTGGAAATTAAAAACATTATAATCAAAATAAAAAACTCAAAAATTAAGAAATAATGTCAAGGAAACATCTAGAAAGTATAAAAAAGAACAGAGAAATAACAAGACGTTTGGAAAATTAACATGGGAAGAAGGCATGCTAGATGGAGAAAAAAGGAAAAAATGGAATGGAATTCATTTAAAAATCATATGAAAGATATTACCAGAAGTAATAGCCAAGTATTTCTTAATTAGAAGAGCTCAGGACAATAAAGGATAATTAAATAAAAATGGCATACCAATGCACATCTTCATGAAGTTTAAGAACCCAGAAATACATAGGCTTATGGAATGGCAGAGTGAAGATGTCCAAGAACCTGCTCTCCTACCAAATCAATGAAAATACTGGTAAAACAATTAAAACCAATTAATGTTAGAACTCTTGAAATTAACCAAAACCACTGAACTGAAAAACTTGTCTGTCCAAGAGGAATGACTGACATATCTCATTAGAACAGTAGGGCTGGTGGCATTTAACTTGAGGCTATTTTAACTTTGCTCGCCCTCACCAGCTCAATGTAGCCAGGAGAAGCCAGCAGCTGCACAGCTGAAGGAAAAGATTGGTATCTTTTGGAGCTCTGTTAAAAGCCTCATGCTCAGAGCAGTCAATATTTTGTCCAAACTGGTAGCTTCCTAGAAAATCTGCATTGCCAAGTCTGTGTTGTTTTTTGATTTGAGTCACAGCTCAGCTGAGCAAAAACAAAAGCCCTATCCCTAGAGGATTACTAGTATTTTGGTGTAAACCAAGCATGTCAAACTCAAAGGCTAACACAGGCCAAGTAAACAAGGTTTAAGTTTATGTGGGCCACAAAAAAACAAAAGCTTCAATAAACATAGGTTTCTTTTGATAGAGACACGCTGAATACAAAGGGCTGAAATAAATGAGTAATCGTTAACATAAAATAATAGAACATTTTAATAAAAATGAATATTTTGTCTTGAACATTAACTTATCACTGAATAATGGCACAAATTAACAAACATAATGCAAATAAACCTATTTTTATTGTTCTCTGAAAGTGAAATATTTCCTTTTGCACACACCAAACAAGTCAGTCTAAGATCAATGACATGGCAATCGGCTGCTAAAATATTCTCTGCTAGTATTAGTGGAGAGAAATGGTGTGCCTTGCATAAGGCGTGTAAGGGAAATGAATGCAGCATGACTATAGTAATCACTCATTAACTAACATTGTAGTTTGTTATTAATAATTATGTATAACAGGATATCGTAAAAATTAAGATACAAAATTTTTACTAAAACATTTCTTACATACCGTTATATTGGCTGGGCCACAAAAATATTCTCTGTGGGCCGCAAGTTTGACATGCTTGGTGTAAACCATAGCAATCTTCTAGCACAAGCATGTCAAACTTTATTTGGCCCATGTTAGCCTTTGAGTTTGACATGCTTGTATCTAGCAACACTGCAGATCCTATGACTGTGATTTGAGTTAGGAAAAAGCTAGATCCTAGACAAACGTTTAAAAGGAAGTCCTAGAGAACTATTGAACCAAACAAACTTTGAAAAGCTCCAACCTATTTCTGGGAATCTAAAAGACCTCTCCCATGCACAAGAGTATGAGTATGCCCAGGAAAAACCTGGGAAAGTATAAGACCTCAGTCACTCACCTCCAGCTGAGCTTGAGACCTTGCACAAACAGAAAGTGAAACCTAAAAGTGTCTTATAAATTTCCTGGAATTTGAAGGTAGGCTTTCACACACAAATCCTCTTGACAGAAAAAGATACACAGCATAAAGAAATGGTGTTTAAGGAAATATTTTGACTGATCATTTGCTTACTACTAAATTGTACTGATCAAGTATCAACCTCTAGGAAGCCAAGACTAGTATCTGCACTTGGCTGGATTAGTCATGAATGATTTTGTAAGCTACATGAGGACAGGTACTTTGTTTTGTTTACCACAGTGTTCCCTTGAATCAACATTTAATTACTATCAAGTGATAACTTTGAATTGCTATCATTTTGTAAAAAGAAAAGCAAACTAATCTATATATTTGACACTTTTGATCATTGTTTGATGCTTTGAGATAGGAGTTGGCAGAAAAAAACACATACTGATGGGTTAGAAAGTTAAGTTTTATTTAAAACAGAGTGCGGTAGTGTGGTGTACCCTGTGGCGTCCAAGTTTCCCTTCAGGGATGAAGGACTTAGCCCTCCACAGGCTGGGACTGCTACGAGAAGATGCCCTCCATCCAGCCATAGAAACTGCTTTGTCCAAGATTGCTTCCTTGCAGGGCAGCCTACATCCAAGGGGATCAAAGAGGAATGCTAGAAATACAGCCCTCACCCTACTGAGTCAACTCTATAGGGCACTCTTAGCCCTAGGCCCACCCTGCTTCATTGGAACTGCATTCTCCCTCCGACCAATCCTGCTCCTTTTGCCTCATTTCCACAGTGTCCATCATGAGAGCATCCCTAATAAATGGATGCTGCATGAATCTCTATCATGGAGAACTAGGAGTCAAGTCTCCTATCAATCTCTTCCACTTTATCAAGTTGCCTCATGCATGAGCCCATGTATAAAGGTGCGTCTTATTATTTAAATTAGAGGCCTGTTGCACGAAGAGATTCGTGCAATAGGCCTTCCTTTCCCCTGACTGCTGGCTCTGGTTGTTCTCCAGCACCCGGCACTCAGGCCTTTGCTCTGGCCGGGCTCCAGCTGGAGCCGGCCAAGGAGCCATGAGGCTTCGCTGCGCCGCTGGCCCCGGGGCCGTAAGGCTTCGCTCCACCGCTTGGAGCCTATGTATGCAAATTAACCACCATCTTTGCTGGATTAATTTGCATAGCCTCCTGATTGGCTGGTTAGCTTAACGAAGGTACAGTCAATTTACATGTTTGTCTATTATTAGGTAAGATTCTAGCATAAAGTAAGAGTTCGCCTACAGTAATATGTATTTGCTCCCTGGTCTTCCATTACTTGATATGGTTTAATAAAAATATGTCTGTCCTTCTCTCAAGCCTTGGATAGAGGATTAACATGCTCTCATAAAAATATAAAGAATTGGTTCATTATAGATGTACTATGTCTCTCTATCTTCATTATTTGCTTTTAGAGATTGGTGAGCCCAGTCATGATTACCCACATTAACAAATCAGTCCCCAACTCCTCTGGCAGATTTCTGAGCAACCTTGCTTAGAAACACCTGGTAAAACATTTTTTTATTCAATTTCAGGCAATTCAAAAGCAGCTGAACATCACTTAAGTGGAAACCCAACTATGATGCTGCTTTTCAAATCAAAAGCAAGATCTCAGCTCCGCAGGATATGGCCGATTTCCAAGTGTTTAATATTCGAGGGGCAAATACACTGTTGGGAGCTTCTTTACATAATTGACAAACCAAACCCAAAATACTGAGGTTAACAATTCGCTTCTCTTTGACCACAGAACTGGTACTGGGATATCCCTTTCCTGTGCATAAATCACCTTCATAGAGCTATTGGAGGGTTGTTTTCAGTCTCTAGAAGACTAGCAGTGAGCCTCTGGGTAGCAGGGCAATGTCAGAACAAGGTACAAGGTGGGTTTAGGGTCACTTTGCAGCCACCATCATTTTTCTTCCTTCTGGCTCCTGAATCTGCCAAATGATTTTGGCCCAAGTGCTGCGTATTTGAATTCTGTGCAGACAATAGCCCAGACACGTGGTTTTCTGCGCACAGTCTTTGATGGATTGGATCAGCACATCAAACATCAGCATATCTCCAGATGTTGCAAAAAGCTTTGCAGAGACTTTGCAGCTCATGTTCTGCCAACCATCTGGGCTATGACACAGACACAGCAGACAGAGGATGTCATATGAGCTGACCAGCATTTTCACCAATCACTGGTGTCAGAGGTGGAGGTGCCTTGTGTTTCCCTGTGTGTGTGCCACGGGCACACCTGTGATCTTTTATTAGAGGAGTGATAGAATAGGAAAGCAATTCAAAAATGGATAATGCAGACTACACAACATTTCTGAAGGAAAGATTAACTTGTGAGCTGTTTTATATTATTTTGCTCCCTTTCCTTTGAAAGAAGAAAAGAAAGGGTAAATTGACATCTCTGAATGCTTAAGATGTGCCAGCGACCTCACATAAGGTATGTGCCTCGTTTAATTTTCACAATACATTATGAAAGGATGAGGAAAATGAAATCCTTAGAAAGTCCATAATCTGCCTAAGTTTACACAAATAATAAAGTGAAAATATGAGGATTTGAATGCAGATTGTAGTAACTTCAAAATGTATGATATTCCCACTCTAATCCCCATTCCTACATGAGTTGTGACCCAAGCCCTGAGTGAAGATTCAAATTTGTTCTCTTTGATGGTCTGCTGAACTTCTTTCTATTTAATTGAGAAATTCTGATTCAACAGATTTTTAATTGCAGGACTTTTCAGATCATTTAATATACAGATAACTATTATGAATCTGAATAAACAAATGGGCCTTTTACTTAATTTTGCTATCTTGATCACCTATTAGCACCTGATTGTAGGCAGGAACTAAGTGGCTGGATTGATGGCCATTTTTTTTTAATCTCATAAAACAAGTAAAAAATGTGTTCTATTCAGTTCACATTTTTCCTACCTTTCTTCTCAATGATGAACTTCTTGGTAGGACTTTTTATTCATAAAATTTTCAATATTCTATTGATCTTCAGAGGTGTGGAACAACCAGCCTGAAGGCCATATTAGGTGCAAAATCATTTGGTCTGGCCCTGCCAAGGCATTAGGGGTGAGTTAATGAAATGTTTGACCAAATATAGCAGAGTGATTTTTAAGTTGATAATGTTGTATGGCCTGAGAATGATGCTATAAATATCCAAACGGCCCTTGGCAGAAAAAAGGTTCCCCACCCCTGAAAGCATAGCTGGTTATACTGAGAGTTAGCAGACAATGACCCTACCTTTCATTTGTGCTTAGCATGGGGCATTGCACACAAATACCTATCATAGAGAGGAAAAGCTTCATGCACATTTCAGCCAGGCTCTAAAGGATTAATTAAGAGAGGGAAAGAACATTCTAAGTAAAAGGAACATTGTGGACAATCATAGTGTGAGTACAGGAATACATAATAATTTAAGGTTACCAGGACAAAGGTTGTATGTTGCATGGAATAAATTGTAAAAAAAAAAAGATAAGATATTATGACCATGGCATACTGTTTCATAAAGGTTAAAACAAGAAGTCTGGAAAAGAGGAGTGTTAATGATTGAAAAGATTATCTCAATTCTTTTTTAAAAATATTTTTATTGATTTCAGAGAGGAAAGGAGAGGGAGTGATAGAAACATCAGTGATGAGAGAGAATCATTGATTGGCTGTCTCCTGCACGCCCCCTACCGGTGATCAAGCCAGCAACTGGAGCATGTGCCCTGACTTGGAATCAAACTGTGACCTCCTGGTTCACTGGTCGATGCTCAAGAACCGAGCCACGCTGGCAGGGCAGATTATCTCAATTCTTCACCCCTCTTTGTATCCACACCATCTGCCAGGTAAGCTGAGCTCTCCACTTGCTGGGGATGTGATGACCTTCTCTCTCTCTTGACTAGGGTTCAGCCATGTGACTTTACTAAGCCAATGGGAGATTAGCAGGAGTGATACAAACAGCAACTGTAAATGGGCTTACTCATCAGGGTTTGCTTTACATGCCTCTGTCACTGCCATGAGAAAATGCCTTGAGGTAGTTTGTTGGAGGATGAGGCCTTTGAAGCACAGCCAGGGGCTCCAGCTGCCATAGTCACCCAGCCAAGCAGTCTAGATCAGCTGACAACCAGGCATCCCCAGACATGAAAGAAAGTCCAGCACAGTTCAGCAGAGCCACCCAGCCGTCCCCCAGATGAAACCAGACATGTGAGCAATAAACTCAAATCTTCACATGACACCAAAGATCTGTTGTTGGTTATACAATAGATAATACATACAACTGGCATAAGAAGTGATAAGAAAAGAGACAGGTAAGCGATACAGGGAGTGTTGAAAATCTGTGAGAACACCTACCATGGTCCATACAGGTGGTATAGGCAGGATTTTTAAAAGAACTATCTCAACAACCTGACCCTCAAATCAGTAGTATGACAACGGGGATCCTGAGAGGGAATTTGTCAGTGATCCCTCCACACTGTCACAGCCTCCAAATTGAACCCTGATGCTCAGCAGACTTTTCCTCAGCCTGCAGCGTGCTGACTTTGCGCCTCTGTACCGTTCCCTCATTTTGTCCCTTACGGCACTTCTCTTTGTGCCTATTTTTTCCTAAGAGAAATGAGTATCTTTAAAGGTAGACATTTTGCTTTTCTCCACTCTGTATCTCTTGGGTGCCTAGAAAAGTTTTTCTAAATGAAAGATAAGTGAGTCTATAAGACCTTTTTAAAACACAAAGAGAAATTGGAGGCAAAAAAAATAAGGCTAGTTATAAAACAATCTCTTATCTTTAATTCCAAAATCCCAAAGGTTTTGAAAACTCATTCACAACAAAGCTCACCTGAACTGATAGAATACTTTTTATAATATTTAAAATGCAGAGAAGCACAGTGGCATCCCCTATCTGTGAAGAGCCAGGAAATGTTTTCATTCTGGCTTCACGGCCCAGAGAACTACACTCCTCGTTTCAAGTGTTTCCTTGTCATCTGACAAACACTTCTGCATGGGAAAACTTAAATTGCCCTTTCTGGGTGGCTCAGTTGGTTGGAGCATCATCCCTTACACCAGTGATGGCGAACCTATGACACGCGTGTCAGAGGTGACACGCGAACTCATTTTTTTGTTTGATTTTTCTTTGTTAAATGGCATTTAAATATATAAAATAAATATCAAAAATATAAGTCTTTGTTTTACTATGGTTGCAAATATCAAAAAATTTCTATATGTGACACGGCACTAGAGTTAAGTTAGGGTTTTTCAAAATGCTGACACGCCGAGCTCAAAAGGTTCACCATCACTGCCTTACACCATAAGGTTGTGGGTTTGATTCCTGGTCAAGGCACATACCTGGGTTGTGGGTTCAATCCCCAGTTGGGGCACCTATGGGAGGCAATCGGTAGATGTTTCTCTCTCACATCATGTTCCTCTATTAACATATCCTTGGGTGAGGAGGAAAAAAGAAAGAAAACTTAAACTGGTGGTTTGCAAACTTAATTGGGATTCACAATTATCAAAAGAACCAATTTAATATGCACATTACTTGTCCTTGTCATAGAAATCCTGAATTTTGTAGGTATGGGGAGGAGGCAAGGAATCAATCTTTTGTTACAAGCTTTCTTGTGATTCTGATGTAGACGATCCATGAGCCATATTTTGAGAAACACTGACCTAAAACCAAATCAAGGACTTCTGGATATGCATTGATATGACAGACTTTTACTAGGCTTGAGATTATTTTTTCAAATCCTCTGAATTTATCTATTGTACTTTTTTTTTCCTACTCAGGAATATTCCTTTCTTCTGAGAATAACACTCTAGGGAATATTTTCTCCATCTATTTCAGTCATGGAGTTCTACTAGAGCAGTGGTTCTCAACCTTCCTAATGCCGCGACCGTGTAATACAGTTCCTCATGTTGTGGTGACCCCCCAACCATAAAATTATTTTCGTTGCTACTTCATAACTGTAATTTTGCTACTGTTATGAATCGTAATGTAAATATCTGAGATGCAGGATGTATTTTCATTGTTACAAATTGAACATAATTAAAGCATAGTGATTAATCACAAAAAGAGTATGTAATTATATAAGTGTTTTCCAATGGTCTTAGGCGATCCCTGTGAAAGGGTCGTTCGACCCCCAAAGGGGTCGTGACCCACAGGTTGAGAAACCCTGTACTAGAGCCTTCCAATTGTAAATAATTCCTCAAGGCAGAGTTGATTAGCCTGAAGTTGAACATGTGGCAGCACATGGTCCAATCAAGAGTCCTTAACTAGGAATTTTCTATCTGGACACAAAGAGATGAGGAAAAGTCTCTCCCCCTAGTTGCAGACCTTTAACATACACCTTCAGAGACTTATCTGCCATATAGGTGGTTCACAGTGAGAGAAATGAAAGTTAAGGTGCAGGAGGGAAGCAAGACTGGGGGAAAATACTTGCAAAAGATACATCTGATAAAGATCTATTATCTAAGATGTACAAAGAATTCTTAAAACTCAACATTAAGAAAACTAACAACAGAAGCATGGTACAGAATGAGGAATCTCAGAGGGAAGGCAGAGATGGGGCCGGGGGTGGAGATGAACCTGGGAACTTATACGCATATATGCATAGCCCATGGAGACAGACAATAGTGTGGTGAAGGCCTGGGGAAGGGGGGAAAAAAGGGGGAAGAACTGTAATACTTTCAACAATAAAGATAAATTAAAACAAAAAAGGAAAACTAACAACAATATTTTTTAAATGGGCAAAATACCTATTTAGAACAGCAAATCCAGAGCACTGACAATACCAAATGCTGGGAGAACGTGGTGAGAATGCAAAACGGCAACCACTTTGGAAGTCAAATTGGCAGTTTCTTACAAAACTAAAGATACTCTTAACATTCAATTGAGCAATGACACCCCTTGATGCCAAATGAGTTAAAATATATATCCACACAAAAACTTGCACATGGGTGTTTATGGCAATTTTATTAGTAATTTCCAAAACATCGAAGCAGCCAAGATGTCCTTCAGTATGTGAATGGATAAACTCTGGTACATCGAGACAATTCAGTGCTAAAAGAAGAAAATGAACTATCAAACCATGAAAAGACATGGAGGACCCCTAGATACATATGCAAGAAACCAATCTGAAAAGGCTACACACTATATGATTGTGAAGAAGTTAAAATGATGAAGATTGTAAAAGGAGCAGTTATTCCAAGTAATGTAGGCGGGAGAAATGAGTAGATAGAGCAGAGACTTTTAGGGCAGCGAAACTACTCTGGGGCATACTATAGTGATAGACATATGTCATTACGCATTTGTCAAAGCCTATAGAACATAGAACACTAACGTGGACCATAATGTAAACTATGGACTTTGGTGATAATGATGTGTTAATGCAGATTCATCAATTATAGTAAAGTTAGGACTCCTGTGGAGGATTCTGATATTGGGGAAGCTGTGCATATCGAGGGGTTACGGGATATATGGGAAAGCTCTGTATCTTCTACTCAATTTTGCTGTGAATCTAAAACTGCTCTAAAAAATAATCTGTTTTTTTTTTTAGAAAAAAAAAATAACAACAAACAGAAGAACATCTGTCCTTTAAATAAATAAATAAATACAGTCCCACTGGGTGATACAAATGTGGTTGGTGGTGTACTTCTTGTTTTTCAGCTGGTTCTTCCCAATAGACCCCCCAAATGCTCCCACTTTCCTTACACCCAAATTGGGCTTCCTGATGCTGGATGGGAAACAAATTTTCCATTAACTGCATGGCTGGACTCTGACTTGAATCCCAAGTGTCCTTGGGTTATCATAGTCAGTGTCAGTCTGCTGAACTGGATGATTCAGTTCATCCTGAACCTCACATGAAACAATAATTGCTTCCACCTCTCTCTTCTCCTGAATGTTTTGCCAAAACTAATAACAAATCACAAGGATTCTACTCCTTTCTTGGTAAGATGCTAGGGAACCTGGATATCAATTACCATAATTTCTGAAGGCCTAACTGACGACGCCCATCTTCTAAAAGAGACATAACTGCTAACATTTGTTGAGCAATTTGTATACGCCAGACACTGCACTAAGTAATTTACCTTATCACATAACTTCCTAAAAACATTATGAGGTTCATATTAATATTCCTATTTTGTAGATAAAGAAACTGCAGTTCAGGAGAGTTATATCACTCCCCCAGGTCACACTGTGTGATATTTGTGGTTTCTAATTTCGAAACCCATTCTCTGGATATAATGCACTAAGAAAGACCCTGAATTACTTCTGTGGATTCCTGAAAGGAGTCTGATTATGAGGAAATGCCATGCCTAAATTAAGGGGACACTGCCAGGTGATTGTTCTATACTCTCCAGGGATGTTGGGGCCATGGAAGATCAGGAATGACTTGAAATGATTCCAAATGAGCTATCACCAGAAAGACAGGACAGTGAAGAATCTTGACTTTGATCCTAGGCCAGAAAAATAACATTGGGGGCAATTGGCTAGACCTAAAGTGGTCTGTAGATTAGATAATATTATTGTGCACATGTTAATTTCCCAGGTTTTGATAACTGTACTGTGCATATATCAGAGAATGCCCTTGTGCTTAGGAAACACACATTGAAATAATTAGAGGTAAGTGAAAATCATGTCTACAACTTACTCCCAAACATTTCATAAAATAAACATGAGTATAAATACACACAAAAGGGCCTTGTATCTTTCATCCCTATCTTTGAAGGATCCTAAAACAAAAAGCAATACTAATTTTAATCTCCAAGTTAAAGTCCTCAAATGTGGCAAATGAGGAACAAAGAGACAGGGAAGTTATCCTAAAAGAGAAAGGATCCATTTTGTTTCACTTTGTTTAATACGTATTAAGTGCCTTTCAGTATGATATTAAAAGCCCCCCAGAAAATCAAATCCAGAACTCCTACCCTTGAGGAACATAGTGTTTCAATTTTAACTGATTATGGCCTGAAATATAGCTGAGGTTTTGTCTAAGCTAAATGATTTTATAAACCTCAAATAGAATTACATTATTATAAAATATTGAAATAAGAAAATAACACAATTCTAATTTGACCATTGTATTCATAAATAAACCAATATTTGGACTGATGTCATATAAATTAACACTTTACTAATGAATGCTTATGGTGATGTCATTAAGATCAGTTATTAGAGACAACTAACTTATAGCAGCCATTCTCATATTTAAGTCAAGACCAACCTATGTGTTCATTGCTATTTCCCTAATACTTATATTAGAACCCAAGATATAGATGTTTGATGGAAACGTGCTGAATAAAGAAAGGTTGTGACAGATGAGGTCTTGTAGAGCATCAAAGCAGACACAAGGCTTAATGCTTCTGATCACGGAAGCCAACTTGCATTCATTACATTTTAGTGGCAGCCTATCCTTATTTCTGGCCTTCTGAGGTCATCCTTTGATAAGTGATGTGGGAGAAATGCAGCATTTCTCCATGTGCTGCAAAGGCCAAGCTTAATTAGCACCCATCCCCCAACACTGGGCTCCACAACTGTCCTGTGACATGACACTCACATAGCATTTGGTTTAATTTTCTATCTGAGATAAGATTGCATTCATTTTGATCCTGAATGAATGGCTTCCATTTCAGGTGTGAGCGTTGCCTCCGCTATCTTGTAGGATGGAATATAAATTCTGTTTTTCATATTTCTGCTCTTTCCGAAATCCCTTTTCTCAATGAATTGGGCATGGTTGCACTGAGGTTTCATCAATCGTCAGTCATCAGGACTCTGCGTAAATGTGGCTAGGCTCTTGCACAGAAACCACATTAAGGAATCACTCCATCGGGTCTAGTTTCTCGATCTTCATGTAAGTAATACGTGCCATCACCTAGCATTTCAGATAATAAATGTTATGTGACTCCTGGTGCTAGGAGGAGGTTTGGAAGCAACTGTGTAGATCCTGTTAGTCATGTGTTTCTATGGTTTTTTATAAATATTATGACCATTCTTAGTCAATATATGATGATTACAAATTATTCTTTTTTAATTGCCAGGAGCTATTTTCTTCCAGAGGTCATTTAGAAGGGCTTTCAACTTCATTAGACTCTGATGAATGTAACTTACCCAGACAGAAAATATTAACAAGGCCAAAATTTGGGTAATTAGGATGAGATTCAGACTCCACGTTACTGTGAAGAACAAAAAAATAATAAGAGCAGAAAGGCCTCCTCGGTTGATCATGTCTTTGAGGAGGTACTTGTTTACAAGCATGGGGAAAATAACTCTCATGAGAAAATTATCTATGTATTGTAGATCAAGAGGAGGTGTGTTGACTTTTGTAGACCTAAAGCTACACAAGACAGAATTTTTAAGTTTCTTATATTCTCACAGGCTACATCATTGTCAAAGTTGACTATACATCCTCAGTAAAGAGTAATATTGGGTCAAATAATGGTAAGAGAACTAAGCAATGTGTGCTGAGAAATTCAGCGGGTGCTTTATGTAGAATATGCAAAGTGCTCTTTGAACCACTCACTGGCCAAGCTCAAGTTAGATCAGGGATCTTAGAACACATCTTGGAGCTAGCAATGCTAACTGAATGACTAAGTAAGTATTGGAGTAAAAGCCTTAGAAGCTAGGCTTGTTTGTTCCATAAACATAAAGCAGAAAAGAAATAATTCAGTCAAAATTGAATCACATAGTGAAAAGACTCTCATGTCTATTCCCTACATATCTATTTTTGTAAATACCCCTGTTGTTGCTAACTATAACAGGTGCAACCACACTCAGTATTAACAACTTTAATAAGATGCTCTTATAAATAACTGCAATGACAATGAAACTTTTTAAGATCACAGTTGTTGCTTTTGTACATGAAGAGTTTTGATGCATCTCTTGATTGGTTGGTTGGTGAATGTTCTGACATGTTTTCCAGTATGTTTCTCTCTCTCTCTCTCTCTCTCTCTCTCTCTCTCTCTCTCTCTCTCTCTCCTCTCCCACCCCCCCACAAGAAAATGGCCACAAAACACAAGGACTAACTAACTCTAAATTAGCCTCTTTTACCAGTTATCCCTTCCCAGCAGTTCTCAACCTGTGGGTCGCGACCCTTTGGAGGTCGAACGACCCTTTCACAGGGGTCACCTAAGACCATCCTGCATATCAGATATTTACATTATGATTCATAACAGTAGCAACATTACAGTTATGAAGTAGCAATGAAAATAATTTTATGGTTGGGTCACAACATGAGGAACTGTATTTAAAGGGCCAGAAGGTTGAGAACCACTGCAGCCTATATGTCTATCTATCATTTATCTATCAACTATATATCTATCCATATTCTGCTACTGAAGAAACTACAGCTCAAAAATGTTTTAATTCTTCTAATTTAGATTTCAAAGAACTAGGATTTTTAACCCATGTCTTAACATGAACTTTAACCATGTTTTTTCTATTATACCAGGTGCTAAGTTAAGGATATAATTATTATTAGAGTCACACAAATATTTTACTTAATTATATTTAATTTTAATATATTTTTAAAAAATTTAATTTAAACTCTAATTATGTCCTTGATTCTGTTGTTGTTTTTTAATATATATGGCACTGTAACCAAAAGTGAATCAATTTAAATAAATGAAGTTACACCAATACTTTTGGGAAAAACTGAATTTAGGGTGTGTTTTGGATGCCATGCAGGACTAGTAAGAAGGGTTCATTTTTGACACAGATCTCAGGAGCAGAGTGGTGGACCACAAATTCCTCTGAGAAAATGCCAGCAAAAGATTATCTGTCACTACTGATCTTAAATCCATTCCAATCAGCAGGTACTATACAAAAAATGACATTTTTTTCTTCAGCTAAACTCTCTAAGAGTTATGCATCAATCAAGAATTATGTTCAAAGTAGCCACTCTACATCATGTGATCCTGCTATGGTCAAAAATATATTTGGATCTCCCACTGGTCGAGACCCAAGCCCACCTATGTAACCATGCATGCGACAAGGACCTATCAAGTGCCTGTTATGAGCCAGCACTGTGTAGGTGCTGGGGATCCTACAAAAAAAGTAAAAGATCCTGTCTTCTGAGAACTCAGATACAAATGGGAGAGGCTTATTAGTCACAATTAAATACATTAATAAACAGATAGTAACTTAGTAATGCTAAAGCCACAAGAAAAATTAACAGGATATCACGGTACAGAACGAGAGAAAGGTCCAGTTTTTAACAGGGTGGTCATGGTAACGCCATTATGATGAAGTGAAATGTAAGCTGAGGGACTGCCATAGTGAGATCTGATCCATTGGGGGTAGGAGGAATATGCCAGGGAGAGGAGAAGCAGAAAAAGGCCTTGTGGCCTAAATAAATAGATGTGTTTTGAGGCTTAAAAGGAAGGTAGGCCTACATATTTCAAAAGAGAGAGCAGTAGCTGGAGATGCAAAGGAGAATGAACCAGTTCATGCAGGCATTTATAGTCCATGGATAGGACCACAGTCTTTATTCTAACGATGGGTTTAAGCAGACAATAAGCATGAATTTATAAAAGATCCCTCTGGCTGTAATGTGAACAACATATTGTAGGAATAAGAGTGGAATGAAGAAATCAGTCTGCAGGCTATTGTAGAAGTCTACGTAAAACATGATGGTGAGTTCAAGAGAGTGGGAGTTCTCAGGATTGAGAAGAATAGATGGGGATGAGGTATATTTTGGAGAGAGAATTGACAGGAGTTGCTGATGAATTGGATGTGGGGGATGAGGGGAAGAGAGGAGTCAAGAACAACTCTCAGGCTTCTGGCTTTGGTAACTGGGTTGATGGTGGTGCCATTGACCTAGATGGAAAGGCTGAGGAGAGCCGGGCTCGAGGGGGAAGTTAAGGGCTCTGCTTTGGCCATATTGAGCTGGAGATGCCTATGAGACATTCAAGTAGAAATGCCAAATGGGTAACTGATGTTTGAGTCTCAAGTGTATAGGAAATGCATAGCCAGGAGACAGAAAGTGGAATACTCTTGATTACAGAAGGGTTTAATGTAGGAGAGAATGTACATATATCTTCCCCAAACTATCTCCACACTTAATGCTTTCCATTTGCCCTCAGATTCTAAGATGTTGCATCATTGACCTCTCAACTCTGGGTGATTCCCCTGTCCAAAATCATGTCTTATAAAAATATTCTACTTGTCCCTTCAAGCTGACCAGAAAACAAATACAGTCCCTTCTCATTTTGGTGTTTTTAACTATAGAGTGTGTGTGCGGGGCGGGGGGGGAGGGGAGGGGGGAGGGGGACTCCCCTGCAAACAACAATAAAGACACTAAGGGTGATTTTCAGTGGAAACTGAAAGGCTTATTTTTCTTATTGTAAAAGGCACTACTCCTGAGACTGATGTGTATTTGGTGCTTAGAGAGAAGGTTTATTTATCCTTCATCCATCGCTCTATCATTCCTGTGAGAGTTCTAAGAGTCTTTTGATGATGGACTTCATACTGACTCAGAATTCCAGACACATATCTGGACAAGTCCTCAAAGACTAGTCCAACCTGTTCACATTGCATGTGAGAAAACAAAAATCTTAAGTTTGGGTGACCAAAAAGGTGACTCTAGTATATATTTTATATCCTCTAACTTATGTATTATCTGTAATAACTATAAATATATATGTACAGCTGACCCTTGAACCATGCTTGGGTTAGGGCCACTGACTCCCTATGCAGTCAAAAAATGCATATAGCTTTTGACTTCCCAAAAACTTAACAAATTGCCTACTGTTGATGAGAAGTCTCTTCAATAACACAGTTGATTAACATATTTTGTATGTTATATGTATTATATATTATATCCTTACAATAAAGTAAGTGAGCAAAACAAAAATGTTAAGAAAATCACAAGGAAGAGAAAAAATACATTTACAGTACTGTACATATTTACTGAAAAATAATCCACATATACTAGTAAGTGAGCTGCAAGTTCAAACCCATGTTGTTCAAGGGTCAATTGTGTATATACATTTTTTCATGTTTTTTTAAAATATATTTTTATTCCATTCAAAGAGAAAGGAAGAGGGAGAGAGAGAGAGAGAAACACCAATGATGAGAGAGAATCATTGATTGGCTGCCTCTTGCACTCTCCCTACTGGGGATTAATCCCACAACCTAGCATGTTCTATGACTGGAATTGAACCTGGGACCTTTCCATCCAAAGGCTGGTGCTCTATCCACGGAGCCAAACCAGCTAGGGCTAGTTTTTCTTGTTGCTGAGTAAATTGTCCTTTCCTCTACCCAGGACTAGATGAATGCAGCTTATTCACTTCACCTTGTGAGTTCTTGGTCAAGGAATGACTACAATTTGACTTCTAATACATTTTTTAAATATATATATATATATATATATATATATATATATATATATATATTTCAGAGAGGAAGGGAAAGGGAGAAACATCAAAGATGACAGAGAATCATTGATTGGCTGCCTCCTACACGCCCCCTACTAGAGATCGAGCCCACAGCCTGGATATGTAAACTTGACTGGAATCGAACCTGGGACCCTTCAGTCCACAGGCCAATGCTCTATCCACTGAGCAAACCAGCTAGGGGATCTAATATACTTTTTAAAGCTATAGAGATCTGCCTGCAAGTTTACTTATTCCAGGCACCAGAGTTATCTCTAATTCAAGCTTGTCTCTTCTCTTACATATTCACAGAGATTTCACATAAGAGGACTTCCATCACACAGCTTCATCTCATTATTTTACTCTGGGAGATCCTGTCCAATAGGAAAATGCATAAGATAATGTATAAAATAGGCTTTAAAATCGTATAATATTATACATAATTGGGATCTACAATATTTTCTCCCACTTCGTTCTTGTTCTTTTTAATGATTAAATCCATACGTGCTCAACTAAGAGTTTTGGAAATGTTGAAAAGTATGAAGAAAACAAAAATATAATTCCACAAGCCTTAGGTAATCACAGTTTATATTTTATTATATTTCCTTCCAGACCTTATTTTATGCATATAGGTTTGCATTTGTTTTATGTATGTGTCTATGTAGTGTTTGCATATATTCATAAATGTATATACAGGGTGTCCCAAAAAATGTGTACACACTTTAATAGCTGATAGCTCAATTTTGAAAATGAAGTGTATTTAATTTAATAAACATTGCCTTTGTAATTATTCAAAGTGTGCATATACATTTTTTGGGAAACTCTATCTATATATATAAAAGTCTAAGCAACCGTTATGACTGGCCAACCTCCTGCAGTCCCTCCCACTGTCCAGCCGGGTGGTCAGTGCACTCCCACAGCCAACCTCCTGTAGCCGGCCAACCTCTCACAGTCCCTCCCCCGAGCTGGCCAGCCCCATCAGCCCCAATCAGGTCGGCCACAACCTCCCATCATCCCTCTCCTGGACGGCCAACCTCCCATAGTCCCTCCTCCCGGCCGGAGGGCCCCAATTGGGACTGGGCGAGACAGCCCTGATTGGCCCCAATCGCCAGCCAGGCCAAGAGACCCCATGCAGGCATGAATTCATGCATCAGGCCTCTAGTGTGTTATATATGTATGTATATTCATATATATACATATATACATATATAAATACATAGACACAGATACATACAAATATATATAAAATTTCTATGCATTTTTAAATTATTTATATTCTCTAATTTTTCTCCAAATATATATACACACATATATATGTATATGTATGTGTGTGTATGTGTGTATAAATGGCACATTATAAGTGCCCAATAAGTGTTGGCTCTGTTAGTATTATAATTAAAGATACAGAGTGGGTGTTGAAAGAGGTTAGGAGTGTTCTTTGGCCAAGGCTCTAGAATTTACTCACAGAGCAGGAGTCAAGGCCAGCAGACTTTATGACTCTCACAATCTTGTGCTGGAACTGGCAGAGAATGGCCATAATGACTGATGTTTACATCACCAAAACCCCTGAACCAAGACCAGGAATGACAACAAACCCAATTATGTTCATATATTCCTGCTTTGAGAATGATTAGTAGTATAGAAAATGCTTGAGGGATGGCAAATCCATCACAATTTTAATTCTCATTCTCAAGGCTTTAGAATAATAAAACCAATGACTTTTTTTCCTAATAACTACCATCTTCTTCCAAATATCCATTTTGCCATCAATCCCTACAGGTCTAGGTTTTGCATTCTAGAAATGGTAAGTGTTGTTCTAGAGACATAAAGGGAGTTTACTGAGGTGGGGAAGAAAGAACATTAGCCAGTGAGTTCAGGAACCAACTTTCTCATGTGATTTTTGACTGCTGGTTAAACTCGTTTGCCAGTTATAAAGCTTTGTTTTACAAAACATAAGTATAGTTAGCATCACTAAGAAAAGGTCAAAATTGATATGTCAGGGAAAGCAAATGAACCTTAGATTATTTTGTAAACCAGAAGGGACAGAGGTGACTGATCACCATAATTATATGGTAGCCAATTTTTTTTTTCCTTTTCTCTACTGGGACAAAATAGTGAGGCTGACTTAGCCTCAGACTTCAGAAGTTTGACACAAAGAAGAATTCGTTAATAAGGGAGAGTTGATTGACACAAGAATGAATGGCTGAGTTTATGAAATATTCTCTATAGAGCTCTCAGAACAGGCATGGTTCTCATCTGTCTTTGGCTGACCATGTAGATCCCACTTTGCACAGGAAAGGATGGATTCTCCAGTTGACCAGGGCTCATCCAGTCCTCTGACTCAATGAAGCAAACACCGGTCTATGGACACTGGAAACACTCAACGACGTCTTGTGACTACATGCCTTCCAAGAATCACATTTGGAGCCAACATTGTGACAAATACCTAGCATTGTCCAGATTGTGAATATAAGCTCATAAATGTTGCTCTTTCCAATACTACATGTGAACATGTGCTTACAAGTCATCTGGTGGGAATTCTCAAAGTATGATCGATGTATAGTATACCCAAATTCCCTGGAAACACTTCACTATTGTAAACACTTCACTATGTAAAAGCTTTGGGGATATGAGTCTTTATTTCCATTTCTCTTCCTTTGTTTGAAGGAATATACATATATATTAATTTACATACCATAGTACAATCAGATTATTTTTGGCATTTATCAGCTATAAGTAACTTTGAGTGAGGGTGATGTATTTCTTGATATCCCAGGACATTACTGTGATTTAAAAAAAAAAAAAAAAAAAAAAAAACAAGAAGATAAAATAAATAAAAACTAAAAAGCCTCTATGTTTTCTTTTCCTATTTTTATTTCATGGCCCTCCTCATCTGTTAATTAATTCACTGGAAATAAAAGCCTGCCTTTGACAGTAAAATCACACCAGACTTAAAGAGTAGTGCATCAGATGCTTTCTTCACATTGAGTTATTTGCCATTGTTTTATTGTTTTCTAGAAGCCCAGTGCACAAAAATTCACCCTCTAGCAGTCTGGGACCCCTCAGGGGATGTCCACCTGCCGGCTTAGGCCTGCTCCAGGGGGGTTTGGGCCTAAGCTGGCAGTCAGACATTCCTCTGGCAGCCCGGGAGTCCTCAGGGAATGTCTGACTGACAGCCAGCCATCAGCCTGGCTTGTGGCTGAGCGAAGCTCCCCCTGTGGGAGCGCACTGACCACAAGGGGGCAGCTCCTGCATTGAGCATCTGCCCCTTGGTGGTCAGTGCACATCATAGTGACCGGTCGTTCTGCTGTTAGGGTCGATTTGCATATTACCCTTTTATTATATAGGATTTTTCTACCTATATGTCCTGATGAAAAAGTATGTAATTAGGCTTACTATTTAATTAATGTGCAGTATCAAGTGATATTTGGTATAGAAAAGTAGACTGTAATAAGATTGAAGGCTAAATATTATCTCAAAGACAACATGCTATTAAAAGTAATATTAAAATTTGCCTATTATACAATAGCCACAATGCCTATTCCAATTTGGAATTTAATTTAAAAAAAAAATGTATCTGCGTTCCTCTCCACTAGACTATAACTTCCATGAAGGCAGGAATCCCCAGTTTGTTCAATGATGAATATTACCAACCACCTATAATAACTCATTAGAATGACAGTATATAACTCAGCTGAAGAAAGCATCTACTAATATATAACTTTCTAATCCAGAGAGATAGGAACCTCAGAGAAAGATCTTTAATTACCAGTGAATTAATGAACAGGTGAGGAGGGCCATGAAATTTAAAAAAAAAAAAATGTAAGAGTAGACTTCAGTAGACTGGCTGAGAAGAGTCCTGGGAAATCAATTACTGTTACTTGAGGAAATGACGAAACTGAGACTTAGGGAATTTAACTTGCCAAGTACATACAAACAGCAAGTGACAGGGCATACATTGGCTCCTCAACAACTGTTGGATAAATGAATGAGATCATACATTCACAAGAAAAGTTGCCCACATGTTGTTGGGCTATTCTACATATAATAATGTTCTTTTCTTTTTAACAATGTTGCTTTCCCAAAATTTAATATGTCAGTCCTAATTTTGTATTTATGAAACTCCAAAAAATTGATTCACTCTTCCCCTTGATATCTCTTCAATTCATTATTTCATTCATTTAACCAAGATTTATTGACTGTAGCAAATGTCAAATGCTATTCTAAGAACACAATAAAGACATCATGTCTGCCCTTATGGCACTTAATGGGGACAGACTAATAGCAAATCATCTTATAAATGTGAAATCACCTCAGTGAAATTACCACATAATTCACAGGAGAGAAGCTGTGGGAGTTTATAATTGGGGGTTTGACCTCAAAAGGGAGATCAGAAGGATGAAAGATATTATTTTAGCTAGTCAAAGAGGGAAGAGAATGCATTCCAGCAGAGGCAAAGGCATGCGCCCTGTGATAGGAAACACAATGTGTGTGAAGGATTGAAAAGGCCCACCTGGTAGAATCAAAGAAAGTGAAGAGTACAATGTATGAATTAAACTGGAGATACTGGTAGTAGCCAATCCACCCATGCAAGGCCACATAATGCAACTCTAAGAATTCTAAGAACAAAGAGAATTATCATGGAGATTTAAGTCAGAAAACAATGTTATCAGATCTGCATTTGTAAAAGATTGCTCTGACAGGTGTTCAGAGAATATACGGGCAAAGAGTAGCAGCAGAGATAAAGAGATA